>NC_071572.1:4570072-4883149 GCF_024509145.1 Vidua macroura | reverse complement strand
AAGGCTGAATTAAACTCAAACATCTGCACCAAAGCACTGAATTCAGGGAGCAGCTTTCAAAATAATCATTAAAGTGATATTTCAGCAGGCCTCCTCCCAGTTACTTGTGGGAAGTTACTGAGGTTCAGTTTCTGAAAACAACCTAAACTGTTTCGCCTCCTCTGTCTGTGCTGTTACCCTTCTCCATCATACTTGGGGATGAACAACTAAAGGAATTGGTTGAAAAAGGCAGTAATTCTTCTCTACATGGTGTATTATGTATTCCTCTCGTGAAGCTGGTGAAAAAGTGAGTACATTTGGACAATTTGGGGACCCTCAGTTTTTCCATTTCTGAATAGACTTTGATATCAAGAAGATGTCTGTTAAAGCTTGGTCCTGGGCTTGATAAGGAGCACTCTGCCAGTCCTAGGGACTGAAGTTCTGCCTGTAAATTACTTTCACAGAAGAAAACTATATTTTCCACACGGTAAGGAAGATCTTGTGGATTTGTTGTCCTTCTGTACCAGTGGTGCTAACCAAAAATTGCTGGCTGCTGGGTCCAAAGCTGGCAGAGTGGGCAGGCAATCTGAACCACCAACACCTCAGTATCTTACTGTCCCAAGGCTTTTGGTAGGAGATAAAAGGCCTTGTGCAGAAGTTTTTGATACAAGATTTGGCAATATTAATTGCACGTGATTTCCTTTAGAAGGATTACCTTAAAAAAATGGGGCATTTTGTCATCTGACATGGATGTCATGTTTCAACAAGGCATTTTATTAAAGCTCTTAAATAAAAGAATCCCACCGGAAAGGAGGTGGCCAATTCTCTCCAATGCCTGAAGCAAAGGAAGGGACTCTGGGCACGATGACCCAAACTCCCAATTTATTTTTGACAAAAACTCAGTCTTTTGTAAGATACATGTCCTTCTGCACCTCTCCAGATGCAAGTCACAAAGATTCTAGGGTTAAAGCATCACTGGCTGATTTAGGTTTTGCCTCAAGGACTTTCATTTTGAGAATGAACACCCACCTTTCAGTTTGCAACACTTTGATTATAAATCCAAGTCAGTTCATTCCCATGTGCTAACCATGCAAATTTTGCTGGGGATCTCCTTGCATGTTGTTTCTTGTAAGTCTTGACTTGTTATTTTAATAATAAGAACAAGCACCGTTTTCTAAGACAAAGTTATCCATCCAAAGTTTAAAGGGTGCAGATGTGAATTATAAAGCAGCTGAGTTGAGTGAGGGCCTGCCACATTCTGAGTCATGTCATGTTCTGACTGTCTCTACAGTTTACCTCCAAGAACAATACTACAGGGAAGTGTGAGAAGCAAATAATTTCTCAGAGGACACAGAACTGAACAAAAATCTGCCCTAAAGAGCTGGTAAGCTCAGACCTCAAGGACTTCCAGAAGGCACTTTCCAAAATGGCATGAAAGTGCACAACAAAAAATCAATTTCAGCAGCATTTTTACTCAAGTCAGCTTCTACTTTTGTCTGCTCTTGTGATTTCTCATTCCTTTTAGTGAGGTTGTGGAAAACCCTGATCAACCATGTGATGTCTGAAGTCTCCAATTGCAAAATGCCTCTTGCTTCATCTTTCCTCAGCCTTCAGATGGATCTCCAGACTACAGAAACCAAAGTCTACTGTGAAACGTGACAAAAGTACACCCAGATGCTGGTGCATGCTGTCTCCTCAACACCTCGAGCAGGGCATAACTACCTATGGGCAGAGGATAAATCATTTCATCAAATCCCACTCAGCATACAGCAAATTGTAGGGGAAAGGTGTCAGGGTGAGTTACAACCAGCCCCCAACATTTATCTGAGAGATGGAAACAGCAAAGACCAGAGCTAAGACTCCCAACAACTCACTGTGACCACTTCCTGGCATTTGAATTCCAAAATGCTTTAATTGGTATCTCTAAAACCTCCTTCTTCAGCCACAAGTTTTCACAGCAGCAGTTAGTAAAATTTATTGTATCAGAACATTAGCTAGAATGAGAAATAGTGAGGTCATTGTAATGTTTAGGTTTAATAAACAATACAGCAAAGAGAAAGAAGATGTTCTGCTTTAAGACTCAGTGACCAAAACTCACTGAGTCAAACTCAAGGCACATTTCTAAAAAACTCCAGAAACAACAAAACAAAACAAAACAAAACCCCACTCCAAACAAACAAAAAAACCCCCTCCAAACCCCAAGAAAAACAAACCCACAACAACAATGGATTCTGCTTGAAGGAAAACAAATAATGCTGAAGTAAGGGCATACTCAGCTGGGAAACAGTAGAAGGATCAGACAAAGGGGCTGACCAAGATTTGTTCCCAATAACCTCTATTTTACAGAACACATCCAAGAGGACACTGGGAAGAGTTATTTATCACTTAATAAAACACTGTGAACTATTCCAGTAACAGCGACTACTCAATATATTTTTACCATCTTGACACAGCTTAAGTGTTAAAAGAAAAACTACACAGATCTTATCAAGGTTAAAACATGTGCTTAGAAACCCTCTGCTAAAACATCATGCCTAATTTTAATTAATTTTGCCAACACTTTAAGCCACTGAAAAGGAATCTACACAATATTTGCCTAAAAAGAGCCTTTTACCAGTATGGCAGTTGGTTTCAACCGGCCTAACTTGTTTATTCTTCCCAACATATGGATCTTAATTTGCACAAGAGATGAAGACAAAGCAGGAAAAAATGGTCGAGAACAATACAGCCCATCTGTCAGAGAGAGGCGAGGGAAAAAAAAAAAAAAAAAGAAAAAAAAAAAGGAAGAAAGAAAAAAAAAAGAAAAGAAAAACCTCTCTCGCAAAGTGGGTTTTTGCTCGCTCCTGTTCTGCATCTTTCCCTCCCTCCTTCCCATCTTAGCAACAGAGCCTGGAGCAGCCAACCAGGCAGGCGCGCATCCCGCCGGGTTACTGCAGTGCATCGCCCGGCAGTAACCGCGCCGGGCGCGCCCGGGCGGGCATGCGGCACCTCCACCGCACTGCACCTGCCCCAGCAACACCGGCTTTTTCCGACTCCCCCAGCACGGATTAGCACATCGTTTAGGCCAAATCCTCCCCTCCCGGCTCCCCTCCCCCGCCTCTCCTCTGTTTCGTTTGGGTATCTCCGGAGGGGATGGGAGGTGGGGGGGTGTGAGATCTTGTCAATGAAGTCATAGAGAGGATGCTGCACAAAAAATAATAAATAAAGCTCCCAGCTAAATAAAAAGAAAGGGGTCTGTCCGAGTGTGTGTACCACAGCTAATTCCTAAGACAGCACCGAAGCAAATCAGCAAAGCCCAGCCTGTTTAAATCTCTGCTGATGGTTTGACAGCGGTGAAGTTTCCATCTTATGCAGGGAACGGTATTAACATAACACACAGCGCTCGGAGCCGGAAGGCAGGGATCGCGCTGTTCTGATGACACTATCTCGGGCTGTGACGGCCACTTTTGGCCTGCCATGAATACCAAACAACCTGCCAAGGGCTCCGTGTTCCCCCATCGGACACCTCGGAGCCGTCCAGAACGAGCCCGGTCCTTCGCTCCCCTCCTGCCGCTCAAAGCCGCGGAACAACCTTGACAGCAAAGACAGCAGCAGCTCTCCGCTTTGCTTCCACGCGGTTTGAGCCATCAGAACAAACCCAAAATAACAAGAAATGTCGCTTTTTCTGCTGAGCATGAATTTCTGTGCCCAAAATCCCCGGCTGCACTGTGCCCTGCTGGAGCCCGTTCTCTCAGAGGTTACTCCAGACCAAATCCTACCAGAACTTGCACTGGAACGCAGCACAAGTGACTCATTACAGTCCTAAAAATAACAACAGAGAAATTTCCAACTAAAACGTTGCCTAATTAACCATGAATACTGAAAAGTGTGAGAGGGAAGAAAAAAAAAAAAAAAAAAAGCAATCCCTGAGTTGTTGTGGGGTTTTGCAAGCAAATTTATTACTACTTTCTTACTGGATGCACTCACTTATATAGGCAGAATATTTCCATTTCCATCCCATATTATAGCAAACCCACCTAGAAACAATAGAACAAATGTCCTTTCATGGCTATATAGAATGTATGTACCTTTTTAAAGTAAATCTGAATGACTTTGACCTAGACAGAAAGCTCCAAAGTACTTTTCATGCCCCCTTTGTATAGGGGACTATACATAATTCATCCCCAAACCACAATTCAGATTATTTCATGGTGCTTTTAACAAAAATGACAGAAACCCGAGGCACTGACTTTTCTACCAAATCCTCTTGCAAACAGTTTTCAGGAGTCCTAGTATGAAAACCTACACATCTATCATTTTTCTATGAACTGGTAAAACCAGATTCTGTGTTTGTGTGATTTACATTTCAAACTGCAGATTAAACATACAGCTCAGAAGCCAAGACCCACTTCTACCTCCTTCTCAACCCTTAGATAAATGGCTTTGTGAGAAGACAGTGAAACTTTGGGCCTGTTTTGTTCCAAAACTCTGCAGATCTTCCTTTTCACATTTAAGGATCCACACTGGATCTAACAGAGGACTCCTTCTTTTCCCCTCCAAGCCAGCTGGGTCCCTCATCCTAAAAGAAAGGAGAAGTATCCCAGGACTAAGCAGCCCTGGAGTTCCCTTTTTTCTGGCTTTGCCAGTCCAACTTAACCTCACAAGAGTTCCTCCAGGAGCCCTGGGGTTTTCTGAAATCGTGAACCTCGCTGACCCACAGGAAACCCCCAGGACATGCTTGAACATAGCCTGGGTTCAAAGACTGAGACACATTTTCAGTTCTGGAAGATTCTTAACCTCACAAGTCACTGAAAAAATCCCTTTCCTTCAAACCTGAAGGAACAGTTGTTTCTACCTGTTGACCAATTCCCTAAAAGCTTTACGGGGAAAATGCCAAAGTCAAGTGAGACCTTCTGAAACTTTTACCTCTTTAACCTCTCCCAAATTCCCATATTGGCAACAGCTCCTACTGAATGGAATGGGTCAGATACAGCAGCTCTGATCAAGGACTGACCTGCCATATTCCTTCCCTGTTAATCCCACTGACCTCAGGGGAAATTACAGCAGGAATTAATCAGCTCCAGAGTCACACCAATCTCTGCTATGAGTCTGACAAAACCTCATAAGGAGAGCAGCATTTATCATATAAACCTCAGAATCAAAATGCCCCTCCTTATATTTAAAGGGAAAATGATATTTAATAGTTTAATTAAGCAGTTTAAGGCTGAGACAAAAATCAATGACAAATTCCAATTTGAAGTCTACTATAGCTTTTTTAGCTTCTTTGTTGTTGACAAGCAATGCAAATTCACCTTTCTTTGGGCTTTTAATGAAAAATAAAAGACATGACATACCATGAGTTGCATTGTCTGAACAATCAAGCTAAGTACAGAACACAATGGCAGCACTACTAATTATTCCTCCTTCTGCTAATTTAGAGCCTAACCTTAACATTACTTTGCAATGCCATTTTTACTGAAGGGAATTGCTCTTCAGTTGAATTCCTGTCCAACATGCTGGCACAAATTGTCTTTGCAAGGAATCTGTACTTCTGCCTTTGTGATCCAACACTCTTGAAAGGTTTTAACTAATTCATTACAGTCGTAGAGAATGATGGAGAAATAGTAGATTTTCTTTTTTAAGCTCCATTTCAGAATAGAAACACCATTAATTAAAAGACTTTTTTGAAACAGCTTTCCTTATCTCTTCCTACCACAACCAGCACCCAAGAACAATGTGAACTGAGAGACACCGCCTTTCTTTTTTTTCCCCAGCATGTTTTCTGCTACTCTTCTCATAAAAAGTGAATTGAAATATTTCACATTACAGCAATGAGAGAGACTTTTAGCACAGGGAATCCACAAGGAGTGCTGAACTGCAGCAACCACCAGCGTTTGGAGGCACAATATTGCCCTTCTCTTGGGCACTGCAAAGTCCCAGTTTCCCACTGGAAAAGAAACCAGTGTAAGGTATTCAGAATAGTTTTATATGTAATGCACTCAGCTACAAATCCACCAGGTTTGAACAGAGATATCCCAAATTGCGCACAAAAAACTTCTACTTGCAGAACCACTAAAACAACTCGAAGAATCTGAACTGTTTGGTTCCTACCTTCATTGAGGACTACTTAGGCAATTTGGTTTTCTATTTCTCTAATGGAAAATCTTTTCTTTTAAAACCAATATATTGAGCCAGTCCCTGGAGGAGGGAACGTGGCTGGGAGGAAAGTTTGGTTCTAGAAGGTTTCTATAATCTGACCAGCAACTCACTGAAACACTGGAGGAAGAGACCTTTGGAGGTCACCTGGCCCAGCCTTCTACTCAAAGCAAGACAACCCCCAGCTCCAGGTCAGATCAGCAGCTCAGCCACGTGTCCCACACTCCCTGTGAGGGAGAAAGCCCCACTGTCCCTGGGTGACACATCCCAGTGCTGCAGCTGGGGAACAGGAATTTATTTCCTGGTGTCCACTCTAAACCACCCAAACTACAATGTGTGGCCATGGGCTCATGTTATTTATCATCTGGCATTGTTGGCAGGAGCAACTCCTCAGCTGCTCTTTGTAGGTCCCCTGAACCATTTTTTTACCCCTTTGACAGACCCTTTCCAGCTTCATATCTCTGTTGATATGAAGCACCCAAAACTGACAGAATATTCCAGCTGTGCTCTCACTGATGAGGAGAAGGGTAAGGATTTGCCTCCAGCTGGGAATGGCCTCAGCCACACGATGTGATTCACCTTCCTGGCTGTGAGAGCACCCTTTGGCTCACGGGCACTTGGCACTGGGTGCAGGCCTCCCAAGTCTGTGTCAGCTCCTTGGCAAGCAGGGGAGAGCCAAGCCCTGCTGGCAGACAGCAGCTCAGCCATGCTGAGCCTGTCCTTGGTGGTCCCAGGAATGACACACGGTGTGAGACCAGCTGAGGAGGATCTGAACCCCTCCACACAGCCAGCCAGGAAAGTTCAATCTCCTCTTTCAAATCCAAATGTAGTGACACAGTCATAACCATACCCTAGAGCTAAATACCCTCACAGGTCATTTTCAGCAGCAGGACGTTTTGCCAGGACACTGTTTTGTTCAAGCCAAGTCACCCAGGCATGTCAGAAAATTTGAACAGAGGTTTTGGGTATATGGTCAATCAATTCTAGTCAATGAGAAAGAGATTCAGTTAGAAATCTCAAGCTTTTAAACCTTAAATGAGACATTTTGGCATAGCTCCATTTCTTGGAGGACAAAAAAAACTTCAATGTTTTGTGTTCATTCTGATAAGATAAAGAATAATTTTGAATGTACCAAACTTGCTGCCAAACCAAGTTGTTCTTCTATGGACAATGTGGCTCTATGCAATTTTAGCAAGTAATTAAAAGAAGGCCAGTGGGTCTACATACAATTTTGATGCTGAAAAACCCATTAAAGCATGAAATCTGCAGATCTTTCAACAAATGAATAATTGTATGCACAGCCTGTCCGCATACAGTAGCACTTTCATGGCAACGGCTCCAGAGCTTTTCATACCACACATTTTTAGACTATTGAAGCCTTGGTGTTGTGATAATGATACAATTTACAGACGGCAGCCAAGTACTTTGTGAAACAATTTCAAGTGGAACCTTTAAGCCAGCGGATTTATAGTTTCAGGGCCAGTGCAGGTATCAAGTACGCCTCAGGTGGGGGCTGCACTGGCAGGGCCTTATCTCTAAAAAGAACTAAAGCACACAACCATACCAATTTACATTACTGGGAGAGAGTTCCTCAAGGAAAGGCAGTTATGTCATTTAGTACACAAAATTCTCCTGAAGATTTCAATATTTTTCTCTTGGGCATACTTTTCACTGGCAGGAATTTACTGCATGACCTAGTTTTCCTTTCAGAGAGGACTAGTCACACACACCAAAAAAAAACAACAAAAAAAAAAAAAAAAAAAAAAAAAAAAAAAAACCAAAAAAAAAAAAAAAAACAAAACAAAAACCCAAAAAACTAAAAACTCTCTAGGAAACACATGGTTACACAAAGCAAATGAAAGCATGGAAAGCATGAAAGGAAATTATGCCAAGCAGAGGAGAAAGGACAGAATCACCTTTTATAACTGGAATCAACCAAGAACCTATAGAGGAGAGAGCTGAATAATCCCTACTTACTCCAAACTTCTCTTCCTTGAGAAGTGCCCAATATCTGTCATTTTGGTGCTCTGTGTTGCAGGCTGTGAACTCTTTGCAGTGTGTATCAGCAAAGGAGCTACCCAAAGAGCATCCTGGTCCTTGACTGAACCTCAGGATGCAGTCCCAGCAAGAGCCAGCGATTTCATCACAGAAATTATAAGCTTTGAGAGACCCATCTAAGCTGTAGAGAAACCTATAGCTCACAGCATTTCTTTCCAAACACAGCCTTTAAAGAAAACAGGTTTTATCCTGGTGTCTAATGCCTTCAGAAATTCTGAGATACTCGCTGTTCTGAAAGACTACTGAAAAAACAACCATTTCACAAAACAGCCAACTGCAGGAGTAAAAAAACAAAGCCTCCTCACTTCCCCCACCCCCATCTTTAAACTCCTGCATGCTCTACCCACCCTCAACAATAAATTGTAGACAGGCAAGATCACAGGACAGATATTTGGCAGCACAGCAATACTATATTTACTTCAGATACTGAAGAATTGGGAGGCAGAAATAAGCAGTTGTATGAACTGCTGCATCTGCAGCTTCTTGTGGATGGAACCTTGTTTTCCTCACCTTTCTTTCTCCACCATGGCCCTTCCTGGATAGAGTAGGACAGTTCTTTAAACTCAATGTTCACAGCTGGCCTGCGAGGCAGGTAGGAGAACCTGTGAGCTTCTGTCAGAGCATTGTCCACTTTTTTTAAGTGTCCATTGATGAGTCGAATGTCCTGGGTGTCTGTGCCATTGGAGACCACCTCGTCCACCGAAACACACACAGACTTTGGCTCGGCCATGGTGCCACCAGAACTGCTGCCACCCTGCAGGGAAAGTGGAGAAAGTTCACAGACTTTTGTTTAGGAACACGTTCCAACACCTTCTGCACCAGAGGAATTATTCTTTAAATAGCACAAAAACCCAGCATTGTAATGCACTGAAAGGTGAAAGAGGGGTAAAATCAAGCAATCTTTTGTTTGTTCTTTTGCCTGAGCCTTGACAGAAGAGGTAAAAGAGCTCTTGCAGCACATACAGTTCCTTCAGCACTAGTTTTCCTTTCAGATATTCCACCAGATTAATACATTTATAAGTTTAGTCCCCATTGTATTTGGTTTCTCATGCACTCAAGGAATCTGGTTCTAGTTACTCTGATTCAAGGACTTGGGACAGAGCTGAAGGGGGAAGGGATCTGGCTGAACAATTATTTGTGCAGACATTTGAAAAGACAGCCACTCAAAGTGTCCAAGAGCTCTTGTTCCTCTGGATCAGCCTATGCGTCTGTAAAGGTGAAATTATATTTCTGATAATTTCCAATGTACTGTTTCATGACTTATTTTCTCCTGCACTGATAGTTCTGGAAAGTTTGCAACCTGGGACGACAGTACAAGTTCTTTTCTGGAGGTCTTTTAGGAAAGCACAATGCTTTGCATCCAAAATCCTTGAGTGCTTTCCATACTTGATAGTGATAACTAATGGAAATATTATCAGCTACATGAACACACAAACCCTGCTCCAGTTCTTGCACCACTGACACTGTAAGGTCAATGTCCTGTGCTCACAGCCATCCCTCTTGCTACATTTTGCCTATCACAGCACTCTGTGCAATTCCACTTGGCCCTTTTTTGACTAAACCTCCTTCCCCTCCCCTCCTGGCCATGACAACAGCCTTCCACCCACCTTTCTCTTCTTTTTTTTAATTATGCATACAAAATATGGATTTTTTTTCCCATTCCTTTTACCACCACAGATGCCTTGCACCAATATGAGCAGGATGTGTGTAAGCTCAAAAGAAAAACAGTCATGAATTTTCTTCAGCTAAACAGAAATTTGAACAGTTCAGAGGCTGTCTGCTGTCACCTGTTGTTTGGTGGATGTCATAAGCAGAGCCAAACATCTACACAGTTGTCTATTGGGAAATTTAGTATTTTTAATACAGATTTGTATTGGAAAGGAATTCTGTAGATGGCTTAAATGCCAGGCTTTCCATGCTGACACATAATACAAAGCTATCTCTTGGAAAGCAGATGTGCTGCACTACTTTTCAATGCATGAGCACAAACAGAGCTGCAGATCTTGCCACTGTTTCCCTCTATTTGTCTAATTCAACTAAGAAGTGACACTGCCTCCTCTTGCCTGTGCCACTACCATTTCCCTCTCATGGTTCCTGGTCTTCTCATCTTTGTTGTAACAGCAGCCCAGCTCAGATCAGTCGCTTGTCATGAACGCTGACAAACACATTTTAAAAACCTCCAGTCCTACATAATCACTGATGAAAAAAAAGTGCTCCTGCTTAACCATTCCATAGCTGGCATCTTCACATTCTTCACGCACAAGCCCCCAGTTCTGGATGAAAATAATCAGCTCTGCTCACCACATTTTCCCAAGAAAAAGATTTTAATCATGCTCTCAACTTACTTAGAGGTCAGGTATCCAGTAACACTTACTGTCAAATTCTTAAATAGTTGATTGCCATGGCATGTAATTTGAACATAACAAGAGTAATGTGAAACATCTTAGAGCTCAACAATTAAAGCAGGGGAACTTCCCTAAAAACTAAGAGAAGGCGAGTTAACAATATTCTTCCCTGAATGTTTTCGAGGCTGACTTTGGCACTCACAATCTGTTTTGTTCCAAGGAACCACTGGGGACTTTCACCCAATCAGAGGGAATATCCAAAAATGAACTCTGAATGAGCAGGTCACCTTGATTATTCAGGTGACAGTTTAGATCATTCAAAAAGAAATATCCTTTGGACGAGACCCTGGCTACTCAATCATCTGAGAGTATGAAGCCAAAGACTTTTGTTAGTGGGACATTAAACAATTTCAGTCACTCTGTGGACCGAACTGCCTGTTCACACACCTGCCTCCTCCAGGGACCACCCGCTATGGGTGAGGATCCCCCCGAGCAACTGGGATGATCCAAACGCCTCCCGGTATCGGGATCACCTTCGCTTGGGCAATCCCGTGGCTACGACGGCCACAGACTTAGCCAAGCCGTGCGTAAGGCACAGACACACCCGAACCCCCTCTGTACCTGCTCCAACACCTGCAGCGCGCTCTCTTCTCCGCTGCCACCCCCCAGTGATGCCCCAGCCCCGCATCGCGACCTGTGCCCGCACCGAGCCCTGCGCGCCGGGCACGGCGAGCGGCCGCTCCGCAGGACCGCGCTCACCTCTCAGCTGCTTTGGGGCACTTTGGGCTATTTCCCATGTAGTTTGATGGAGCCGCTGAGGAGCCGGGCCGCTCCCGGCGCCCGGTGGGGACGGCAGCGCCCGCCCGGTCGCAGCGGCAGGACGGTCCCGCGGGTTCTGCCCGCTCCCCCGCCGGCCCCGGGTGTTATGCAAAGGTTACGGTCCCTCCGCAAATCCTCTGGGAAGCCGGCGGGGCGCAGCGGCGCAGGGAGCATGCTCGGCGATAATCCCCCCGCCTTAGCTACAGACAGAGGTAACCAGCGGTCAAGTCCCGCCGTGCGCCGCCGGCCGCTCGCACACTCGCATCCTGCATCCCGCATCCTTCATCCCGCATCCCTCACCCTGCATCCCGCATCTCGCATCCCTCAGCCCCCCATCCTGCCCCCCGCAGCCCCGGGCGCACCCTCCGACCCTGCTTTTCCCTCGGGAAGCGTCTCGGGAGCTCCCCGCGGAGCCCTCGCTCCATCTCCGTCCCCCAGCCCCGCACCTCGCCCCCCGCCCGGCGCTCGCCGCGGCCCCGGCGGAGGCAAGGCAGGGCGCGCCTTACCAAAGCGCTGCCCAGGGAGAAAGCCGCCATCAGACATGCCATGTGCACCGCTGCCCGCCCGGCTGCTGGCGGAGGAGCCCTCCAGTGCTGCCTCTCCGCCCCGACTGGCTGCGGGAGGCGGGCGGGCCGGGATGGAGCTGGGGCCGCCCCCGCCCCGGCCCGCCCCCACCGGGGATGGGGAGAGCGGCGGGGTCGGGGCACCCCCCGGCACTGGGAAAGGTGGGCAGCGTGTCCCCAACCCGCTGGTGGCCGTGGTTCTCGCTCTGCCCAAACACGCGGCAGACTCTTGTCCCGAGGACTGGGGCACCAAAGGTCGCTCACCGGGACAAAATGAGGAGGGCGGTCAGCATTGTCCCCACGCTCCAGGCAGGGACAGGCTTCCTAAAGAGCTCCCGGAGGCTTTCCCTGAGGAAATGGGGAGTAGAAGCACCATCCATCCCATCTTCATGAGGACGAGATAGCTCTTCTGGCCCTGGGACCCCTACCCACTGATTTGTGAGCAAGCCATTGTAGTTCAGGAATGGAGAGGAAGGAAAGTTGTCACTGAGTCACATTCTCCATTCATTTGCTCCTCACACCAAAGACCTGCATTTCAGCGAGGTCACACAATCACTAAATCACAGAATGGCCAGGCTGGAAGGGACCACAGCGGGTCACCAGGTCCAACCCCCCAGCTCCAGCAGGGCCATCCCAGAGCACAAGGCACAGGGTTGTGTCCAGATGGTTCTGGAATATCTCCAGTGAAGGACACGCCACACCCTCTCTGGACAATCTGTCCAGTGCTCGGTCACTGCTGAGGAAAGTTCTTCCTCATGTTCAGGTGGAACTTCCTGGGCATCAGGTCCAACTTCCTGGACCCATCCTGGGCAGCACGGAGCAGAGCAGGTTCATCCTCTGACACCTCCCTTCGGGCACTGAGGTGCTCACAGTGGTGCTCACATGGCATTAGGGCTGTGCTGGCTCTGCTGGCTTGATTCTGGATCCATGACTAGGTTTGGAGGTGGATTCATTGGCTGTGCTACCTGGGGACAAAAAGCTCTGCCCTAAGAAGCCAGATGCTGAAAAACCCACTAGCCATCTGTGTTCCCATTCCTGGTGGGACTGTTTTAGGTGTGTGCTGAGGCTCCCTCTCAATTCCTCTGGAAGCAGCAGAAAGTGGGGATAAAATACAGCAGCGGTCTGAGAGCTGGTTTCAAAGCAACTACCAAACATGACAAACAGGAGTTTATAATCTGAGAGGAATTTTCTAATCAGAGAGCTTCCCAGAGTGGTTGGAACTCATGTAGCATTTCACAGACACAGGATAAGCCTCACAAAGCCCCTGGGAGGCAGGTAAGTATTTTATTCCTGTGTTTACCACAGGCAGCAGGGCGCTGCAGGGAGGGAACTGCTGCCCAGAACATCTGTGCCAGGTCACATGTGGTCCTTGCCCTGCAGTGTCCTCCCTCCTGCCAGTGGCTGCGAGATGGATGCACAAACAAGTGCTTCTAGCACAGGGTTGGCTTCTATCAAATGTCTCCCTGATGCTCTCCCAGCCCACAGCTGTTCTCGGCTCAAGGATTTCCTGACGTGATTGTCTCTCCAGAATGTGCTAATAACCCTCAGTGGGAATCTCTTCCAGAAGACTCCCCCTTGGAAACAAGCAAAATTCACCATCCACTGCAACCCTTGGCAAGGAATAGTGCGGGGACTCTAAGCTCAGCCTTGGATTCAGTCCTTAGGGTTGCAGAAAGTTATTTACTTATAACTCATTTATTGAGGAAGAAATATCTACCTGCTGTGGAATACCACTCAAACATGGATGGACCCATCCAGAAGTCCTCACTGAAGGCTTAAATTGTGTTTGAGTAGACATTTTAAAGACAATTATCACATAATATTAAGAATAAAGAGAACTTATGATGCATTCTTCCAGTGACGATCCCAGGGTTTTAGTTAACTTGATTTGGAGCATGTGTTTGTAGCACCCACCATTTATTCAAGCTTGTCTCTTGTAGTTTCCCTTAGAACATTGCAAAAGCTGCATTCTCTCCACACAGGAGCTGAAAAGGGCTATGAAATACTGACTTGTGTGTTTAAAGCATTTACAGGGTAAAAAAAAAAAAAAAAAAAAATATATATATATATATATACTTAAAGATATCATTGTTTTAAGTTCGAGGTGGAACTAGAGACAGAGGAAGCCATACCCTGATCCTAGTGAATGTGTGATACAAACCCAGCATGATGTTTGCTGTCCTGTTTTAACTTCCTAAAGGCTGAGAGAGAAGGAAGGAAAGCAACATAAAAGCTGCAGCAGAACTGAAATGTACAGTCCTGAAATCTGCTGCACAAACCAAGTTTCAGCTCTGTCCATGAGAAGTTTGTGGTACCAAGGTGCTGTCTTCCACAAGAGTTTTTCCTGAGCAAGTGTAAATGACCAGAGCCCCAGGATTTATTTTTATCATGGTGGCTGCAGTATCAGTATCTACAGGGGTTTCTTGTAAAACACTGAGACATAAAACAGGTTTATCAGAAACCAAGTTCTATTTGGTATTTTGGTATCTATTTTGATACCACACAGGGAAAAAAAAAAATATATTACATAAGATGAAGCATGCTAAAAATAGCAGTCTCCTGCATTCCTACATTCCCTCATTAACTCTTCCATTAACTTTACAGGTGATCCCCTGGTCCCTGCAGACAAAAAATATCTGTGTGAAGGGAAAAAAATAAAAGTAAAAAAAAAAAAAAAAAAAAAAAAAAAAAGAGAGAGTTAAAACTGTGTTTAAAAAATCCAGGACAAAAAAAAAAAAAAAAAAAAAAAAGGGAAGTTACAAATGAAGGTGAGGACAGGCAGGCAGGGACAAAACCAACCCTGACTCCTAAAATAGATGAGGAAATAGTAGTAGCTTCCAGGCTTTACAGCAGGATAAGCATTACAGACACAAGACTGGTGCAGCCCACAGGAAAGAAAAAGAAAATGCAGAAATGCACGGGGAAAGGCCAGGAAAAGTGGAAATGCACAGACAGCAGGAGAGGGCAGATGTTCAGCAGAGCCACGGGAGGCATTTTAGTGCAGCAGTGCTGGCTCGGGTGTCTCTGCAAGAACTAGTTCATGTGTAGAAGTGCTGCAGCCTCAGGAAATGCAAAGGCCACTGTGGACTTCAGTGCTGGGATACAACACGTGGGAAAGTCCAGCGAGAGTGTGGAGGAGGCAGATGGGAAAAAGAAAGTTAGAAGTATAAAAGGCAAAAGATTTTAGATGGCATTTTCACTAAAACTGTACCTCAGCTTGACCAATTTACAACTTGCTGTTAATTGAAGCTGCTCTGGGCAGAGTTCAAGGATTTTTCTGGAAAATATTTCAGGAGAAATCTTCTTAAAGAGTCAAGCTGAGAGCAAAAAATGAACTGCCCTCTGTGAAAGGCTGATGCAATTATTTGCTGGAACAAAAACCCAACAACAGTTTGTCGTGGACAGAGGATCATTTTTGCATTTGAAAAGACAAAGTGGTTTGGATGTGCTGTGGAGTATGTTTGCTGTGTTCTGATGCTCTGCCCCAGTTTTTTGTTTGTTTGTTTGTTTGTTTGTTTGTTTGTTTGTTTTTTGTTTTTGGGGTTTTTTTTGTAGGTTTATTTATCATATAGGGAAATAAAGGTGGGGGGGGAAAACCAGCAAAAAGTCTCGTGGGTCCTGTCAATTATTATTATAGGGAAAAAAGCGTGGAAAGAACACAGGTTTGAACAGGAGAAAGATGAGGTTAAGAGAAGTGATGGTTTGATTCTGGGCCCCTGAGTTTGTGGCATGGGGTAGGTGTGAGTCTGCAGTGGAGAAAAAGAAAGGAAGGTGTGGGGAGGGGGTGGGAAGAAATGAGCAAGTTAAAGAGAAGTAAGGAAAAGGGAGATTTTGTCTCCCCTGATGACAGCTTCGAAGTGCCCATCCTTGGCAGGAGCCGAGCAAGTTTAGTTGGTGTATTGGCGCTCCTGCTTGGACAGGGCACTGAGATCCTTTACAGTCTTGCGTTGCTGAGATTCTTGGCCCGTCATTCCAACTCGAGCGCTTACCAAGTGAGCCTTCGCCCTGCTGCAGCCGCGCACCCGTGCCCCAAGGGAGCATTACGCCGTCAGGAGAAGACCCTCCTCCGCACTCACGGGAGCACTACTGCCGCTTGTGGATCCAAGGAGCTGCCGCTAAGACGTGCTTCAGCATCTGTCTGGGTTCTACACTCCGACTCGAACCCGCGGGTCTTTCGTTTATAAAGTTCGGGCAGTGCCCCAAGGCGCTGAGCCAAACATCGCCTCAGTTCCGCCCCCCTGCCCCGGGCTGCTGATTCCTGCGCTGCCGCCTCGCCCCGCGGCCCTGCTTCGATGGCGTATTCCCCGTTCTCCTGTCTCTCCCCACATTCTCACTTTCATCCCATCTTCCCCACTCTCCTGGCTCCCCCCACATTCTCACTTTCATCCCATCTTCCCCACTCTCCTGGCTCTCCCCACATTCCCACACCCGACCATGGTCTCCACTCTCCCGCCGCCCCTCCGCCCACGCCAGCCCTGACAGCCCGCCCCTGCTTCACCCGCGCCACAAAGGAGCCCTGCCATGGAGCCGCCTGCCGTGCCACGGCCCCCGGGCAGCTCCCACGGCAGCCGCCCAGAGAGGACTCCAGCCTGCAGCAGCTCTCCTGCTGACACTTCTCACCCCCTACGGGACCCAGCTTGGAGCAGCCCGGCCTTGAGGGGCTGCACCCCGGGCAAGAGGGAGCCACGCTGCAGCAGCCTGTGGACACCCGCTGCCCTAGGGTTGGGCAGGAACAGCGGGTGATGGACTGAGCACAACCCCCATTCTCGTCTCCCAGCCGCATTGAGGGAGGAGGCAGAGCTCTGGTTTTATTTCTCGTTTTCCCGCTCTGATTTTGTTGGCAATAAATTTAGTTAGTATCCCCTACTGAGTCTGTTTTACCCATGATTGTGTTTAGTGAGTGGCTCTCTCTGCCCGTAACTCACGGGCATTGTATTTTCTCTCCCCCATGAGGGGAGAGTGACAGAGCGGCTTTGGTGGGTGCCTGGCATCCAGACAGGCTCATCTCAGCAAGTGACCCCAGGAAGAGCAGGGCCTGTGTTGTATCTGACCAGAACCCCCTGGATGCTGTTCCACTTCAGCCACTAGACCTGAAATTATATTGGGTTTTGTGGGGAAAACATCTGCAAACAGGACAAAATCATATTGGAGAACAAATATAAGGAGAGGCATATTCCCCACACCCCCCCTATTTCATACCCATCATTTGAGTAACAGTCTATGGTGTAATTTGGGATATGGCTCTTGCTAAAACTAAGGCAGTTTGGCCAAATTACAATTTTTTAGGGTGTAAAAAAAAGGGAGGGGAAGGTATAGTTTCACATATTTTTAATAAAGTCTGGTAGTGGTTAAAAGATACTGAACAGCTTGAGTATGCTTTGGTTCTGACTTCAAAGTTACCCTCCCCTGAAGATTTGATTTCACAGCTGTGGTCCTTCCTGTTGTTCCCTTTCCCTGTTTATTGGAACAACAGTAATAACGATCTGAATTTTGTCATGTCTTTCTGTACATGACATTAATGCTTCCCTATCCATACTGGAAATATTCCCATAATGCTATTTGAGAACAATGTGATCAGTCAGTTTAAACAGATCAGCCTTCAGATCTATTTAATACTGAAGAACATAATCAGTCATTCCTTTCAGGTTAGGTATACTCTGTGTAATGGGTGGGATCCATCTCTAATTTTAGCTGCCTGGAAAATTGCTATGTGAGCTAGTCCTGTGGATTCTCTTTCTAAAGAGTGAGAATCTTGGAGAGACTGGAAAGAAATGGGCATCCCCAAAAGAAAATTAAGGCTTTCCTTCTTAAATGTTGACCTTGATTTGGGGTGGATTCTGGATCCATCTTGGCTTCCCTGTCACCTGGGGAGGGCTCCAGACACCTGACGTGGAACAGCCATGGCCAGTGCTACAGACATGGATGCCACCTGAGCTGTGTCTTACACTACATTTGTCTCCAGCTGACACTTCCAGGAATAACACAAGAGGTTTCACATGCTCATTTCACACCGGATTTTATCTGCATTTTTACATCTGTGTACTGGAGCTTCCCCCTCCAGAGATGCAGAGGCAAGAAACTGAAGGGCAGAACACCAACCTGTGTCTGACCAGTTCAGCTGTAGTTCATTTCTGTGGCTGCTGCCTGTGGTACTCCTGGCAATCAGTAGGGGTACAGCCTTCCCTATGATGAAAGGGTTTTTTTTTTGTTGTTTTTGTTTTTGTTTTTGTGTTTTTTTTTGTTGTTGTTGTTGTTGTTTTGTTTTGTTTTGGGGTTTTTTTTTGTTTTTTTTTTTGGGTTTTTTTTTTTTTTTTTTGATCAAGCAAACTAAAGTGGGGTAGCAGTGGGAAGAAGAAACCGTGGGGGCTTATCTCAGCTCTGCAAGAGCTGGTAGTTCATTAGTCTGTATCTTTTAAGTAGCCCTCAGTTGCCAGCTGATCCCAAGATGTGCTAGAAGAGAGCAAGAAAACACAGTGTCAGGCTTCCTGCTTGAACAAATAGAGTTATTTTGTCAGAGATTGGGCATAATTTAGATGAACTCACTGCTTTGAGTTGATGTAAACAGAGCATGCTTGCAGCAAATTTACTTTCCCTCAGTCATGAAAGAAGAAAAGCAGATTTTTCTTCATGCTGGAAGAAGACCAGGGCTCTAGAGAGAAGGCCCCCAGCACAGAGGCTATTTTGGACATCTTTCTGCATTCCTCCAGGGCAGTCCCCCTCAAATCATACTGCCCTGGTTATAAGCAGAAATGTGCACACATTGCTCAGACTAATGACTGGAAATCACAGCTGGGCTTTAGGCATGATATCTCCCTGGACTGCACCTTCCCAGACTGTAGCCTCAGGGTCTGGGCACAGGGGAGCAAGTGAGAGCACTCATGCAGTGATAGCCAGGGGAAACCTTCAGCAAACCTGTTCTGAGCAGATTAGGTGAGGAAAATATTCTTGCAGTCTGATGAAAAGGCTGCAATCTCAGTTTGAAGGGCAACGTGGAGCCACGGCACCAATCTCCTGAAATCCTTTAGCTCAGCCTCCCTCTGCAGTGCCAAGGGATGGAGTGAAGCCCCCGGGAAAGGGGGACACACAGACATCACCAGGAAAAGTTGGGCAGAAGGAAATGCCAGGGGAAGAGTCATGCTTGGAGGATATGACTTGGACTCAGTACCTGAAAGCTGTTTCCAAAGGGAATTCTCAGCCATGACCCAAACTCACCTTTTTCTCACTGAAAGCTGCAAGCAGCACCTCTCCCACAGCACCCTGCCCCTGAGCAATCACCCTGGAGATGAAAAAGGTAAATTTCAAATTCAGTCACTGCTCTGTTTCAGGAATATGCCTGATGGGACAGGACAAGGCCTGAGTCACTGCTGTTTAGTATTCTCTGGGGAAAGTTTTGTGTCTTTCCCCCTCACAGTTGTTCTGCTTTGAAAATGCAGCTAAACGCCAGCTGGGGGAAGGACATGAGTACCACATTCCTCATTTTTCCTCTGTGAAGTGGAACAGCTTCATGAAATCCACAGTTTCACCCCAGGGAATGCAGCTCTTCTACAAAGGGCAGGGGACTCAGAATGACCCCACCTGCTGCAGGTTGGGTGGAGCAGTGGCTGTGCCTGGCACATGGGCACTCTGACCATCCACATCAGGAGAAAAAGAACTCCTTTTCCCAGCCTGTCCGCCTCAGGTGTTTTTGGACATGACTGGCAGCAGAAGCACAGAAGATTTGGGATTTTCGAGTGTGATGCACTCTGCACAAGGTGCCTGCTCAGCAGGGAGGTTCCCAAGGAGGCAGAGCTGTCATTGCCCAGGAGGGAGCCAAAGTGCAGGACCTGCAGCACACTCAGATTTGTCATGGTTGTTGGAGCGACAGAGTTTGGAGAGATGAGCCACTGTGGACTTCAGTGCTGGGATACAACACGTGGGAAAAGTCCAGCGAGAGCGTGGAGGAGGCAGATGGGAAAAAGAAAGTTAGAAGTATAAAAGGCAAAAGATTTTAGATGGCATTTTCAGTAAAACTGTACCTCAGCTTGACCAATTTACAACTTGCTGTTAATTGAAGCTGCTCCGGGCAGAGTTCAAGGATTTTTCTGGAAAATATTTCAGGAGAAATCTTCCTAAAGAGTCAAGCTGAGAGCAAAAAATGAACTGCCCTCTGTGAAAGGCTGATGCAATTATTTGTTGGAACAAAACTGCAACAACAACAATTTGTCGTGGACAGAGGATCATTTTTGCATTTGAAAAGACAAAGTGGTTTGGATGTGTTGTGGAGTATGCTTGCTGTGTTCTGATGCTCTGCCCCAGCTTTTTGATTTTTTTTTTTTCTAGGTTAATTTATCATATAGGGAAATAAAAGTGGGGAAATAAAAAAGCAAGTGGTCTCGTGGGTCTTGTCAATTATTATTATAGGGAAAAAAGCGTGGAAAGAACACAGGTTTGAACAGGAGAAAGATGAGGTTGAGAAAAAAAGAGACGGTTTGATTCTGAGCCCCTGGGTTTGTGGCATGGGGTAGGTGTGAGTCTGCAGTGGAGAAAAGGGGACAAGAGGAAAGGAGAGAACAGGGAGGGGGGGAAGAAAAGAGTAGATTAGTGAAATAGAAGAATGAATTTTAAGAAAATGGGAGATGTGTGGTCTCCAAATTAGAGATGGGCCATCCAATGCAGGAGCGGAGTGACTTGAGCTTCTTGTCTTGTTCTATGTCAGACAGAGCGCAGTCAGGTCTTTTCCAGTCTTGCACTGGTGGGAAATTGTTCCGAATACAAATTCTTTCAAAGTGTGCCCCCTCTTGGCTCTTCTGCGCTGCACAGCAGAGGCACTTCAGGTTCAGTCATACTGGGTAATGGTTGCGCTACCCCCACAGCAGGCGATGATCATGGTAACATCAGCAGCAAACACCGTGGTGGATGTACCACGCGTGTCTTCCACGGCACTGACACAAACTCCGACCGCGGCTGCTGCTGCTCGGCCCAAGCGATGCCAGAGCTTGCGGTGCCCCCGAGAGGGGCCGGTGCCTTGGGCTGCTGGACGCGGCTGCTCGGAGCCAAGCTCGGATGCAGCCGTGCATGAGGAGCTGGCAACTCACGGGGTTCGAACCTGCCACCTCGGCACTGCCAGCACAGCGTTCCATCTCTCTGAGCCACACAATCTCCCACGCTCCACCTCCCTCCACAGGGTTCCGTGTCTCTGAGCCACAGAATCTCCCATGCTCCACCTCCCTCCATAGGGCTGGTGACTCCTGAGCTCCCGCCTCTCCCCGATTCTGAGCCTCTAGGTCTGTGGGTTGTGGGAAACCTTAAAATCAGAGGGTTTTAGGCAGGTTGCAAAAGGCAGGCCTCAGAGACAGCAGAACTGCGATTAGAGCTAAGCAGTAGCCATAACATTTGTCAGCAGAAAAATTATACAAGAAGTAGAAAGTAAGGACAAATAGAACAATGGTCAGTGTATTAACACTTGGCTAGAATAACTGCCTAAGTTACAGAAAAGTACATCTAGCAAGATATTAGGAAGTTCTAAGCTTAATAATGGAGCTCTGTGCATTATATCTTAAAGCTTACAAGCAGGTATTGTATTTGAAATAAGCGAGCACTGTTTTAACCAAAGGTAGGTGTGCTTCTAGTGGTTGGATAGAATTATTGTCAATACGCTTTTGCTTTGTATGATTGGTCAAAAGGTTTTTAAAGTAAGTTATAAGATTAAGTTCTTGGTGTGCTGCCAGAGATGTAAGCTGCTAACATCTTCTCATTGTCATAAGCATGTAATGAGACTGATGGTGGAAAAGAAACAGCTTGAGACGTGTTTGTCAGCAGTCTTGTCCCATTTGTAATTTATGTGTAGTCCCCATGGCAGCGATAGCAGGTGTGAGTTGACAGTGGAGAAAAAGGGAGAAGAGGAAAGGAAGGTGTGGGGAGGGGGTGGGAAGAAATGAGTAGGTTAGTGAAAGAGAAGAATGAATTGTAAGGAAAAGGGAGATCTTGTCTCCCATGGTGGCAAGCTGAGAAGTGCCCATCCGTGGCAGGAGCTGAGCAACTTTTAGTCACGGTCTTGACGCTCCTGCTTGGACGGAGCACTGAGATCCTTTACAGTCTTGCGTTGCTGAGATTCTCGGCACCCCCTCGCTTCAAGTTGAGTGCTTTCAAAGGAGCCCTTCTCCGTCCGCCAGCGAGTCTCTTCAGTCCCATTGGACCAGGGTGATGATGGCAACACATGCACCTCTGACACTGACGGGACAACACCGAGAGCGGTGGCACAACCCCGTGGTGCAATACTGCACCCGGCAGATTCGAACCTGTAACCCGTCACACTTGACAGCAGCGCCCCAGGATGCTGAGCCAAACATTCGCTCCGCTCCACCTCCCTGCCTCGGGCGGCTGATTCCTGCGCTGCCGCCTCGCCCCGCCTTGCTTCGGTGGCGTCTTCCCTTTTGTCCTGTCTCTCCCCACATTCTCACTTTCATCCCATCCTCCCCACTCTCCTGTCTCTCCCCACATTCTCACTTTCATCCCATCTTCCCCACTCTCCTGCCTCTCCCCACATTCTCACTTTCATCCCATCTTCCCCACTCTCCTGCCTCTCCCCACATTCTCACTTTCATCCCATCTTCCCCACTCTCCTGCCTCTCCCCACATTCTCACTTTCATCCCATCTTCCCCACTCTCCTGCCTCTCCCCACATTCCCACACCCGACCATCTTCCCCACTCTCCTGCCTCTCCCCACATTCCCACACCCGACCATGGTCTCCACTCTCCCGCCGCCCCTCCGCCCACGCCAGCCCTGACAGCCCGCCCCTGCTTCACCCGCGCCACAAAGGAGCCCTGCCATGGAGCCGCCTGCCGTGCCACGGCCCCCGGGCAGCTCTCTCCTCTCTCCTGGCTTTATCTGAAGGTAGCAAATCAAAGGTTAGCTTTGACAGTTTTTTCCACCAGTTTGTCATTTGCTGTAAAATAGTTTGTAGAGTATTTACATACTTACTTACCCCAATTTAAAACCATTGGTTTACACGTGTGTTTAACCAGGTTTAGAAGCCCTTTGCAGTTTGGTACTTTCCTGTCTCCTCGTCCCAAGACGGTAAATACCTCATAATAACAGCAAAGACATAATAAAGTTTTGTCCAATCTTTTTTTTTTTTTTTTTTTTTTTTTTTTTTTTGTATAAACTAAATGCACTGAACCCTTTAGTGCACCCTTTGTGGCAGTTTCTCCTGCCATCCAATCATTTGAGGGTCCTTTTTTGTACTTTCCCAGCCTTTCTTTCAAGCAGTCAATGCCAAAACCCAATGTGGCATTTCAGTGTTGATCCCACTAATGCCATGTTCAGAGTTAACATCACCCTGCTCCTGCCCTGCTCGTGCATTGTTAATCCAAGCATCCCATTAACCTTTTTTGGCCACGATGTAACTGTGGGGGAGCTCAGGCTGACCTGCTTATCCTTCCACTGCCAAATCCTTTGCTGAATCCATTCCTGCTGCGAGATACAGCCTCCTGTTCTGGAGACATGGCCTTCATTCCTGATTCCTAAAAGTGCATTTGGGCAGTCAGCTGCTTAAATACTTTTCACTTAAGTGAGTCAGGCTTATCAAGAAGTCAGGATCGTTGCATTGCAGCCGTTCTTGCCTCTTTGTTTACCATTCTGCATAAGTCACACACCTTAATCAGCAGAGGAGTTATATTTACTTCCAAATCACTGATTCAAATATTTAATCTCTTCAGACCTAACACTGCCTCCAGTGCAATCTTAATCAAAACATGCCCATTAGAAGCTTTCCCAGTGATAAATGCCTTGAGGGATGTTATTTTACCTGTTGCTGAACTATTTATGTTATTTTATGATACTGTACAGTGTGGGACAGATCAGGAGAGGACACTAATTCAAACCTCACAAGAATGTAGCTGAATCATGTGTCAAGGTGTGCATGCCCCATCCCTCAAAGTGTTCAGGGCTGGGTTGGATGGGGATCTGAGCAAGCTGGTCTAGAGGAAGGTGGCCCTGGCCATGGCAGGGGGTTGGAACTGGATGATCTTTAAGGTCCCTTTCAACCCAGACTCTATTCTATTCTATTCTATTCTATTCTATTCTATTCTATTCTATTCTATTCTATTCTATTCCTATTCCTATTCTATTCTATAGGGAAATACAAAATAAATAGAATAGAAATATAAATAGAAATGTATTATAGTCTTCTCTGAACGGAACTGGAATCAGTGGTGCCTCTGCAGCCACTCGCTTCTGATCCAGTGAGACAGAAAATACACAGCTACCCTATGTTGAGCACAACGTTTTTAAAAGTTAAAAGAAAAAAATGACAGCTAAAATCTTTCTAGTTTTATTTCCATCAAGGTGCACTCTTCACAGCACATGGACAGCATGCATCTCCCTGTTTCCTTTTTCCATTTTGAACCATTTAGGTCGACTTTCCACCTCACCTGTGCATGCTCTGTGGACATCTGGAGTTTCCAGATGTAGCACCTGTGGTGAGAAGCTCCTTGCAACCAGTCATGTACATGCTCATGGTGTAACAAATGTTCCATGGCAGTGGGGTGTGTTGTTAAGGGCAGGAGCACACACTGAGCATCCCAAATTAGCACAGCAGTTCCTCAGACTTTGCTCAGATAACTTTTTTTAAGTAGAAGAGGACAGGCCAGATTACTATGACAGCCCCCCAGACTGATGGAAGCATCTCCAGCATAATTTTATTCAAGATACTCTTCCAGTTTTGTAGAGCCTCTATTTGGGAAAGTAGGGGGAGGAGGAGAAGATGGTTAGGGAAGGAAGGAGCCCTCAGGGAAGTTTTCACTGTTGAGCTCCCCACCATCCTATTTGAAGCAGATTGAAGGCTGGCACTTGCAGCCTCCCTGGCCAGTCTGAGCTGACAGGAAACCAAGCAGGATCCTACAGAGCCATTTGAATTTGGCAGTTTTCCAATGCAATGCCTTTGTCCTGGAAGAAAATGACAGCTAGTTTTGTGGTCTTGAGTCTGTGTCAGAGGTAATTCCAAAACTGAATAGCCATTTCACTCTCTTTTAAGCCCCTCAACTCCCTCAGCTCTTTTAAGATCTGAGTAGTCAATTAAATAAATCAATAAATAAATAAATCATGATACATGGTGACTGTAACCTTAATGTAAGAAAGACTAATTAAAGTCATATTGAAATAATTACAGTCTGCATTGTGCAATGTAGAGAATGAAAAGGGCAACTGCTCCTGGCTACTCTTGGAGAGATCACTTAATAAAAGAGAAGGAGACAGAGACAATTGCAACACAAGCTGCAGGACAAAGCAGAAAACTCTGTTTCCTCATATTTAGGATATCAGTCACTTCTGACCATTGCACAAGCTGAACAAAATCAGATTCCTTTTTACAGTGACCCAAGAGCATCCTTTGCTAAGGTTTGGTTTTTTTTTTTTCTTTTTGGCAGTGACAGCCTAGAGCATATTTTCCTGTGAGAGAACTGTAAATATCTCACATGCCTTTGCACCCTTGTGTTGCAAAAGGCTTTAAGGACAACCTGGGTACAGAGTTGTTACAGCAAAGCAGGAACCAGTTTCTGGCATGAGACTGAACAACTCAAAGAAAAGGGCATTTTCAAACATGGCATAAAACTGCAGATCCATTCTCTTTTCTAACTCGGCTTTTCAGCACTTTTTGCTAGAAATTAGGACATTTTTCTCAGAGCAGCATAAGGACACTCATTGTTAGCAACAGGCCAACCACAAACCTTTGTGCCTAGACAAAATATATTAAAAAAAAAAAAAAAAAAGAAAAGGAGAAGGAAGGGTTTATCTGGTTTCCATCTCAATATCAACTGAGCCACCCTGCTGCCTGCTGCTTGTCTGAGGCAGGCAGGTTGCTGGCAGTGAGTAGCAGAGCAGTGTCTCCTGCCAGGCTCTCACAGTCAGAACACATCCCTGTTTTCTTGCTGCTCCCAGGGCTTTGTGCAGGAGCCTGGGCAGTGACCTGCCATGAAGGGGGAAGCAGTCACAACCCTCCTTAGCTTTCTTAGTTCAACCAGCATGCACTACTTTGGCATTAAAGAATTTTTCAGCTTACCCTTGCTTTAATCCTTTTTTTTTTTTTTCTTCCTGTCTTCCCCTCTCCTCCTGGGTTGCCCAGTCTTTGCCAAAACACAGGATCAGGCTGCAGCTCTGCGTGCAGGGAGGACGAGGGCATGTGCAATACTGCATTTTCTGTAATGTGTGTGTGTTGAGGTCAAGATGCATTCAACAGGCATGGTGAGAGGGATATGGGATGGAAAGGCACGAGGGATCTATGTCCTATCCCACACAGGACCAAAATGTTGTTAGTGAGAGCCATCCCATTTATGCAGTTATTTAGAGCTAGAGGAAGGGGCCTCAAGCTGCATCAGGGGAGGTTCAAGCTGCTCACCAGGAGGAATTTCTTCATGGAAAGGGTTGTTCAAAATTTGAAAGGGCTGCCCAGGGAGGTGGTGGAGTCACTATCCCTGGAGGTGTTCAAGGAACAACTAGATGTCACACTCAGTGCTCTGGGCTTTTTGACAAGGTGGGCACAGGTTGGACTCAATGACCTTAAAGGTCTTTTCCAATCTAAACTGCTCTATGATTCTGTGATACTCAAAGCAAAGAGGGGAGGAAAACCACCAGCCATGAAAGGAAATGGGGTAAATAGACCCTTTTTGGCAAAATCCTGGAAAACAGAGAAAAATTCTAGTGCCACCTGTGTGGCTGCAGAGCCACAGCCTCCCTGATCCCTGCTGCTGCTGAACTCCCCATGCCTGCAAAAACTCCTGCTCTTTCTTCATGACCCAAAATAATGTTCTGCCTATGCCTATAAAGCCACAGATCAGCTGACCCACCTCACCAGGTGTTGGCACAACAAACAAAGCTGGTACCTTCTTCCAAGTCCTGGAAGTTGGGAATGGAACCTTCTTCTGAGCCCCTGCAGCTGTTTTATAATGGAGTTTGTGTGCTGTATGCTCCCTTCACATACAGGGGTGAGAAACAGCCGTTTCTGGGAGATTTCATCTCATCTGAAGTAGACACACGACACAGGGCACACGAATCATGTCCTGGAGGTGCTCATTTTTCTCTGTTGACAGCAGAGGCCAGCCCGAGGCGAGACAGATGCCTCATCCCTGCCACAGCATCACACGCACAGCAAACACAGCTGCATCCCTGGGAGGACACAAAGCTGTGATTCCTGCAAGCTCTCCTTTCTCCTGGAACCTCCTCTCCTCCCCTCCTGGACCTTCCTCCACCCTGCTGGGTGGCAGCCCCCAGGCCAAGGATGAGCTGCACTTCCCGAGTCCATTTCTTCTGGAAAGACAGCAAGGAGGGACAAGAGATTGTTCTGCCCATCCCTCTGGCACTTTAGGGCTGTTCACCAGCCCGTGGTTGGAGGGTGATGGCACATCACGTGTGTCATGTCTTGGTTTGAAAAGACAGAGGTCTGCTAAGGAAGGCAGGAGCCTCCCTTGAAATGGAGAGTGTAAACCCCTCGCTCCGAATTATTATAATTTTGAAATTAAGGGGCTCTCAGGCAAAGATATGGGAATAGGAATAGCAATTCTTTACTAGGGAAATTAAAAATACAAATGTAATAGTACAAAAACAACCCTGCCAGAGTCAGAGCAGGCCCTGGCAGCCTGTGGGTCAGGGAGGTGGCAGCAGTCCCATTCCATGGGGGCTCAGCCCTCCTGCAGTGCCAGCTGTGCTTCTGCTGGAGCAGGATCCCGGACAAGGCTGGAGTTTTCCTCTGGAGCTCCAGGGCTGCTGGAGATGGGCCTGGGCTTCCTCTGGGAATGCAGTGGGGAAGAAAGCTGCTCCTCTGGGAATGCAGTGGGCAAAGGCTGCTGTGGTGTTCCCCAGGTCAGATTGTATCCAGGTAGGAATGCTTGGCTCCTCCCCTGGGCAGAGCATCTCCCCGTGGGATGATGGAATTTTCTCAGCCATGCAGGGACACTCACTGGCCATGAACAGAAGAGATCTCCTGGAGGGAGGATTGGTTGTGGGAGAGATAAAGAAAAAACTGCCCAATGAACAGCAGAGAACTGCCCCAGCTCTGACAGATGGTGATAGAACACACACCCCCAGCCACATCTTTCAGCCTAAGATAACGTGTCCTGTAGCTGAGCACCACAGCAGTGACCCACCTCATGGCCTCCTGTTGCCATCTGGTGCCAATCCACGCTCCTTTTTCCATGTTCCAGGCGTGAATTCTGTGAGTACCAGGCACCGTCCAGCAGAAGGGAAGAAAAAATTGATCTTTTCTCTAAACACTAATTAGGATTTAATAACTAATGGCACGATATTCAGGCTCTTGTATATGATGCTCAAGAGGAAGCTCACTGATAGCTGCTTTCTGCAGCTACCCCTGTTCTTAGACAAGGGGAATGATTAGACACGGGAAATGACCTCACTGACAGTGAAGAAAAGTGACAGTTGGAATATCTCCTTTTTTAATTACCAAAAGCTAATATTTAATTACGTTTTTGATTCATGGGGTGTTTTTTTCCCCCAGATAATTTGGCCATGGTCATGAAATTATATCTTTTTTTAATATTAATTTACTTAAATTGCTGGTTCCCTGAATCCAATGTGAAAATCTTCACAAGGAACAACTGAAAAAATAAAGAGCCCATAGGCTGCTTAAGCTTTCTGATTATGAGAAGAGAAATCAAATAAAGATTTCAAATGTAGTTCATAGACAATTAAACTTTTAATGAGTTGAATAGTTTATTGTAGCAATGAAACAAATAAAAGTTTAGGAGCTGCTGTCAATATCTGACCACAGTTACAATGAGGTGGCTTTGGTAGTGTCCAACAAACACATCAGTGTCTCGGGGGGAGGCAGCTGACTGCTCCTGCCTCCCTGACTCCTTGAATTGTGATGTCCTCACTTCACCTTGCACCAGCCCAGAATGTAAAAATAACAAGTGGAAGAAGAGTTTGTGAATCAAAAAAACCCTTTTCCTTCGAGTATTTTCTGAGGGTTCAGGGCTGTGCTTTAAGCTGGTATTTAGGTGCTCAGAGAGACAGGTAGGATCACGCTGAGATTCCCACAGACACCTTTATCCCTTCCTTTTTTGGCTGTAATTCCCCCAGGAGCTTAAATGCATGTGAGAGCTGCATGGCTCCTCACACCTGTGCCACCACGGCCCCAGAGCTGCTGCCAGGGCACAGCCAGGGTCACCTGCAGCATGTGCAGCTCCCCGGGTGTGTGCAGGGTCACCTGCAGGATGTGCAGCTCCCCGGGTGTGTGCAGGGGATGTGCAGCTCCCTGGGTGTGTGCAGGGGATGTGCAGCTCCCCTGGATGTGTGCAGGGTCACCTGCAGGATGTGCAGCTCCCTGGGTGTGTGCAGGGGATGTGCAGCTCCCCTGGATGTGTGCAGGGTCACCTGCAGGATGTGCAGCTCCCTGGGTGTGTGCAGGGGATGTGCAGCTCCCTGGGTGTGTCCGGGGTCACCTGCAGCATGTGCAGCTCCCCGGGTGTGTGCAGGGGATGTGCAGCTCCCCTGGGTGTGTGAAGGGTCACCTGCAGGATGTGCAGCTCCCCGGGTGTGTGCAGGGTCACCTGCAGGATGTGCAGCTCCCCGGGTGTGTGCAGGGGATGTGCAGCTCCCCGGGTGTGTGCAGGGGATGTGCAGCTCCCTGGGTGTGTGCAGGGGATGTGCAGCTCCCCTGGGTGTGTGAAGGGTCACCTGCAGGATGTGCAGCTCCCTGGGTGTGTCCGGGGTCACCTGCAGCATGTGCAGCTCCCCTGGGTGTGTGCAGGGTCACCTGCAGGATGTGCAGCTCCCCGGCTGTGTCCAGCCTCTCCTTGCTCTGTGCCACCTCTCCAGAGCAATAAAACTTATTAATTCCCCAGCTCTCTGGGCATCTCATGTGCTGGAGAAGAAGGCACGGCTTGAAGAGAGATCTGAAGTGCACTTAAGCCGTTGGAAGGAAGTGAGTTTCCAGGCTGCCCTGAGCCAAAAATGGGTGAATTGCTGACGATTTTGGCGCGAACAGGTCTTGGAGCAGCTGATGCCGGCACAGGGAGCGCTATCTGCTGGCTCCTGCTGCACAGCGCAGCACTTTCAGATCACACACCTTCCTGGATGGAGAGTTTTCCCTGTCTAATCAAAGTTTCGACAGGATTTATGGAGGTTTAGATGTGGTGTAATATTCGTTCAGCCTCATATTAAAAAAAAAAAATAAAAAATTAAAAGTGTGTGTTTATGAAGCTGGAAGTTGCGAAGAGGAATAACTGGCAATGAAATAGCTTTGAAGTCAGCCCACTCACACATATACCCTTTTTTGATTAATCCATTAAATATTTTTTGGTCGGCTGTGCACATCTGCTGTGGGATCCCACAGCTGCACTGACTCACTGCAGCAGCTCAGCCAAACTGGAAGAGCACAGAAATGCAAAAAACGAAGCTGAACTTGTCTTCTGCGAGTCCAGTGCTGGTGTAGGAAATGCCTCAACCACCTGACAAGGCCAAGCCATCCTAAAATCATTTTGAGTCGTTTCTAATCCTGCCTAACCTGTGTTGTGTTGCTGCCAGCACAGGATCATGGTGAGATTAGAACAGGGCACGTACAACACCAGCAACAACAGAATATATATCCCTGAAATAAAACATCAATTATTGCTATGGTGTCTAGCCTGATTTCACAAATATTCAATATTTCATTTATTACTTTCTCTATCCAAGAAAAATAAATTTGTCCCCCACAGCAAGAGGAATGGAGACAGGGTTAACCTACAGCTGAAAAGACCTTCAGTTTCTCAGGACAAATTTTAAGTGGGGCCATGGGACAGCAAAGTGGATGTGAGCTGGACAAATCCCACTTTTGCACTGCAAGCTTTCTAACCAGAAGTTGAGCACAGCCCTAAATTTTTGGACTGTTCAGAAACGGAGTCCTTAAAAGAACCACTTAACTGGAAACAACTGGCAGGTGGGTGTGTCTGTACACCAAAAAATGTTTAAATCTAACTCATTTTCAGCACCAGCACAGTCTTGATCTGCTCAGAAAGGGAAAAGTGGGTTTCCAGCAGGCAGACAGACCAGCTTCATCCATTTAATGTTAGCTAAACAGGGATGTTATTGATTTAGGTCCCCAGAATGCAATGTCCTTGGGCAGCCCAGCTCCCATAAAAGTGACTAAAATGACACAGGCCTGCTTGGATTACCAACAGTAATATTTCTGTTCCTGCATTTTTTTCCCCACTAGTACACTTAGAAGCTGATGTCAGCAGGTTTTTTATTCCAAAGTCAGTCATGAGGACCAGCCACTGCCAGTGCTAAAGCCCTGCAATGTCCAGTGCAGGAATGTGGGCCTGAGGAGGGGGCTGGCTGATGTCTCAGCAGGTCATGCCTGTTTCCTGGCACCAGCTGCCAGACCCAAAGCCCCAGTTCCTTTTCCCAGGCCGTGCTGAGGGCACAGAAACTCTCCTTAGCCTATAGGTCAATCTGTGCTTGGGATGTCCTGAAGTCCTACAGCACTTCCTTGCTGTTTGAGAAGAGGAAAGCAAGCAGCTACCTTTGGGGAAGGCACATTGCTATGCTTTTTGTGACTTTGACCCCTCTTGTTGCTGATTTGTGTCACTTGAGTGTCTCACTCCAGTCTTTATTGCAGCACATGGCAGATCCAGCTCCCTGCAGGGGGAACTTCTGGCCCTGTGCCTTCCCTGTGTTGATCCTCAGTTCCTTCTGATCCTCTGGCACCTGGCTTGTCACAGGCTTGTCACCTGGCTTGTCACAGACATGGCATTCCCAGTGTTCCCCAGGCCTGCTTGGTTAAGTCTGAGAGCTTGTCCTGTTGCTTTCTCCTCCCTTTCAAGGTGTTGTTCCATCATGAATCTACAATGACAGAGGCACTAAGGGAAATTCCCAGCACAGCCTAAATAATCTCAGTTAGATAGATGGCAACTCCCCAGCCTAAATAATCTCAATTAGATAGAAGATGGCAAGTACACAACCTGCTCCTCCCAAGCTTGGCTTTATCCAGTCCCAAACTGCCCGTGCCCTTGGGAATGCAATAACTGGGTAGGGTCCTGGTTCCAGAGCACCATGATTTTCTCATACTCTTGAAGCAAAAGCTTTTGGTTATTGACAGAATCTAGAATAATAAATAATGGAAAAGTGAAATTGCTAAAAAAAAAGTCAGCTGAAGACTTGAGTCTCATCTCATCAGTTCCAACAGGAACAGAACACCGTATTTCCTAGGACCTTGGCCTTGATCACAGCATGCAGGAAGGGATTGGTAGGTAGCTCAGGTTTTTCTGGATCATAGTGTCAGTCAGTTCCAGGGGTGGGGAAAGCGAGTCTGAAACAGGCAAAATGCCCTTTCTCAGTCACAGATATCCTGGCACACAACAATGGAGGAATTGCTTAAATCCCACTGATTCCAACAGGAGGCAGCTGCCTCAATAAATGGAGTGTCTTATCCTCAGCCATGTATTTCTCTGTCCCACTTGCTGCCTCTCTCTGAGAAGGGAATATGCATGAGGAGCCCATCTGAATGCTGTTTGGGAGCATTCCCAAATGCTCCTCTGTGGAAGGGGAGGTCTGGCTTCTCCTGCTCTCATTTTCAGAGAGTTCCCAAAGTCTAGACTCCACATGGTGGTGGTAGGGGGGTTTTTATTGAAGTAGAAGGTTAAAAAGGATAGATTCAGTAGATTTTCTCTCTTGTTTGATTGTGCTCAAAGAGATCATCCTTCTGTATAATCATACCAAGGTCAGTTCTGTTGTTGACTGCACTGGCCACCCTCTCCCCCCTGCAGGTAGAAGAGACTCCAAATTACATGACAAAACAAGAACAGCAGATTCTTTCAGAATGCACAATTGTAAAAATAAAGATTTTATTTGTAAAGCATCTTCAAGAAAATTGTTAAAAATACCACTTCTTTTTCCCCCCCAAGACATTAAATACATTTTGCATGAACAGTCCCAGGGTTGTTCAAGCCTGCTGTACATGGTCTCTATTTAACACTATTTACAAGGACATCAGAAAGGTTTACTGACAATGAGGATTTGCTATTCAAAGCAGATTCCTCAAAAAAGAAATAAAGGAGTATTAACATAAGAGAGCACTCATTTTTATTTTCAGTGGAGCTCCCTGGAGAACTTGTATTTACTGACAGAATACATTGTTGAGTGACTGCTCAGTGAGTAGAACACCAGAGCTAGCTATATTTAAAAGCCACATAATGTAAGTTTAACAAGTACTAATCACTCTCTTCCCACCAGTGAGGTGTCTGTGACTCCACACCCCAGATCTTAATCAGGATAGACAAGCTGACCCTACATGGAAGGAAAGGGAGAGCAAGGCATGCAAGACCCTGTTTCATAGGTCCCTGCTACTAAAAATAATATTCCAGACAGGATCCTCAGCAGGGCTGTCCCAGGAGCTGTGTTACAGCACGGGGAAGGAGGGATGAGAAGAATGAAGGCTGGCTGCACATGGAGCAGAGCAGAGTTGCTTGTGCACCTCCACACTGCTTGTGCTGCAGTTCTGGCACCAGTGTACTCTAATCTGTGCCAAATAACCACAACCTAATCCCCCAAAAACCAGGGCTGTTCAGGGCCTGTGAGCCAGGGCCTCAACATCATGGGATGCTCAGTGCCTCAACAGGAATTCCAAATGTAGGCAGACTGACAAAATATACAGATACAGGGAGAGCTGGTTTGAAATGAAACACATAAATCCTGCTGGAAATATGCACAGCAGTAAACTGCCCCTTTATCATCTGTTCAGCACATTCCAAGCAGGAAAAACTCCACCATCGTAGGGACAGAATGTATCTTCACCAGGATAAAATTGCATTATATGGCACGTCCTTGCTCAGCCAACCATTTCTGACAGGCAACAATAGGTGAGTGAAATACTTTTGGCTCAAATTAACCTAATGTTTGCCTTCCCCATCTCTGAGATTATGCTGTGAAAGCACAGCTGTATTTAGCATGCTATACATTTGACACATATAAGCAGTTATTTCTTCATAGCCCAGCAATTATAGAAACCTTGAATTCAGGAGCCTCCTAATCAAGTTTCTGGTCCACCAGACTTCTCTAGCAAGTCCACATAACAGAGATGTATCCAATTTTTCTCCAAACTCCTAATCAAGCTTTAATGTTAATTACTCTGGGCTCATTCTGCAGTCACAGGAGAGAAAAAGGCATATATATACATATATATGTATATATATGCCTTTTAATATATATACATATATTATACATATATATATATGTATGTATATATATAATTTTATATAGTGATAAAAGTCTCAGGGGAGGTGAATCACCCTTGGGCAAGTGCACAAAACTCAACAGGATGACTCTGGGCTCAGCTGAGCATTCAGGTGACCTGCCACAGCTACCAGGCTCAGTCACCCTGTTTTCAGTGTCACCTAAATACAGTATTGAGTAGTTTGGGTCTTGTCTCTCTAGATTTTCAGTGTTAAGAGTCATTGCAGTACCTATAGGGGATAGGCTGAAGAGAAGTTTCTCTGTTCCTCACTCTACCACGTGTACAATGTGGAAAAATCCATACCTGTTTAAAGGAAGATTCATGAGGTGTTGTTAGAAGCTCAGGAATTTGGCAATGGACATTGGGAAGGAAAGGGTGGAATTATTCTATGTTATTATGCACAGTTAACGACGAATTACAAGATAAATATATTAATTTTCTGCCTCGCCCAAAATATTTAAGTGAAACTGATGGTTTATCTTAGAAGTGCTTGTAGACAAACATTCCGATGAGTCCTGAGGGTTCAACCAAGTATTTACCTGATCTTCTCCTCACATGGATGTAAAACACTATTGCCAGGAGAATCAGCACTAATGCAACTCCAAGTAAAACTCCAAGGACAATCACTGCTACTCTCCAGGAGGAGCTGTTGTCAGTTGATGACTGAACAGACAGAGCTGGGAATTTAAAGCACATTTTAGGAATGTTAGCTAGAAAGAGCAAAAAAGTGGGTGTAAGAAATCCTGGAGCCCTAAGTGACAGCTGTGTTTCACTGCTTGGCAGCTTTGAAACTTTTCAATAATATTGAAAATATTTTTGTATGTGGTGAAGATTTGTTAACTGGAAATCTTTTCTGAGGGTCCTTGTGATCTCTTGGTGACACCCATAACAGCTGCTCTGAGGATTTACTGGATGGAATGGTGTAACTTGAGAGTTTTTAGATCCTTAAGTGTGAAGAGAACCCATCCTTTGAGTCTGGAACTGGGTATGTGTAATGACTCTTTAAAATAGGTCCATAATCTGTATTAAATCACTGTACTTTCAGTGAATGTTTTAATAGGTTACTTGAACTATCTGAATCTCTTAAAAGAGAGAAGTTAACTTATCATCTTAATTTAACAGCAGTAGATCTGGCCCTTTAATCCCCACACCATTACAGAAAAGCTGTTTCTGCATCACTTACTTTGCACTTCACTTTGGCTCCCATACTTGCTCCTTAGCACGTTACTCAGGTGGGTCTGTATATAATCCACATCCATGGCTTTTTCTTTTGGCAGCAGAAAGAGAAAATCAACAATCACACTGCCAGGTCTGAACCCCAGCACAAAAACGTCAGAGTGGTTATTCCCCAGTTCAGCGTGCATTGCTGCAACAACCTGTGCGAGGTGAAATAGAAATTTATTCCACTTGTCAGTCAGCTGAGGCAGAGCAGGAACACACACATCCTGCACACATCAGAGTATTTATTAAATTTTCCTCACTTGCTACTCTTTCAAGGTAATTGCTTTGGGATAACAAATAAAAACACTTAGGGAAAGAGGATTCCAGAGCGATGCATTGTCTGTGATTGAAAATGTGAAATCTGAGCTTGACTTCCAAAGCTCCAATCTGTTTAGCTAGTTATCAATGAATAATGCATTAAAACAAGTTGTCCTCCTCCACAAACCCATATGGGACCCCGACTGTACAAAATTTGGAATCTACAAAGAGCACCCAATATTTCCAAAGTTATGTTCAGTGTCCCCTAACTTTTTTTTAACATGTGCAACTAAACTTCAGCTGTGGTTCTGCATGCACTACCAGCACAGAACTTCATGTGAGAGGTTTAAAACTTATTTTTGTCACCAGATTTTCAAAGTCATGGTGTTACAGAATACCTTTGCAAAGAGAGACAAGGGTGTGATTTGCCTCTCAATCATTCTGGCATAAACCAAGTGTATTCCTATGGCATCAATCAAAATCAAATCAATTACACTGATATCTCCAAAAGTAGAGCCTCCCTTAGTGCTTTCATATGGATATAAAGCAAGAGCAAGCAGTCCCCTTTTTTAAGTAAGACTGGTTGAAATGTTTTTGTCAGGACTGATCTTTTCAGAAAATTAGGTGTTTGATTCAACCCACTAAGGGAAGCTATCTTCTCCCTGTGGATAAATATGGTATTTTACCTGAAAAGTCTGAAAGATTACTATTTTTCATAGATGATAACAAACCTTGTTCTGAGTCACTGCTCAGTTATCTGCTTCCATCTTTGCTATGGAATAAACCCCCCATTCCAAACTTTACATCCCTTTAAGTTCTTTGGCCAGAGGCTCTAGAAATTATTTTCTTTTCCTCTCCTTGATGAGCAGTCTAGATAGGAAACCTGACTTATGCAGGCAAAACTGTAACATTTCAAAGCTACAACTACAGAGTGGTAGTACTGTGGAATATAAAAGAAATAGTTCAACATTCAAAATCGGAAAAAAAATCCAATAGAGAAAATAGAGAAATTGTCTATATTTTCAATCATGTTAGTACAGCCTCTCTTTGATTTTGCCATTTTTTTGAAGAAAAGCTGACACTTTGCATGAGGTGAAAGCTTATTAAAAGCCAGTAAAGGAAATTCCTGCTGCGTTCAGTCAGGTTGGAGGAAACCTTTTACATCCACCAAAATAAATTTTCTATCCATGGAGTGGAGATCTTAACAGTCATAAGACAAGGTTACCTCCGAGTTGGCGTGGTGAGAACAAATTAATTACTGCTTTTGAAATCTGTGGAGTTTCTTAGCTAAAGGGTATGATCATCACACTAAAAATACCTGTGTCAGTTATTTAAAGTAGTCTACCCCAATCCCACGGTAGATTTACCTTTCCAGCAGGTCTATATGCATCAGGATTCCTGAGAGGTGTCAAAATTATTAAGTTTTTTTTAACATGCTGCTAAAGACAGTTGAGTGGCAGGCTGGTGCTTCTGCCTGTCAGCATTACTAGCTCAAAGCTTCCACTTTCTCTCCTCATTTTCCCCCTGAGATGGACCCCTTGATACTTTGTCCAATCCTGCAGCCACTTCCATGAGGTGAATTGCCAGTAATCTGGACTTACTGTACACACTTGCAAAGTTTTCGTGTTTCCAAAACTGTGCTGAAATGATGGGTTTGAGTAACATCCTTTTTTTTTGTCTCCACAGGCATCAGTTAGTGAAGTGGAAGAAAATAAACAGAATGGGAGGTTCCTTGCAAAAATAGAATTTTAAAGTGCCTTTCACTAAGTAACTTATATTTGAGGATGGCTTAGGGAATATAGTCCTCCTCATTGGACAGCAAGCTCTCTGTCCTTCTCAGATTTTGTGCTTCCTATACTGTTTTTTTCTTTTTCACCTGTCAGAGTCCTGATTTAGCAATGAATGTAGGAGACTAAGGCTGCTAATCACAAGCCTTTCTGCAGTTCATTCATTGACAAAGAAGATTGCATCAACTTACCTCTGTTTTGAAACGTTCAGCCATTGTTATGTAGCTTTCACTATCAGAGTTATAAAGTGTATTATTAAATGTCTCATTTTTTAACCAAACTCTGCAGGCAAATGCTTGGTTATCTGGAAAAAATAAAAAAAAAGAAGAAACAATTAGGTGAATTCCAGGATTACCTCCACAATTGGTCTTTGGACTTTAATATCTCATGTATTTATAATATGAATTGAGAAACCCAGAAAGTAATGTAATAATAATAATAATAATAATAATAATAATAATAATAATAATGTGGTGTATCATGTATGTGGCTTTGGAACCTTCAGAGCTGAATCTCTCCAAGTTTGTCAGCCATCACAATCCTCATGACTTGTTCACCATTCCTGTATTATTTAGGGTGCATCCCACTCCCTTATTCAACGGCCACTCTCCCACTGATTCCAGCAGAAGTAACACCAGTCTGTTCGACTCTGCAAGGCTCTGAGTGAGTTTAAATCCTCCTGAGTAGGTGGATGAGCCCTGAGCCAAAAGAAGAAAGCTTTACATAGAAAAGTCCAGACTAAAATAGAGCTGGAAGCTGACACTGAAGTTTGATGGAGGCAGCTTCTTCACCAAAGAAGTGTGAACTTCAGATGCTGTGTGAACTGACAAAATAAAGCAGATGGCAAAATACTCCTGGGAGATACTATATTGTGAAATAATACCCCGTAGTTATGGATAAACAAATGTTAAGGTTCTATAAACTTACTGGAGCATACAATGCTTTTCAAGTCAGAACAGCCAGTACTTTGTGCTAAACACAACTCAGTTCTTTTGAAGCAGGAACCAGAATCTGCAAAATAAATGTAAAAATCAAGATAATCACTTCTGTGCATGCATTATTAGTGCTAATAAGAAAATTATTGAATAGGTGAAAGTCTTTAATTATGGCCAAGGAGTCACCTAAGCAGCAGTTCCTTTGGCCCAGTGAGAACTTAGAATTGCAAATCATAAAATTGGAGCACATCAAAAGAGAGGCAGGTGGTGGGTGGGTAGGTGGTATTTGAGAATTCACTGAAATAGCATTGAGAACTCTAATTTCTTATGAGAGCTAAATATATAGGTTGTGCTATTACGTGCTTGCACAACTCAGGTAAGCTAGATGGAGTTTTCAGATGTAAAAGTCATCTGCAATTTATTTTGGAAAAAGATATGCATCATGGAGTCTCAAAACCTCAGTATGATTGTCTGGACTTGCTGATCTGAATTATTTTGAAGGGTCAAAACCCATTAAAGGCTGGTATAGCAGGTTTTATGTGGTTATCTCATTGGATTATATCTCTAGTTCTCATAGAATTGAACATAATCTTTAATTTCACATGAAATATGGATCACTTGGTTTTCTTGCTCTTTTTAATTAGCTTACAAACAATTTTCTGGTAAGGCAGATGGCTCCAGATTGCAAAGGGAAACAATTTTTTATTTTTCTTGAATAGAGAAAGTAATAAATGAAAGCCAGTGGACTGAAGAATTGAAAGATTTCAATGGAAATAATGATAAGGATTCCTTGGCTTTGTGGTCCAAAAGACTAAGAGAGGGTAAGTCCATCAGAAGGAACCCCGCAGTCCCACTGCCAAAATAATTGCCCTAGAAAGGTTTTGAGAATAATCAGACAATCCATTAGAGAGCTCAAAAAATAAAGGATTGCAGCAAGGACATTTATGTTTTATAGGTCAAGAAATGCTGGAAGAAAGCAACAATTGCCAAAAGTCGAGTTAGATCTTTCAAGTTATATAAAAAGAAATCGTGAGCACTTTCTCAGCCACTGGGAAAGAATGATAAAGTGCAGCACAGTTTTATCAAACGTGGATCATGCCAGAATAACCCAGTGGCATCCTTTGCAGGCTGACTTTTAGATCTCTGCCAGTGATGGAGAAGCAATAGTATACAGTGCCAAGTGGCAATTTGTTTAGTGGAAAAAGTTTTTTCTAAGGGAATTGGCTGAGGGGGAGATGGCAATGGGGAGTTTTAAAAGGAGAAACCTTGATTTAAAGGGATACTATGTGTCATGTTCCTTCAGAATCAGTTTCAGTACAGAGACATAATTAAACTGTTTGCCTTAATGTCTATAACCTAGGATGAAATTAAAAAGGTAACAGTGACAACTAAGGACTGCCTGCATTCACAAGAGCATGTAGAACCTAAACTTCACACTACCAGAATATTTTCTGGTAAATTTGCAACCAAAATATCCTGACTTCTGTATAGAATTATCTGGCTCAATAATACAACATGATCAGAAATTTTACAGAGCAAGCTCTCACACTTGCAAATTCCTGTTTAATTCAAGCAGTCCCATCCGAATAAGGGGATGAATCAAATAAATAAAAAAATAACTTGCAGGAACAAGAGTCTGTGAGATCAAATCCAGATCATATGGCAACAAGATACTGCGAGTTTATATTAATTAAAAAGAGATGCCAGGGTGGTGGAGGAGGTACCTGTTCGGACAGTGACTGAAGCAGGATTGTTCTCAGCACAGGATGACACTGACACAGAAATGTCATACACATGGCCAGGAAGCAGGTTTTGAAACACAGCTTTTGTCTCATTTGTAGTTGCTGTACGAATCTCCTTTCCACCATCCTTGACAGAGATGTTGTAGAAGCTGCTTTTGCTGCTGCTGGTCCAGCTGAGCTGTATTTCTTCTGCAGTCACATTCTGAACTTTGATGGACACGGTCACTGCAAAGTGTGAAAGTTTCATGCAGCTGAGAGCAGCTCATTTCACTTCTGCAATTCTACTCATTTATTATTGAAGAAAAAAATACTAATGAAACCAATATAAATTTATTTAAATAATATTGTGTGTTTTTTTGGAGCTGATTTCAGTTTTCTACCTCTTTCTCCCAAAAGAGCAGAAGAGAACCATTTGCTCTACAGACAGAAACCATACATTAATGTACTTTGTTTGATGGCTCCAAAACACAAATGGGTGACATTCTGCTTGCTCCTAGCCTTTGTAACTGCAGGCAAAGTGTGGTAAATGGTCAGAATTTAACAATGTTGCTTTTAGATAATAGAGAATTGATGAGGCTGGTCGAGAAAAACATGAATGTTCTGATGTGAACTGGTATTTGACTCATCCTGATATCCTCAGGAGGATGGATTTTTAAAATACCACCAGAAAAACCTAAATTCAGAGCAGTAGAGAGGCATTTATTAAATGTGCTTCATAATAGGGTTAAGAAAACTTACCTATCATAGTGGTTTATGCCTGCAAGCAGGCACCCAGTGAGCATTTACTGGGTCCAAGAGAGCTTTACCAAGGTGTAGAAACTGCCTTGATTGATATTTGCATAATTATGCATTTTTGTGATTTTATCAGGCTTCCCTTTCTGAAATTATATCCAGGACTATTATCCCCTTGGACTAATAGATCTTGAAGAATTCTTATGTGCTCTAAAAGTGAGAAGTCGTGCTGCCTTTGTTTTTCAGGTGCATAGTACAAAAAAGGCTGCATCCTTCTCTTTTCCATCCTTGCTTTACTTTTTTATTCATTGAAAAATGATGAAAGGTTCATTGCTGCATATTCTTTGAATGTGGGCAGATAGCCCTTTGGCAAAAAAATTAAAGATGCGCTAGAAAAAAATTAGTATTGGAACAAATGAGAATCGAGTTAGCAAAAAAAAAAAAAAAATCAGCTGGATTCTCCCAAGGAAGGGACTGCCTCTAGTATTCCATAAAAGGAAATTTCAAGACCAAAATCAACAAAACCAATAAAAACCAACAGAAACCAATAAAACCTCCTATTACCATAACTTGGCATAACCACATAGCATTTTACCCCTGTGGCACTGCCTAACACAAGGTGTGCCATTTCAAAAGCAACTCTGGACAGGAGCTGCAGCTTTTCAAAAAATAGACAGATGCAGGGATTCATATTCCTGGATTAAATTCCCATCTTAAAAAAGACATTGTAAAAAGCTCAAATTCCAACCAAAAATAACAATAATGAAATAAAATTATACTCGGTTCTTCCAAAAATAAATTTAGTATCGTGTGTTAAAATACTCACAGCAAGTAGAAGAAGGATTAGCAGATGTTGGCACACTAAGGTTCGTCGTGGATGTGGAAGGGAGGGAGTGGGCGGTGTTGGCAGTGGGCTCAGTTGTCCTGTCCTCCTGGTTCATGGTGGAACTTTCCCCTTCTCCAGGAGGAGTGGTGACATTGCTGCCTGCAGAGGCCAGGGCTGTGGAGGGGTGTCCAGGTGCTGGTGTCTCCGTGCTGCTGCCTGGTGCAGGTGAGCGGCTGGGTGCAGTGGTTTCTGAGGCAGGAGAGGGGATGGAGGCAGAAGAGACTGGGTTCGTGCTGGCTGTGCTGGGAGCTGGGCTGGGTGTCACCTCCTCTGCTGTCACAGTGTCTGACCCCGTGTCTGTAACACCAGCAGTGGAGAACACGAGGGATGCGGATGGGTGGGATGTGGTGGCCAAGAGCATCTCAGTGGTGCTGCTGGTGCCACTTTGCTGTGGGCTGGCAGTCACAGGTGAGGAGCCCTCAGGAGAGGAGGAGGAGGAGTGGCTCGTCACTGCTGAGCCGAAGGACGGGGAGGAAGCAGTGCCACTCTCTGGGCCAGTGGTGGTGCCAGTTCCTGTTGTTGGGAATGCTGGGCTCACTGCACCACTCCTGGATGTCCTCAGTGAGCCCCCTCCTGACGTTATTGCCATGGTTGTAGTGTCTGTCCTCCCTTCTCCACCCGTCACCTTCATTGTGGACATCAGGGGTGTGGAAGGGAGGGAGTGGGTGGTGTTGGCAGTGGGCTGGGTTGTTGTTATGTCCCCCTGGGTCGTGGTGGAGCTCTCCTCATCTCCATGAGGAGTGGTGGCACTGCTGCCTGCAGAGGCTGTGGCTGTGGAGGGCGAGGGGCTCCCCGTGGGAGGTGAGGTGGCCGTCCCCTGCACCTTGGGCTGTCCCGTTGGGAGGGCTGTGGAGGGGTGTCCAGGTGTTGGTGTCTCCATGCTGCTGCCCAGAGTGGGTGAAGGCCTGGCCTCGGTGGTACCTGAGGCAGGAGAGGTGCCAGAGGTGGAAGCCACAGGGCTGGGGGTAGTTGGACTCTGTGTCGTGGCCTCTATTGTCCCAGAGCCAGTCTCTGCAGCTTGGCCAGTTCTGTTGTTGCTGATTGTGCCCCTCAAGACATTTTGGTCATTTAGGTGGCTCTCAGAGGTGGCAGTCATTGTGCCTTGTCCCTCTAATGCCATTGGGGTACCTGTCAGAATTTCAGAAATGTGGATTATGGATTGTTGCCCTGTAATTCTGTGAAGTACTTCAATAGTCTACCAAGTGTGACTGTGTTCTTGTGTGAAAAATTCACTCACTGTTCTCATCTTCTATGTTATTCCTTTCCTTCCTCATTTCCCCCTTCATATTCTTTGCTATTCCTCAACTACCACAAAATCTCTGTTACTTCCTTTCCCACTTGCATAAATTTGAGGAGATCTTACCAATTTCCTGGTAATACTTTTTTTTTCTGTATAAATGTAGAGATTTATATTAGGTTTCTATTCCTAGTCTACTTTTTTTTTCAATTTTCTATGTATTTTTCTTCTCATAAATATTATTTACAGTAAGGAAAGGGTTTAGTGGTGGACTCATCGGTGTTAGGTTTAAGGTTGGACTCGATCCTCAAGACCTTTTCCATCCTAAATAATTCTATGATCCTATGATTGCTCTACAGTAAAATTCCTAGAGAATTAACAGGAAAATTAAAAATTAGCAGAATGAATTTTTCAGCACAATTTTCTCCTTACCTGTTTGCGCATATTTTATTGCTTCAATTTCTTTACTTTGCAAGGTATTTATTTCTTTTGTAATTACTTTCTGTCAGGCAGGAGACAACAAGTTTTCTAAGGCTATCTTTCAGTTGATGTTCTAAATCTTATTAATCTTGGGTGAAAATTCATTGATTTCCTGTGTTTACTTCTAATTACAAATAAATTGTAACTCCTGTAGTTGCCAAGTGTGAAGGTGACAACATTTCTAACACTCTCAAATTTTCTTTAAAAGGCAAATCAAACCCTTTTTCCTTTGTGATTAAATAGTCAGGCTAATTTGGGCTTATTTAATTTACGTGATCTGGTAATTCAACTTTAATTTAGAAGAGTGGCTTTGCTCCTGTTAAAAACCCAGACATATCCTTCTGCCCTATTGCAATTTTACTCCTTAGCAACACTTATTTATTATCCTGGATCCTTGGGTTTGGCTGAATGAAATGTAGAGGATTCTCAGAGAGGGTGTACTGGAGCAGCTCTATCAAATTCTTAAGGACCACATTAATTAACTGCTTTTGACTCTATTCACCTGTAAAATCAAGGTGGTATTTTCATATTGTTTTAATGTCAACATAGAAACTTGTAATGTTACAATTCATGTTTTTCAAAACTCTTCCTACAGACTGATTTCTTTTTTACACCCAAATTCAGATTGATTTGTAAGTTCCTGTGCTTCTATCTCCCAGATTTTTAACAGCAGGTATTGATCAGTCAAGAAACTTGTGTTCATCTGCACTGAATGACATGAAACCAGACATTAAGAATAAAATAATGCAGCCCTCTGAATTTCTATATATTTTTTTAAATCTCTGGCAGTGCAGTGAGAACACAGCACAGTAAATACAACCTAATCCATGCTTTTTAATGTGTTTTTTCCTAAAGAGTCTTTCAGAGAAGAAAAATAGGCAAAATGCATCATTCATAACTAAGCCTAGGGGTAAAAAAAGTTATAAAATCTGGTCAGACACTACATGTTTGATCTTTTAGATGAGTTTTCTGAATACTTTGCTCTCATTCTTTTACCTACTTACAGCTTTGTATCCCTACTAAAATATCTGCTGAAATCCAATGCATTCAAGCTAAACAAAACAAAACAAAACAAAAACAAAAAAAAAACCAAAAACAAAATAACAAAAAACAACAACAAAAAAAAAAACCCCAAAAAACTACAACCCTGTAAATATTGCATGCTATTGGATTTACATTTATTTTTAGCAGCCCCCCTTCCTTGATTATAATTTCGAATGTTTCTCAATGACATCCTCTAAATGGATAGCGACAATAAATAACCAAATTAATTTCTACTTACAGAGGAGAAGAGAGAGGATGAGATGCCAGAGGTAATTCTGAGTGCCCATGTTGAGTGTTCCCCTCCTTGCAGTGCCGGTCCCGTGCGTGAGAGTGGCATTTTGAATGGAGCACTTTGGGAATTTAAGCAGGGGCGAGGCTGCCAGTGTTACCTCCCAGCCCCTGCCAGTCCCGCACGCACGCTGGGACCGCAGCCAACGTCACGAAAATCTCACACCTGACCTGTTCTGTAATAAATCACAGCGTTTTCTGTTGAAGCAGGCTTGCTTTTCCTTCATGGAGGAAGGTCAGAGTGTGATCAAAGGTGAGTCAAAGACAGGAAGAATTTAGTGAGCAGGGCAACACATCTGAAGACCCTTTTGTTCAGGGTATTCAATAACTAAAATATTTTAACAACCTTGGGTCTGGGCAATGCATGACTAAGATCCAGAACTGAGGAGCCTTGCATCCAAAAGTCTTGCCCTAATCAATAGATCCACCTTTTTTCCCTTCATATTTTCCTGTATTATTAATTATTTGGGAGCAAATGTTTAAATATTCAGTTCTAACTTGCATGTTTATTGTATTTGAACAACAAATTGCTATAAATGCACCAAACACATGCCAGTTATTGCTTCTGCAATACTGGAAAGAGACTGGAGTGGTTGTAAATCTCCATGATTTCACTTCTTTGAAGCAGGTGGAAAATGCTGGATGACCAGGCTTGTCATTCTTAGCTGAAATTTATCCCCATTTAGCTGAGTTTGTCCCCATTTTCTTTAGCAGGGAAACTGCTCCTAACTATAGGCAGCTGCTGGTCACCAAATCTGGGTCAGAACTTTAACTCAGTGATGTCAAACCTGCCTCTGCATGCCTGGGGCTCATCAGTGATTTAAACATTTACATTTTGTCATCTTTTTAATACCCTACCCTGCCGGAGGTTTATACTGCTAAAAGTCCTCATTAAATCATTTCCAGGGAGATTTTTTTTCCAGCCACACTATGTCAGAGGAATGCTGTCCTGAGTAGGGTGGGATGGGGTGGAGTGGGGCAGAGTAAGGCCTGAAGAGGGAAGATCATTATTTACCTAATTCTTTTTCAGGTTTTTTATAGACCCGCAAGACTTGGCACATCTGTAACTGCATAAATTCCAGATTTTGCTTCAGCAGCTGTTTTCTAAAATTGGTTTCATTTTGGTTTTACTCTGACAGGGAAGTAAGACAAATAAAAATATTCCTTGAAATGAACTTAAGGGTATTGTTTTCTGGTGTGAGACAGCAATTTCAGCTTTGTGCCTTGTCTGAAGTAGAAACTTCTGACTTAGTCAGATCTTTTCTTAGCAATCACTTGTTAACAGATCTATCTGGAATTCTTAAAGATTAAATACAAGCTATTTCTGCTTGCATAAATAATTGGAAATCACATTTTCCCTCTGCTTAGGAGATCAGTGTTGTCAGACTTCTCCCTTTTGGACTTCCGTAAGACCAAACCCAGTCTTTAATTCTTGCTCATGGTATAAGAATTAGAGATTCTTATCTCTAATAAGGTAGGATTATACCACCATGGGGACTATGGTGGTGTAATTCTACACACCAGGGTAGTTTTTGACCCTCAGCCCCTTTCCTGACCTCTGCAGGTCCTACTCACATGCAAATAACCTTTAATGAGCCTGCAGACTGTGGAGTACAGGGTGGGAAATGCCACTCCCTACTTTCTTAACCGGAATTTTCTCTGAAATTACATCCATGGAAACTTGGCTGCAAAGTCTATTAAGTCAAATTCCTAGTATCTTAGAAGCACCACTGGTTTTTAGTGACACTTGTATGAAGTCTCTTGTGAACCTAAAGAAGAAAGCAAGCTCAGATTTTGCAGCATAAGCCCATTTTTACTAACATACAGCAAATGACATGCTGCATTAAAAAAAAAAAAAAAAAAAAAAACCAAAACTCTCTTCTTTTTTTTTTTTTTTTTCCAGGAAATAGAGACAGCAGAGGGGTGGATGTTGCATTAGAGCCTGTTACCAGGGCTGAGGTTCAGATAAGCTCTTGTGTTAGGCAGCCTCAATTCCACACCTTCTCTTCTTTCACCTTGATCAAAACCAAACCAACTTTTAATTCAGCTTGTCATGTACTTTACAGTAAAAGTTGCTTTCTGGTAAACAAAGAACAAGTTTTGCCACATGCCTTACAGGTAAGAGACTTTCCAGTATGAAACTGGTGACCCTTCTCAAATATTTTAAGTTCCTTGTGACTCATCTTACAAATCTTTAAACTCAAGATTTAAATGATCACTTCATTCTTACATTTATTTTTGAAAGATGCTGAAGAAACTCAGGTTTCGCCTAGAGTTGGAAGGTGAAGATACACAAGGGAATAACAAGATTAAATGACATGTAGTTCACCTGCAAAAAACTTTGTCATTCCTTTGGGGCGATCAAAGACTCAGGACTTGGGAAATAAACCTCTCTTTAGATACTAATTTCCATCTGCTTAAAAACACCTTGTTAAAAGCACGTGTTTACCAAGGGTTTAACTTCTCAAAACAAAGAAAGATGAAGCTAAAAGAAATACAGGGGGCAGCTGAATTGGTGAAGGCAGTATCTTGTATTAAATCAAAGAATACAACGTGGAGAAGACCAAAATCCTCATGGGTTTCTAAGCCCTTCAGCCAACTTGAATTAGAAGCAGCAAATGTTGGGGAGAAGTGCTAGTGAAAAATAAACAGCTAGCTGAAAAATAAAAGACTAGCTGAAAAATAAACAACCCATTCTGAGGCACTCAGCTTTCTAATTTTCCCTCCTGACAGCCATCCCCAAGCACTTCCAGACTCTCACTTGTCATTTTGAAAGTCAGAGATGGAATTTCTTGTGGAAATCACAATTTGGGGGAAGTGGATAATGCCGCTTTTACCTTTTTTTATCCTGCAGTAGTACCAAACTTAAATGTCCAAGAACTTCCAAAAACATGTCAGTACTGTCAGTGAGGATGTGCATTGGTCTGTGGGTGTTAGGAGTGAAGGGAAAATGGGCTTTTTAGGTAAGAACTGTACTTCCCATGTGTGTAAAAATGTCTGTAAGTTCACATACCTGTCACTGATAAAAATCAAAATGTGTTTCATTATTATAAAGAAAACCAAAAATGTATTATTTGTGCTAGAATAACACAAACAGGGCTCTGTAGCCAGCCTGTTCCCATAAGGAAATGCTGGTGAATGAAACAGCATTATTATTATTATTATTATTATTATTATTATTATTATTATTATTATAGCTATTATTCCTTAGAAGCAGGATGTACCTGCACTGTCACAAAGTGTGGTCACAATATGGATTTCAGACATTCAAACCCCTCCTGCCTTCTACAATCACTCAAGATTATTATTACTGCTATTGTTGTTGTGGTTGTAATTTTATTTCCATTATTATTATTGATATTGATGTTATAATTTTAACACTAGCTGTGGGTCAGTGACATTTCCAGCTGCCATTCTGCATTATTTACAACCACACTTGTGTAAGAAGTGCCCTACCACTGAATTTTCTCTGCAGTTCCTTAGTGTGTGTGATTTCAGAGGGCTCAGCCCCCCTGAGCTGCATTATTCAGAGGAAACAACTGGGTTTGTTTCTGTATCAGCCTATTACATATTAACTCAGAACCGTCGGTTTTTATTTTATGTTTACTCTCTCATCAATCATAAATCACGAGATCCTTCCATGTCTAAAACTGCTTCCAGAAAAACTACCTTTTGTAATTTCAGTGCCAGAGAGAATGTGGGGTGTTTTTATTCATCAGCTTTCTTATTTCCAATTGATTTGTGCATTTCTAATTTGGTGTGATTTGAAACAGCACAGATATGATAAATTTGGTGACATTTGTGAACAGGGTACAGGGAGTTTAAACAGCCTTGTTTGCAAGCACCCCATAAGTTTGTGAAAGATGTTTCAGCCTAAGATGATTTTGAATTTTCCTGTGATGATGCTCTGGGGCAGCTCAAAGACATCCAGCTCCTTTCTAGGTTAATCCCACTGCCAGGTGGGCTCAGCTCCCCGTGCCTGCTCCAGCTGATTTCTGAGAAACCATTTTGCAAGTCAGATATGAAAACAACAAGGGCTTAGCTGGAATGCAAATTATTCTTCTGGGGCCTGCCAGCATTAATGGGAGGAGGATGGGACCCATAATCTTGTTTTGTTTCTTTGCAGGACTAAATATAATGGAAGGCTCTGTTTCCCTGTTATTGTCTTCCTTCGAGGGCTCCAGCAGGAGATCAATGACTAAGACTTGTCCTCTGCTGTCATTTCTTTGTCTCAGTTCCTCTTTTCCTTCCTCATCTTAATCTGGTCTGGTTTGCTCTCCTGAGGGGTATTAATTCAATAATTTTCCAGGCTAGACTCTGGCATTGGAGACTTTCTCCTCCACCAGCCTGATCTGTCCCTGCTTTCAAGACAAACATATGAGAATCCGGCATATTTATCTAGCAAGAATATACCCAGAAACAATTAAGCTAATGATCCTTCTCTGAAGCACCAGTTCTTTAAATGAATCACCACAAAACAATCCTTCAAATTCCTGTATGAGCCCTGCAAAGGAAAGGTGTGTGAGAAGGTGAGAACCGGGGCAGTGGAGGGGCAGCACCAATCTCTGCTCCCTCTGAACGGTGCCAGGGCTTGAGGGAACGGCATGAAGTGGTGTCAGGAGAGGTTTAGGTTGGATTTTAGGAAAATATTCTTCCTCTAGAGGGTGGTTGGGCACTGAACAGGCTGCCCAGGGAATGGGCATAGCCCCAAGGCTGCCAGAGCTCCAGGAGTTTGGACAACATTCTCAGGCACTTGTTGGGGTGTCTGTGCAGGGCCAGGGGTTGGACTCTGATCCTTGTGGGTCCCTTTCAAATCAGGATATTCTGTGATTCTGTATTTCAAGTGTAGAGTGCACAGGATAACAAGAGGATCTATGGTCACTAGCAAATAAAGCAATATTAAAATAATTTAAAATATCCATTCACATCCTCCAAGATTGTGTTGACATTGGCAGTCACTTGATTTCAGTGCCTAAGGATTATGAAACAGCCTTAAAGTTTGCACCTCTACATCAGTTGCCATTTGAGATTTTCAGAATATTCTGGAAATATGATTTGGCTACATTTCACAATTCATCAGGGTTTCACTAAGACGAATTTCCCTTGTTTTATTCACAGAAAAATTCAGTGGTTAGACATCTGGCTGAAGCAGTTCCACAAAGATTTCCTGAAGACTATGGATACCATTCATTAAAGACTAAAAATCTGCCCACATCTGGCACGGAAAGCTTTCAGATGAGTTAGTGCAGCAGATCAGTTGGTACCACAAGAGGTGAAGAACTGGTGTGTGTTACTTTGTTTTTTTGAAAGTTTTAAAATTCTTCTAAAAGTTCCCATACCTTCTAATATTTACATATTTCAACTGAGTTTTCTCATGCAGGTTCATGTAAATAATGATTGTTTTGTATTCTGCTTTGTGGGTGGAGAGAATTGATGGACTGTTGGTTTGCCCAGTGTGGTTGGAGAGGTGGCAGTTTCACCCTCCAATCCACTGTCACTTTTGCTATTGTATATATAGTGGAGTCAGAAAATAAAGTTTGCTTTTTTGGGTTCTTTTTCTTTCCTTTTACATCTAGCCTGCTTCTGTGAGTTATTTCGTGTAACAGGTGTGTGGAAACCTGAAGCTCTTGGGAAACTTTCTATTTCCCTGAAGAAAGCTTAAAACCCAAATAAATGCAAGTGACTGAACAACACGAGGATATGTATTCTATTTATTTATTTTTATGAAAGCAATGTAAGCTGTGGAGAGATGTAGAAATAGAGAAGCTTTAGGACTGTAAATGTATTTCCTCAAGAACAGAAGAAATGGTTACCTACTGCTAACCGGAGTACTTTGAGATTCACTGCCCATGTGCACATTTATTGCTCATTCTCCATCCTGTGTCTCTCTCTGATCAACAGAGAGGGTGAATGGACACCAGTGTGCAAAATAGAATGGGTGTGGAGGGTGGTACATGCCCCTCTGTGTGGAACATAAGGGGAGGTGGGTGCAGAAGTCACTGAAATGAAAAAGCCTCAGTGCTTGAGGTCCTCATGACATATGTGTCCTTACAGATAGAGAAAAAATATATAATATAAATATATGCATATATTAAATATAAATATAGAAATATATAGAATATATATAAATATATCTATATAAATATAAATATATAAATGTATATTCATATATATTTCTATTTTTATATATGAATACATATTCCGATATATTTATATATTTATATATAAATATATTTTATATAGATATATCTATATAAATATATAAATATATAAATATAAATATATATATATGCAAACGTGAAATATAAATCACAAAGTAATCTCCTTTTCTGTGATGTGGCATATATTATGCATGGGAGATGCATTACTGCATGGCATAAAAAAAACCCCAAAAAACCAAAACATAAATATTTCTTAGATCAGTGGCTGGGTATTTTGCAGACAGCTTATTTCTTCCACTGTCTCTTATTGCACTGTGATCTCCTTGGGAAAGGGACAATCATGTCCTACAAAGGGCCAGCACAAAGCACAGTGGCTTTGTCAATCTGCCCCTTGGCATTTCTACTGCCTTTGTCTTCCAGTTACTGCTGAAGACACAAAAGCAGCTGTGAACTCAGTCTCAAGAAGTGAAAAATGGCTAAAAACTCTGAATTAGTCTTGTAAGAAGTCGCTGGGAATTCAGCTTACAAGAAAGATGGAGAGAGACTATTTATGAGGGCAGGTGGTGGCAGGGCAAGGGGGAAAGGCTTCAAATTGGAAGAGGGTAGGTTTAGATTAGATATTTAAAAGAAATTCTTTATTTTGAGGGTGCTGAGGCCCTGGCACAGGTTGCCCAGAGAAGCTGGGGCTGCCCCATCCCTGGAAGTGTCCAAGGCCAGGTAGGATGAGGCTCTGAGAGCAGCCTAGGATAGTGGAAGGTGTCCCTGCCCATGGCAGGGGTAGGAGCTGGATGGTTTTTAAGGTCCCTTCCAGCTCAAACCATCCAGTGATTCTCTGATTCTGTGACAACTTTCTGTTCAGCTCTGCTACGTAACAGGGAAGGGGGAAATTACACCGCTGGATGAGGAGAAAGGGAAGGGAGGAGCCCCTCCTTTGTTGAGCAATCCTGAATCCACACGTCACTTTGCAGTGTTAATAGTCAGATGAAAACTGCCTTCTAACCTGAGTTACTCAAACAGCAGGTGAATAAAATTTATGGGGAAGGATTCATGTGCAAATGTAAAAGAAAAGTGCACACCCCGGATATTTAAAGAAAAACAGTAATTCAAGTACTCGTGGAGTATATTTCCCTATAGATTTCTTATTGAAATGTGGGATTTATTGGCTGAGTGAAAGTATTTTCATAAATCTGACTCCAATTTACACTGCAGGTGCTGTCCAAACAAGCAACACTACCCGAAAATTGAAGTCAAGTCTCTAAAATTAACCCACAAAGGTCAGAACCTGCGTTCAGTTGAGGAGAACAAAAAACGCCCGTTGCCATTTCTGATCTTATCACTGCAGATCTGTGTTTGCTTTTGCTTCAGCACATTCTTTTCTCCCTGTTCCTGGCCGTAAGTGCCTCATGGCCCAGCCTGAGAGCAGGAATGTTGAGGGCTTTTCCCATTGTCCATTATGCTGTGGCTGACTGCACTGGGGTAAGGCAAATGTGAGGGATGAAGGAGGGGACCAGCACTGCACTACCTGAGAGGAGGTTTGGGAAAAAAAAACATGGCTTGGCCACAGCCCAGCTCCTCCAAACACAAAAAGATAGATCCCAACTAGAAACAAAACACATCCCACTGGCGTGTTCAGGTGATGCGCCAAAATCTGCCTTAGCTCTAAGTCATGTTATGAAAAAGTTAAGGAAAGTTAACAAACTTTGGTTTGTACTGGGGATGTGCAGACACTTAAAAGCATCTTTCCCCTGTCCCAGATGTGGTTTTGTTAAACCCCTGCCCTCACTGGTGCTTGTGCAGCTTTGGGTCACCTGGGGGCAGGTAACCAGAGCAGCTCCCCGGAGTGGCAGACCCTTTGGTAAGCAGGACAGAACAATCTCCAGGCTCAAGTACACAGCACAGCAGGTCTCCATGGGGTCAGAAAAGAGTCTCATTAGCTGTCTATATCACAGACAGGTTTGTGGGTTTGCTTATTTCCTGCATTACTGCACTGGAAAGCAACGCTTTCCCAAACTCATGCCACTTGGAATTAATAGTTATTGTTATTGCTGCCAGTACAGAAATAGAGGGGATGGAGGGAGGAGCACTGAGAGGTTCATTATCTGACTGGAAGAACATATTTTCTATCCTAGGCTGGTCTTCTCTCCACTAAGTGATTCATCCAAAGATATTCGTGCAGGATTATTCCAGAAAGGATCCACTCTTACCCCACAAAGTCTGAGATTTGACTCATTGTGGGTGGCTCTCCAAACTCCCTTAATACCCCAAAGCTTTCTCTCCTTTCTCCAAGTAAACAATATTTTTGCTTTTCTGTGTATAAAAGAACAAAACCAAGGAGGGTTCAGGTTTTCTCAAGATTTACCACCCAAACTCTGGTTTCTTGACACCATGAGTAGGTTAACCTTGCTGGTGTAGTGAATTTACCAGATACACTGGATAGATACACTCCAGCCTTGCAAGAATTCAGTTTTATAGTTTTTCAAACTATTTTCAGCCAAACTGTTGTTGGCTGAAGAGGGAGAGGAGTCTGTCTGCCCCAGGTGAAATGGGGAAAGAGGAGGACAGAGGAGTTTGGAAGGAGCAGAAATGAAAAAGCAGTTTTCAGTAGTGATGCAATCACACAGCAAGATACCTCAAAAAGGCACACAACGAGATGCCTCCAAAAGGCACACTTATGGTGCACTTTTAATTAAGAAAGTTTCTGTTCACCTTCTAGCTGGTCAAAATTGGGGAAAAAATGAGGAGGGGAAGGACAGAAATAATGACACACCTCACTTATGGCTGTCCTTGGCTTGTTCCCCTAGCCTGGGGAAATTCCCTGCAGCAATGTGAGTAGAGAGTCAACAGCTTCACCTGGTGATTATCAACAGACACTGGGACTATAAAAAGAGTAATTGCATCATCTCTGAGGATCAGCCGTAAAAAAATTTGTCATTGCTTACAAACATGGGAATGTACAACATGTGAGCTCATCCAGTTCTGTGAATGCAGTAGCTGGAAGAGCTAAAATATTGCCCAGATGCATCAGGTCTCAGATCCTCTTTAGGCCATGGGATCCTTCCCAAGAAGTTGTGGACAAATGAGCTGGAACATCTCCTGAGAATGTATTCAGGAATATTCCTGAGAGTAGATTCAAGGGCACAGCAGAGGAAAAGCTACATGAAGGAAGACTGACCCTCTTCTCCCATCTTTGGACCTTTACTTCTACCAGTGCTCATCCTGTGAGCTACAGAGCTACAGAAAGGCTGTGAGCCTTTCCTCTTTCAGTTCAACCCATCTGACCATGAATTTTTGAATTGTTCCACTGGCTGCAGTAAGAGATGAGTTATTTCATAGAATACCATAGAATAGTTTGGGTTGGAAGGGGCCTTAAAGTTCCAAAACCCTGCCATGGACAGGGACATCTTCCACAATCCCAGGTTGCTCACAGCCTCCTCCAACCTCATTTTGAACACTTCCAGGGATCCACAACTTTTCTGGGCGACCTGTTCCAGTGCCTCACCACCCTCACAGGGAAGAATTTCTTTCTAATATCCCATCTTTGAAGGACAGTAGGTTTAGAATCCCATCCCCCCTTGTCCTATCACTGCATGCTCTTGTATAAAGTCTATTATTCAGTTGAGTGATTCAAGCCACAGAACAGGATCTGTGTTTCAGAAGCCATTTCCACTTGAAGAAGCATAGAAATCACTGAGTTTCCAGTTCTGTAAAGAAAGTGATATGTCATTTGATTTCTATGGGGATGTGTTATTTGCCACAGGGCAAAGAAAAGAGAAATCCACAGGCAATGATAAAAATACACAGTGAGTGGCAACAAACTGTGAACAACTGAATTATTGTATCTGTTGCTGTTTTAAAGGGAGAGCTTGAGAAAGGTGTGGAGAAATGAGTAAAAAAATTCTGTCCTGGGGTCAGAACCACCTGCACAGGCTTAAGAGGTAGTTACAGGTCAGGCATCTAGGGAAAAATGCTCTTTATATGTTTTGTGTGATCTCTTTATCACACATAGATTTCTTCTGCATGGCTCTGCAAATCCCTTTGTCAGCTAAAACCACACACCGAGAATTTACATATATCTGTGGTAGAAAAGAATATGATATATACTGTGCAGTAATAAATGTACCCTGCCAAGACATGGCAAGTCATTAAGCTTTAAAATATGGCAGAAATTATAAAATACTTTAAGAAGTTTTAACTGGACATGTAAGTATAGTCACAACAGGAAAAAAAAAACATACCAAAGGCCAAAACCTTTTATTGTTTGTCTGGAAGGAATGTGAGAACCTGTGCTATTCTTGGGACATTGTTTCAAAGTACTTTGAACTGTTATTTAGGTGTCTTCTTCTGCTTGGTAGATAAACAGAATAATCTGAGGAGTTATCATTGCAGAATGAATCACTGCTGAGAACAAAACAACACTTTAGTTTCAGATCCTGAACAGCTTCCACCTTCTGCTGGGAAGGAAAATCCACCAGTGCCAAATCATGTGACAAGGAAGTAATGTGACAAAAGCACTTTGTCCACATGTAACTCGGTGCTGGCTCACCTTGGCATGTGTAGCACAGCTGCCTCCCCCTGGTTTTGTGATTATGAAATCTGTGAAAGAAAAGGAGGAAACTGACTTTGCAGTGTTACACAACAGGGCAGGAATTGAACGCAGGAGATTCGTTTTAGGGCTTAGAATCATAGATTCATTCAATGGTTTGGGTTGGAAGGGAACTTAAAGATCATCTATTTCCCTCTATCATCTGTAGATCATCTATAACCCTCTGCCATGGGCAGGGACACCTTCCACTAGAAGTGGTTTCTGAGAAACCCATTCAACTTGGCCTTGGACACTTCCAGGATTGGGGAATCCACAGCTCCTCTGGGCACCCTGGGCCAGGGCCTCCCCACCCTGACAGTGACCTCTGCCTGCCTTGGGTGCCCCCCTACCACTGGCACCAGCACATGGCCAAGCAATGGCAGGATTAGCAGAAAAAATAAAACCCAAACCCTGCTGGCAGGAGGGAGAACAGTTGGAAAGGCAGAGGAAGGGTTGCCCTCTCCCTTCAGCAGGAGAAGCCCCTGCTGCCAGCCCAGGGGCCAGGGACTGGATGGCTGATCCTCAACCAGGGCATCTCCAGGAGAAAGGTGTGCTTGGTCAGCTGTGACCTCAGAGGATGGTGTTTTATCAGCTGCCAGATTCCTGCTCTCTGCCAGTTCTAATCCCTATTGTGTACCTACTGAAAACAGCTGCTTACAGCTGTACAGGGAGAGGGGCTGCTCCTGGGGACTGCAGGTCCTCTCCTAGCAAAGCAGAGCCCAAAGGCACCACTGTGAGCTCCCAGCAGAGAGCTCAGAAAACTGGGAAACAGGTACAGAACATGAACTCACCTGGCTGTGCTGAGTGAATTAGTCAAGGCTGCGTTGGCAGGGGAAAAGCAGTAAAACTTTCCATGAGATTTTACTTGGGCATGTTAATAATGTGAGGTTGGTTTGCAAGGGCACCACGAAGCACCAGCAGCTGTAATTGGAGATTTTGTGTGTAACTAGACAGAAAACCTGAGTAAACCTGTGTCAGTAAATGTGCAGAGCATGGCTAAGGGATTCTGTAGGTTAGCAGGGTCCATCTGACTCCCTCAGGAAGTGCTAAAATAGAGACAGATCTGTTTGCATCTTTATGGAGACTGGGAAAGAAAACAAACTCCAAGCAGGTGACTTTAGAGCACAGATATAGTTTGTTCAGCTGACAGTCACTAATACCTGTTCCTAAACAAACAAAAGCTGTACAATCACAGAAACAATTTAAGGTGTTTTTTCATCCTTTATTCTATCTCCTGCTTCATCCATCATGTGCCAAATGCAGCAGGAATTCCAGCAAGAAGCTGCCATGAAGACTTACCTCAAATATCAGCAACTTGCACAAAGGGAGGTTGTGTTTTCACTCAGCACCCCACTTCCAAAAAACCCAGGCACCATCACATTAACTTCAAACTGCATCTCTTACTCTTAATTTTGAATTTCCTTGAAAAAGTTGAGCAGATGCCTGCACAGGCCTGGATGAAGGCTGCTGGGAGGCACATGTGTGTCACATCTTGCTCTCAGTGACAGGTGCCAGAGGCAGTCACAGCAGCTGAATGGATTTGAGTGGCACTGGGGAATTCAAAGCAGGAGGAGCAGAGATGCAGCACACCAAGACATGGCACAAATATCAGCTGCTCATATGGATGGGAAAACACTTCCACCTGTGGTTGCAACAGAGGAAGGCAGTGAGACAGTAGCACAGGCCACCCCAGGTGCTCCTTTCTCTGGTGTGTATGGCTCTATCCCATGAAAAACCCAGAATCAGTTTAAGAAATTAAATTTTGGGGGAAGTGCTAGAAATAAAAAACCTGGAAGATGCCAAACATGCATTTTCTCAGGGAGGCCACACAGTCTGTATAGGGAGTACCAGAAGAGGTACATAAGAACTGTGTTTTCTTTGGGAGTGCTGTGTCACAAGAGAGGTGCAGGATACAGGACATCCAGGATATAGGACAAAGACACAGCGTGGACATCCTGGCATGTAAAATCCTTAGATGTCCTTTCAGGGAAGAGACTAAACTTCACAAGGTCATGCTTCTCACTGATCTTTCAGAAAACAGAGGTGCCTTTCTCCTGTTCAAGAATTTGATGTCACAGCTGTAGCCAATCAAGTGAAAAGGAGGAGAACAGGTAGTCAGATAAATGCTAACAGGTAGCCAAAAAAATGCCAAGAAATTCAGGAAATTTGCAGCAGTATCTACCAGCTCCTGTGACTAAGCCAGCTGATTTTTATGTGGGCTACAAAATGTAGTCTCAAACAATTTATCAGCTGAAAATCTTTCTGGGACAATAAAAACATGCCCAGAAGCAAACAGCATCTTGTTCAGCTGTAACTCCTGATGTATTCCTTACAGACACACACAAAGCACCTCAGAGCTGCTCTGTAAAAATTAAAGTTGGACTCAGTAAATGTGACATTCTGAATTCCAGTTCCTCTGTCACACTGTGACATGAAATAACTCACAGAAGCAGGCTAGATGTAAAAGGAAAGAAAAAGAACCTAAAAAGGTAAACTTTATTTTCTGACTCCACTATATATACAACAGCAAAAGTGACAGTGGATTGGAGGGTGAAACTGCCACCTCTCCAACCACACTGTGCAAACCAACAGTCCATTAATTCTCTCCACTCACAAAGAAGAATGCAAAACAATCATTATTTACATGAACAGTGTGTGAGAAAACTCAGCTGAAATATGTAAATATTAGAAGGCATAGGAACTTTTAGAAGAACTTTAAAACTCTCGAAAGAACAGGGTGACATTCCTCCATATTTTCACATTTTTGGTTGAGTAGCCCAGTGGACAATTTGCTCACTGGGCAGGTATGATACAGAGCACAATTCAATGTGCTGGAATAATCCTGAGAACACTGTTGATATGTAACACTCAGTAATTAGCCTCTCAAGGCTGGCACGAGAACAAACACACGACCCTTCTGTCTCCATGTACCAATAACAGCTGTATTTGTTCAAAAATATTGCTGTGAATCCCTTCCTTCATCTTTTCAAATTGCCAGATGCCAAGGGCAGCTAATAAATGAGAGCACTGTTCGTGGCTAACATTCCATATCAAAGCTGCAGACACTCTGAGAGGCAAAGCCAGACATTTCCTGAGTGGATTTGCAGAGTTTCAGTGTTCCTAGCATAAGCCATGAAGAATCCTCACTGTCAGTAGTGTTAGTAGCTGCCAGCACGTTCCCAAGGATGCTGTGATATTGTTTGCTGGAATAATTACACCTCAATGAAAATTCTACCCAAATGTTTCTGTCGGGAAGGCAGACTCTTCTTGGAATTCAGAGTCACCTGGAGAGAGCAAGGTTTGTTGGGATGGATTTGTGTCAGCCTGCTGAGAATGCAGCTCCTCATATCCTACTGAACCATGTCTGATCTGCCTCCAAATGCCAGTGAAAGCAACTCCATAATGCCACCATACCTGCAGGTCCCAAGCACTCCTCAATGCTTATATCAATTTTTTTCCATGGATTTTCCCAAAGGCTTGATCCAGGTGAGGAAAGAGTAAAAGTCCCATGCAGCAATTTGCCAAATATTCACTGCATCAGCAATAAAAGCTTATTTTCTCTTCTCATTTTCCTTAGGTTCTGGTCCTCCTCAGAGTTACCTGTAGCAAAACCAGACACCCAGCAACTCCAAGAAAAGCAGCTGCCAAATGATTGTGTTCTTTATGGGTTTAAACAGAAATATCATGGAAGAGAAATGCCACTTTCTTTTGAAATTGATTACTTCTGTAGTAAAGCAGGAAAAGGAGAAAACCACCGTTGAAATAAAATTTTATTACTTCACCTGTTCCTACGACTGCTTGTAATTTTCCAGAAGGTATTAAATATTTTTATATGTGAGAAAATTACCTAGGAAAAAAACACTTTTACTAGTATTTCCTCTGTAAGGACAGGGAGAGGAAAAGGGGGGAAAGGTGAGCTCAAATTGATCTCTCTGCACTGTAAAATTGCAGTATTCCTAAATGTGCTTAACTTTCTCTAACACACACCTAAACACACAAAAAGATAGTTGGATAAAACTAATATTTTTTCATTCCTTACAGTTATTATTTCCCCAAATCCAGTTTCTAAGTAGAAACACTCATTTACCCCGACCATCCTAATTGTTTTAGCCTTTATCATAGAGAGGACTGAACACCAGCTGATTTAAAGAGAATCATGTGAGTGGATGTTTTGAGATCCATTGCAAGCACTACACCAGTGTTTTATTAGTGAAACTTCCTTACAGAATTTGAACTTCTTTGCTCTGAGCTTTTCCTTGCCATCTCCAAATATTCTGGCTTTTTCTCCATTCTTCTTTTACACTTGCACTATGGTTGTTTTGAGTGTGTAAATATTTGTGTTAGGTCTCTGAAACTCTTCCTTCTGTGGATTTCAGAGGAAAAATCTCTAGGGAAAGGAGGGCAGGAGAGGCAGAGAAGAGAATTTTCTGCCTGTGGATCAGGGAAGCCATTAGGAGGCTCTCTGCTCTAGGCTTTTGACTAAATCATACTCAGCATCATGGTTTTAGATCAATTGCAGCCAAACTTTTTCAGTTCCTTTGTTTCCTTCCGCAGCCTGCAAGAAAACTTTCCAAACAGGCATTAAAAACCTGATTTGTTTATATCTTAATGGATGAGGAAATTTTCCAATATCTCAGCTTTTTCCCAACCCCACTGGGAGCAGAATTTGGCAGCATTATAATATGGGGGAAAGGAATAGTGGTGAGTGTTTTGCATCAGGTGTCAGCAGTGTTGTGCTCTCAGTGAACAATGGACATTAGACATGCACACCACTGGCCTAAAGTGCTTCTTAGGAAACAGTCTGAGAAGTCAAAACTAAATCTTCATTTCTCCATATTTTCCATCCTTTGTTTTAAATAATTATTTAGAGACAGTGCTTCATTGAAAGAAGAGAATATGGGCAAGTGAATATGGGCAAGTGAAAGCAATCAGTGAGGCTCTGGGGCACAATGAGGTTAATTTCTTAATCCAAGTGATAATGCAAAGAGGGAGGAAGCATTTCTACACCTGTTGCTTACCGGCACAGATAAAATGAATGTTGGGGGCTTTGTTTTTATTTATTTATATGTTTGTTTATTTACATTTATGTTTTTAAATGGTAGAGATGTCAACATTGGCAGCAGCCTGGGCTGCAGTGATCATGCCCTGGTGGGTTTCACACGCCTGAGATATATAGGCCAGGCAAAGAGTCAGAACACTGAATTTTAAAAGACCAAACTTTCAGTTGTTTAAGGAATCAGTGGATACAACCCCCTGGACAACTTCCTTTAGGGATAAAGGAGCTGTGCAGAGCTGGCCACTCTTTAAGAACCTATTTATTCAAGCAAATAGCATTTAGTTCTTCTTTTGGAGCAGCTGTCAGAGCTGTGCAAGTTAAACACCTGGGGAGGCTGGTGTGACAGTAGTTTCAGATTGAATCACCACATTGCTGCAATAAATTGGACTGGGAATGCTGAATGCTCTTTTGGTTGTCTTTGCTGAAAAGGATGAAACTAAAGTGTCTTTGTAAAGATGAAGAAAGAGACCCTTAGGAGGTACAGGAATATTGTTGATGGTAGCAGCAGTCCACTGGGGTTTGGATAAGGTCCTGTGTCATGTTTGCAGTGATTTCTGAACATTATACTGATACTGGAACAGTTCAGAAGCTGCCACATCCACCAAGTGCATGTCTTTAATACCTGGGACCAAATCACACAGGAAAACATAACAGTACAGAAGTCAACAATAAGTTACAAGGTTGCTTTTATTAAGATATCAAAATTCCTATAAACAGACTCAGTCACAAATAACAGTTTCTGGTGAGCATGCAAGGTATCAAGTATTTCTGCTGAGCAATACAAGCTACTGCTTCACATCTCATCCTGAGGAGTAGTGCTCAGCTTTTGAAAATGGCATAGCTCCACCAAAATCAACAGGCAGATCTCTAATTCTGTCACCTCCAAGAAGTTCAGGATTGTAACTACTAAGAATTAGAAAAATATTTATAGTAAAATAGCTGATCTTGTCACTCAGTGCAGAAGGCAAACACATTTCACATTTGACAGCAAATTGAGCAAAAGTTAAGAGTCTCCTACATAACAAGAACTAATGGTTATGTTGTTGTCCAAAGAAGTTGTGGACTCTCCATCCCTGGAAGTGTCCAAGGCCAGGATGAGCACCCTGGGATAGTGGAAGGTGTCCCTGCCCATGGCAGGGACTTGGAGCTAGATGGTCTTTAAGGTCCTTCTGACCCAAACCATTCTATGATTCCACGTTCATCAGACCAAGACTACAAAGTGAATTTATAGTTTCACCACTTACAAATAAATGGACTTTTTTTTTTTTTTTTTTTTTAGATCAGGATCTGGTAACTCTTATTTCCATAAGGAAAAGTCAAGACAAAGTGTCATACTCCTTATAGAGTCACTTGAATCTAAAGTAGAATGCAAATGATTACTCTGAAATTGATTGATATATTTAAAAGGTATATATAAAAACTCCAAAATCAATCAGTACAACCTTTTGCCAAACGTGGAAGTCTTTTACCCAAATGGAAATTGGACTAGGAGGATAGAAAAGCCACTTTCCTATGCTACTCTGTACCCAAAAATCAGCACCTCAGTGCTATGACTACTAGAAACATTCATGACTTCAAGTTAAAGACCATTTTCCACTAAGAGTTATTTATAATGGTGCCCATTGAGCTTAAGGAGGAATTTATTTATAAGTTACTAACTTAGATGTGACCCAGGCACAGCAGATTACCACTGTGTAGGAGGAGTGACTGCAGCAAACAGAACCAAGGGCTGGTGGGACGAGTTATTGACACCTCTTCACCTCCCATCTTCCAGCACACTCACTGAGGTGGAGATTTGGGGCAGCAGAGAAGAGCAGCCCAGGAAAGAGCCCTGCAGGGGATGCTGACTGCATAAGGAGATTTTGGCTCCAGTTTATCCAGCTGAGCAGAATGTTGCTGTGCCCAATGGACCGTGTAAAGTGAGCCTGTGCTGCTGCACCGACGGTCTTGCACCCAGGCAAAATTCAGGTCAAATTTATAATTCTTCATTTGCAATTGGAGAGCTCTCAGGTGGGCAGCAGTGTGTGGCTTGACTGCACAGCCATTAGGGTCTAATTAAGCAGAAGACACAGGTGCCAGTTGATTTATCTGGAAAAAACATGGGCTGCCAGCAACAAAAATAGTTTCTTTTTTTTCCTTTCTTTCTTTTCCACTGAAACCTTGTCAATTACAGAATGAATCAAATTCAAAAACTCATGCTGAAGAACACCCTGAGCAGGTTAAGCCCCAGATCCACAGTGGCTTTTCCCTACTTGGTGGCAAGTCCAAGGCTTGTTCCCCAACTTCTGTATACTTAAGGCGTTGCACAATTAGCTCTTCAACGCTGTTGCAGCTCAAAGTTTCAACCTCACCCTGAGTAAACAGCAAATTACAAACTGATAAAGAGATCCCTCTGAGGGTTTGCTGATTTACTTCCTTGAATATCAATGGAAACATGCAGCTTGTCAATATTAATGGCACAAGGGATGCTAAGATGAGCACATAGTGATACGTCACAGGGAGAAAACCAGATCTTGAAACTCGAAGAGAGAGCCAGATGTCTTTGTTTTCTTCCCTTCTATTTTATCAATGGAAAAACTGCCAAAATTCACTTCAACCTGGAGCTGTTGTCACAAAGAATTCTTAGGATACCAGGGAAGAACCAGATTGCTAAGGAAAAAAGAGGTGGAGGAGAGAGAGGGGGTATAGAAGCTTTTTATATATTACATTAATTTGAAAGAGTCAGTGTTGTGTAGAGAAGGAAAAGCCAATGTTGAGTGAAGACCAACTTCAGTTCTCCATGTGATGAGATATGATCCCACTAGGAAAAAAAATATAAACCAAATTAATCAGGGCTGAGAAAGGTAATCAACTCCATTCCAAAGACATTAAATACATAGGAAAGAACAGCTGAGTAGTGCCAGCTCCAAAAGGGAGCCATCAACTGAGACTCCACCATGATGTAGAAGTGTTATGAGCCTGACAATATCCTTTATGCTCCAGCATCTTTGCACAACTCCAGAATTCCCATTACTATGAGGTATTACTCAGGAGAGCAGAATGATGAATGCAAGAGAAGCCATTCTTGCTCCATGGAGAGACTCAGAGATTTCATGTGTAGGTTTTAAGTCAATGAACCTCGATATGCCCTTTTTGCTGGGTTATGGCTCCGTGGTGGGATTTGTATCCCCCAGCCAATTGTGGGATTGTAGATGGAACTTCAGCTGCTGGAGTTGCACCAAGGAGTCCCAGGTACCTTCCCTTGGGGCTCCTGGCACATGCAGCCCTTGGGAAGCCACCAGAGCATCACCCTCACCTGCAGCCATCTCCCAGGAGCTGCCCAGAGATGGGTAAGAGGGTGGCCTTGGGATGAAGGACATGGAAACACAGCTAAATGTGACCACTCCAGACTTACAGGCAGGAAGCTGGGATAGTGTTCCCTGCCCTGTGCCTGGGGTGTGTATTAAACACCAGTGTGCTCAGTGAATTGAAATGAATTATCTGCAAATGCCGTGGGGATGTGTCCAGTGCATTTACTGAGGCCATGGCAATGTCCTGTGGGAGGCCTGCACCAGGGAAGGGTCACTGACTAACTCAGGCAATAATGGCAAATAAACCCGTTTCCAGGAACAGAATTCCATCCACAGCAAACATCCTTGAGCTGTGAAGTGGTGTTAGGTGTTGTTTCTCAGCCTGCCAGCTTTCTCACTTCTCTCTCCTCCTCTTAAAGAGACAAGCATGCAAATGATGCTGAGCTGCTAGAACAGACTAATTTTACAGAAAAAGTGCTGAACCCTGTGGTATCCTGAAAAAGTGTTACATTCCCAAGACCCTGTGGCAGTGGTTAAGTCTCCTCAGAGCTGGGTTTTCAGACTCTTTGCAGGCACATGTAAGCACTGCTTATGCATCTCAATATTTCAAGTTCTTTATGTTTAACATCCCACTACTTTCTCAAAAAAATCTCAAAAAAAAATAATAATCAAACCCAAGCTTTTGCAGAAAGGGGTAAATTCTGAGGAAAATTTATAAAGCAAGTAATAAAATTTCTCTCCTTCATTACACTAGTCAGTGGTTTAAACTCAAAAATTACAATGTAATTACAAAATTACATTACATGGCTTTGTTGTGGAAATGCTTATTGGTGTTTTCTAAGGTGATGTGCCATTTACTCTGAGATCAAAGCTATGAAGGAAGATGAAGGACACAATGCTGTCTTCTTCCTCTTGTAGTTTAAATAATTTGAAAACAGGGAAGAACAGTAGGAATTTCTTTCTTACCTATATGGCCTTTACCCAAAGCAAAAAGGACAGCAGGTTCAAATAGTCTCATATAAAAGATGGTCATCTACAAATATTTCACAATTTCAAGAAGAGATAAACAGCTAAAAAATGCAACTGATCATAACTGAGTACTTACATGTGGTAACCTGTGAATCACTAATCATAGAACACTTGGTAGCTGAAGTTGTCAGACTTGATCCTGAGGTTGTATCTTCCTGTCTTTTGCTGGTACTGGAAAATGAGAAGGGTCACAACTCCCAGCAGAAAACCAAACACAGCAAGGGCAATGAGGATGATGTATCCAATTCCCATTCCAGCCTCCTTCTCTCTCTTAGAATCAGATGCTAAAAAAAAAAAAAAAAAAAAAAAGAGGTGAAAGAAAAAAAAACTTAAAATTCCTAAATCTTTTACTGGGGAGAGAAACAAGTCCTGCATATTAATTAGCCAACATGCCAGTACAGAACTGTGCTACAGAAATGTATCAGCCTTCTGGGGAAGGTGTGATGGACATGGAAAGGGTGTGAGGACAGACCATGTTCTCTTTTTACATACCACTGTAGAGTCCCTGCAGACATGAGTGTGATTTTCAGCTAAAGTAAGAATTAAACAATTAGTACTGGTGACTTTTTAAAATGCTGCCTTAACTTTCAGAAGTACTTCAGAGGTGGAGCATTCCCCTATCTTAATCCTGCCTCCGTTCATCTGTGATTATAAAAATGCCTTGATTTGCTTTTATCATGTATGTAACTGTTCTTCAAACCCAGAGGATGTGGGGAAGGATTCTCTGTGTCTGCTGGGTCTCTAAGCTCCTGGCTGAGCCAGCAGAGATGTGGCTGGGGTGGCCAGTGGAGTGACACTGGCTTGGTCACCACGGGCTCCATGCTGCAGCTGAGCAGTCATTTAGAGCCAGCTGAGCAGCCTGAGGTCGTCTGCAGTGTCTGCACAGGTCTGGCAGACAGGGCACAGGACCTGCAGGAGACCTGTGCTCTGCTGGAAGAGCACCCAGACTCAGAGGGGAAGGAAAGAACGACCCAAATGCCCCAGTGTGGGCAAGGGTCAAGTCCCACATTGCCAAGTGCCTCCCAAGGCACCACAGATCACTGACAGAAAGTGTTCTCCTGGTTCCCTTTGAACCACTGCCATAGAGTTGTCCAAATCTGCAAGCAGAAACCCCTCTCCCTTTATTATTATGCCTCTCTTCGTGTTTGTACAAGTTTTTATGATTCCTTCCTGCAAAGGCTCGACGCACCTACAAAAACATGCATTTGTTTGCTTACATTTTCAGGACAGCACTTGTTTTGCCAGGCACTTGTGTGGTACCTGAGGTACATAGGAGATAATTACCACTGCACACACGCCTGCAATTAGAGAGAAGATTTTTGGCCAAAGGGCACTGCTGGCAGCCACAGAGGTCAGTAAGAGCAGTTCAAGCTACAGACACCCAGGGCATCATTCCAAGACAGGCCAAAGCAGTGCTGTGTAATATATTTAGTCTCACTTTTGAATTTCAGCATGAAAATAAGGAATAAAGTAGAACATGCACAGTGGAAATGGCAGCCTGTAGCCAGATACAGAGCAGGGGACATGGAACAGTGGCCTTTGCCATAACATGTGACCAAGTGTTGGCAGAGCAGGTAAAGTTTTCATGTTTCACTGCAGCATTTACACCTGTTATCACCTGACATCATTATTCATGTTATCCCCTTCAACACAGAGATGTAGATCACTTAAAATGTGGGGTGATTATCGAAACTAGAAATAGGAGACATCATCCAAAAGTGCCACCTTTGCCTAGAAATCAATTTAGCACAACCCAAAGAAACTCTCCTTGCACCAGAGGCCCTTTAGGGAAATGACCATTTTTCAAAATTAGAAATAAATCAGGATGTCCAGCAAAAATGGGAGTGAGAGCCACTTGTTGTAAGAGCTAAACAGAGAAAGCTGCATTATTTGCTTTATATATTTTTTAAAGAACTAATTCAGAAATGAGCACTGAGGTACTATTTGAACAGACCACGTAATGGAAAAAAATACATTCTTCTAAGTCAGAGTTAGTTCCTAGGTCCAAAAGAACATTATGAACTGTCTGTTTATGGCAGCCACGAGTTAAGACTCTGATATTGGTGAGCCAAACCACTCTCAGTGAGTGTTTTATGGTAAGAAGTTATAAATGTAAAGCTGGAGGGGGCCAAATGACTGAAAACATGAGAGACCAAGGGTGCCCTTGAAAGCATCACTCAGGTTAAATGCAGAAAAAGCAGGTGCAAAACAAATCAGACCTTACTTGTCCCTTGCTGGTGTTTGCCCTCAATTAACCTGTACTGCACCAAATTAACCAAGGGTGCTGTGCATCAGCTGTGCTCTGCCACTTCCCCTCACCATGGTAATGAAGTCAGTACCAGGAAGCCAAAGGAAATGCAACAATAAAATCTCTTACATCCTCTGATTTGGGACTTCAGAGCCCAAAATAATTGCAGTCTAACAGCAGTGTAAACACTTGGAAAACCGATTGCAATCTTAAAGATCGACTGTGCTTTCACACCTTACAATTGGAATAATTGTTTAATTTTGTGCTTGTTGCACTTGCTACCCTGTACAAGCAGCCACACAAAAGCACTTTATCTTCCTTTCTACATTCCCTTGACAACCTGACAGTCCCTGCTCCGAGGAGGGCACGTGCTCCTCCACGCTGCCACGTGGCTCCAGCAGGAATGCCTGCTCCCAAGGAATATTGAGGGGCACAAAAACCCTGTGTGCCACAGGCCTTCAGGTTCCTTTGCCAGCACAAAATAAACCTGGCATGATAGTCTGTTCTCAACTCACCAGCTGATTTACACAGGGGTCCCCAGGATGTTCTGTGCAGGGCGATGGTTTCTCCAGCTTTCAGGAGTCGAGCCCTTGCATGGCACCTCTGCAAAGATCAATTCAAACTCCAACAAGTCATGTGGCTTACTAATTCAAAATACAAAGCCTTCTGATGAGCTTGTGAAAGCCCAGTGCTACTCTCACCATCGAGCTTTTGTTGCTTAATGTTATGCTCTGTTAAACTGAAATTAGCACCAAAAGGAAGTCCAAAAGAAATGGCATCAGGGAAAAATCAGTATAAAATCTGTAATTAGTCACAGTGGAACACACTGCTGTGTGACATTTCACACAGACAACCTTTTCATTAACTTCCTGTTTATTTTAGATAAACCTTATGGGAGAATAAATTTATCACTAATGCCAAGGTTTTGAAAGCACTTTTGTTTGGATATTTCTGCTGCCCATGGCAGGCACAGCAGATACTGCAACCAGCACCAGCAAAAGCAGCAGCAGCTTTCTGACCCTGCCGAGCCATGTGTCATTCTGAAGCTACCCACAACTTCAGTGACAAGAGAACCACTAATCTGGGAACTGCAAGCCTGAAATCCCTGTCCTGTGGGATGCTGGGGATCAGCTGCTTTAGTTCTGTGTGAGCAGCCCTTGCACAGACATTTTCTGTGCACTTCCTTTTCTTTTGTTTGCTGCCTTTTTGTTTTAAGTCGCAGCCCAAAGGTCCCTGATGGGAACCAAAACCTACTGGCATTATTCAAAGGGTACTGTGGCTCTCCTGGAAGGGCACAAAAAACCCCAGAGAAATGGCAGCATCATCCCATGACCAGCAAAATCAGCAGGGTGTCTTACCAGCTTGTTTACACCAGAATGTCCCATCAGTGTTACCAGTTTGGCTGCACTGGAAAACCTCTACAATCCACTGCCAGCAAGAGTGTCTTCAGCTGGGTCAGCCCCCAGAAAAAATACCCATGAGGTTATTTATGACTTTGGTCTGCTCTCAAGTAGCTTTCCCAGGTAGGTGGATCCATTAGAGAACACATTTATGTAGTTGCTCCCTGATGGCAATGAATTTTTGGTTCCACATGGCCATGGAGCAGCCACATTCCACCAAACATCTGCATGGTGGTGGCACATCACCCCTCTTCCCATTCAAAGAAATTTTTCTTACTCATTTCTTTCTGCTTTTCTCCTCAGCCAGTCCATTTTTTTCAGCTCTAAACTTTAGAGCACCTTACTCTCTTCCACAGAGAAAACAAGGAGTAAATAGACTGAGTAAGAAGAAATAATACAAGATGTAAGCATTGAGTGTGTGGGTGAAGAGTTGAGTTAAACCTGCCCTGAAGCAAGTCACCATTCCCCAGAGTAACAGATCAGAGGGTCAGATCCCAGACCCAGGGCACTTTCCCAGACATCTTCCATTTTTTACAAATATCCTCTGTTCTTACACATCTTCCTTGATCTTTGCACCTTCTGCAGCTCCCCCTCCCTTCTTTCTAAAATCCATTGCTCACCCTGTCTAGATGTGCCTGGTGCTTGTCTTCCCCACATCACAATTTAGCCTCAATTGAAGATATTGAATTCACTGACTTCTCATAGGGGTAAATTTTGCATAGGAGAAAGAACAATGCAGCCTATATACATTTATATTCATACTCAGCTGCAAAAACAGTTTCCTGTCCCTACTATTTTTTTTTTAATCTGAAGGAAGCCTTATACTTTAAAAAAGGAAACAAGCATCTTCTGGTAGCCTTTTAAAATCCTTTAGGAAGAGATCATTTGCTTTATAATGGGTTTAAACTGTTTTATTTAGAGCTAGGGGAAAATGTCAAACAATGGGGGAACACCAAACTCCTAATGAAAACATCCTTGATAGAAAAAGAGCCAGGAAGGTTGGCAGAGGAAGAGGAGAATTCCCAAGTGTCTGCTAGCAAGAAAAAAAAAAGCCATCAGTTAAACATATTTTTTCTTATTTCTATGATAGCAACACATTTTTAGATAAAGCTGTGTATCAAGTAAAAAGAAACAATACAATGCTTTGTAGCACAGACAATTAAAAACTGCAGTTCTTATCAGAACAAGGCTTGGATTATTGTTTTAAAAAGCAATCAGGCTTTAGAAAACCATAATAAACTCTATTGAAGTCACTGCCCTAGAAGCTTAATGACACTGAGCTTCCTTTCCTGGAACCTAAACTCTCAGTTGAAGAAGTAAATCTGTAGGGGATAAGAAAAAAAAGACAGAAAAATTTATTAATTTACTCAGACATTCTTCTGACACTGCTACTCTGGGAGCTCCTATTTTGTGACACACCCATCTGAGCTGATACTTTTCTAAACAGCCTAAATTCATTGCTTTTTAGTCATCCTTAAAATGAATGAAAGGTCCAGTTCTCAGGTTCCCCAGCTCTGTGCAAGCTCCACGCTTTTTTTCTAAGAGGATGAGCAACAGGAGGAAAAGCTGACACTTCTATATGCTTGTAGTGTTTCCCCACTCCAGCAGAGAGTAAAGGAAACCTCAAAAGTTATTTTAAACTTTGTTTGGAAACATTACTCCTTCCATCCCATTGCAGGACTCCATATGGCACTGAGAAAAATACATTTTTTTAGGGGGGGAAATAGTATATCAGAGCAAAACACTTACAGTCCTGCAGGTGCTTCCTGGTGACTCCATACAAATACGAATTCTGCAGTGTAAGTAAACCACAGAGTTGTTGACAAAGGAAAAAATTTTCATCTTAAACTGAGCTTTGCTCGAGTTCCCATTTTCCAGCAGCGTGGTGTAAGTATTTGGGATGGGACAGCTGAAAAGGGAGACAAAAACCACACAGAGCAGCTAAGGCTAGAGAAGGCAGGTTTTGGTTATAGCACAGAACTTGGGGTTTGAGGTTTTCCTTCCTTTAGGAAGTCACAGCCAGACCCTTCATGAAGCAGCTCTGGCAGTGCAGTGGTGACAAGGGGCTGTTTGCTGCTTTGTTCTCACAGTAACCAAGTGGAACAGGAGCTGTGAGAATTGGTTGGAGAGCTGGACAAGGAGGGAAAGAGTAACAGAATGAAGGATTTAAACTTGGCTTTACCAAACAAAATTTTAAAAAACCCCTCAAACTTAAAGGATTTTGTTACTGAGCAAAATTATTATCCTGTATTTTAAGGTGAACCTAAGAAATATGACATTGGGGTGAGATCAGGGATCCAGCCAGGAACAAACCTCCTCTTTCACCAGAGGCTGCTCTAATATCATGTGTGATGAATTAAATAACCTATTTCTTTGTGGACAAGAGACACATAAGCTCTTGATAAAGCTGAAACCACAGAGAAACCTCAGAGCCATAGAGCAGGAGATAAAGCACCCACTTCTCAAATGCCCTTTCACTATTGACTGCCAAAATCACCTTCAAGTGATTTCTTCAGGTTAAAAGCACAATTCCCTCATAAAACTGGAAGGAAGACAACCAAACCCAAAAAACTTTCACATAGCCCTTTGAAATCCCTTTTCATATCTACCTTTCTTGTTCAAAGAAGGTGTAACCAGGCCAGATAGAAAGGGACCGTGCGTGTGAATGATGAAAACACACATAAAAGTCATTTAAAATAGAACACGTTATTAGTCAGTACCACTGTAAGACCTAAGGTATGGCTCGTGGTATTTGCAAATGGCATTGCTGTACCTGTTGCTGATAAAAACAAATGACAGGGGATCCATTGAATTATTGGTTGGAGTGGCCCAGCAGTCAGTGAGAACCACTTTGAGCTGGCTGTCTGCCCTCTGCATCCCCACTTCGATCAGCACATCCTCACTGGCAGAGACGCTGAAATTTTTGGGGACTGGAGAGTTTCCAATAAACAACTGCATTTCTGTTCTGAAGTATCCAGATCCATGTAAATCCTCAAAGATGGTGTAAAGTCTGAAAAATCAATTATCCTTCTTTAAATACCACACATTTGACTGTAAGTTTCTGCAAGTCTTAAATCAGTGCCTGTTTTACGACATATTTAAACATCAAGGGGTTATCTGCAGTCCAGGATGGCAGGACACTGTTCAAAAGGAAGGGTGAAAAAATCATGGAGTTTTCATCTGGGAAGGCAGAGAGAATAGAAACACAAGTGGGAAAACCCAAAGGGTGGGCTCAACAATTCAAACAGGGCAGAGAGAAATACCAAAGTGGAGCAGAAGGGGAACAAGACTATGAGGTCTCTGAAAGCTCAAAATAAGGACAGTAAAAGCTTGGTGCAGAAGAGAAGAGCCAAAAAAAAAAAAAAAAAAAAAAAAAAAAAAAAAAAAAAAAGGGGGAAATTGAAACAGAAAGGCATGAGAAAATTATAGAGCTCAAAGAAAAGTGGCCTGACAAAGACTTTGCTGGGGAATAGGAAGGAAAATACAATCTCTGGACAGGGCTAGGAAACAGAAACTGGATTTGGTGCCAATAGTTTAAGCAGGATGATAGGCAGGAGAGGAGGTGCACTTGTATGAAGGGAGGACACTCCTCATGAGAAAAAGGCTTATGCTGTCACATTTTCTGTCAGCACAGCCTTGATTTTCCGTGAAGTGTGGCTCTGATTCCTTCCTACTTGAAGGTGGAGCCTTCCACAACAAAAAAAGTATTTATATGACGTATTGTCTGGTTTTTCAAGTTGACCAAATAAGGATTTGTGGGGAGTTAAAAACTGCCATTCTCAGAAGCCATGTAGCAATCTGCAGGCCCACATCAGGTGGAAAGATACATGACTGATATGTTCCAAAAGCAGGAAAATGTTGTTTTGCTATAAGGGATTGCCCAGGAAGGCAATGAGGAGACAGGAATTCTGACTCCTGAACCAGCAGATCACAAAGGTTTATTTCCACCTGGGGTTTAGCCAGTTAAGGGCCAAGCTTGTTGGATCTACTGGCACATTAGTTGGAGTAGGAGAGAAGCATACAGCAGGGATGTCCTTGATGCCTTGGACTGGCTACCTAGAACAGAGGCTAGACAGGGTTAGAGAATAAAGTGGATAACAGATACTCCTTGGGCCATGTAGGAGCCTGGCAGAGGCTACAGCCAAGATGGAAAAGGGTCATGAGTTTTTAAGGCAGATACAAGTTTGGTCTATTTGCATATCAGAGGTTAATTGTCCAGGTAATGAAATCACATTCCCCTGGTTTGGTTCCCTCCAATTCACTTTTGTTTATACTTTTCAGGCCTGAGGCTGTGATGATGACTTTGGTTCTCAGGCCTGGAAGGATTGTTTTGTCTGACCACACTGTGAAGAGAGCTTACAAACACTCTATATGGAGTTCAAAGTTATACACTAATGCAGGACAGGATCTGAAAAATAGAAAAGCTAAAACTTAAGGCATCATTCAGAGCACAGGACTCCCAGGATGACAGACTGCTCCCAGTGCTGCCACTGGATACAGCTCCAGCCCCTGGGGGTTTTCCCAATGCAGCACTCAGCCACACAGCAGAATTTCAAAGCAGAGAGTTGTTCCTCACCCTTCTGCAGTGTACCCAGAGGAAGTCAAGACATTGTTTTGAAACACACAGTGGATGGGACTGGCAACGTTCAAGTGGTGGATTATTCCCTGAGCAGAAACATCATTCCGAAGGGTGGTTCTCACCACAGTAGTAGTCATGTTCTGCAGCACAGAAAGGAGAAAATCATCAGTATTTCCAGGGTTGTACCAGAACTTTCCAGCTTCAGGTGCTTGGGTGTTCCCTGTTCTCCTGACAGCAAAAATCAAACAGATTAAACCTCCAGTATCTTTGTTGCTGTATAGGGAGGCAAAGAAAATGCACCAGTCTTTCTCCTTTTCTTTTTGTCACATCATAGACTCAGAACAGCTTTGGCTGGAAGGGATCTTAAAAATCATTAAGCACCAAACCCTCTGCCATGGGCAAGGGCACTTTCCCCTAGACCAGGCTGCCCAGAGCCCCATCTAGCCTGGTCTTGAACACTTCCAGGGACAGGACAATGATCATTCCTCAGCAGTGGTCATTGCTCCAGGAGGGAATTTCTGTGCTTTGGCATGGGCTGAACGTAGCCATTGGTTTGGGATCCAAAGAGAGCTGTCACTCTTTGTCCCCAGTACTGGTAGCTATTGAAGTATTTGTCAGCATGAGATGATGAAATTACTTTTAAGAAAAGACAGCTGCAAAGGGAACCCAGAAGAGGCATGGGAAGTGACTCAGTTTGGACAGGCCCATGACTTTTGCTGCCTGACCTCAAAGATTCCCCTTCTCTTTGGTGCTTCCCATCACACACTGAGGTAACTTTCCATCACAGGAAGGGGATTTCTTTCTCCAACAGAAGTTCAGCAACTAAGAGATTGCACACATAGCTAAGGATCTGCCACTGCCCCTCCCCTCCTGAAAGAGAAATAAAGTGCTCCAGAGTTGCTGGCATTCCCTTGAGCAGAGGACTTACGGTCTCAACTTGGGTGCCACAGTCGCTCCAGCCCGCCTGCAGCACAACGTGCGTGCCATTGCTGGTGCTCACATTGCAGCCAGGCTCCCCCAGGAACAGGGAACTCTCTGGGATAGACTCCTGCTGCAAGAATCTCTTCTGGATGGCAAGGACGATCCTCTCAATCTCACAAAGCACACTCACGGCGTCTTTAATGGAAACCTCTTGGGTGGGTTTGACAAGGGGGGCTGGAGATGCTCGAGGAGAAACATCAGGAGTTGCCATGGGATCCATGGTGAGAGGAGTCAGCACCGTGCTGGAGAACATGGTGTCCTCCAGAGCTTTGTGCTCAGCAGGAGAGAGGTCCAGTGAAGCAGGGGAAGAAACATGAGCTGAAGTTTGCAGAGATGTCACAGGTAAAATTGTGCTGTTCACAGGTTTCTTATCTGTCACTGTTGCCTTCTGGCTGAAGGGAAGTGCTGAAGAGTACCAAAAATAAAGGTACTGTTGTAATTTACATGCTGAGATTGGTCTCATTAGGCAAAAGCAAACCCTTAGGAGGAAACTCACAGTTACTGGCAGGAAACCAGCTTCTTTTGTTCTTTTAACCTGCTCTACTTACTGCCAAAGCTGGGGACTTTTTTTAGAAAGGAGCCCATGAGACACGAAGTGCCCATCAGTAAAGCTGAAGTGCTTTATTTCCTGGCAGCTGCAATAATTAGTGTGTAACACATGTACATACAGCTTTTGGAAGATCAGTGCTTGCACAGAATTCCCCACTGCAAGTTGCTCAGCAAGTGCTTGTATGTTTTTGCCTGGAGCTGTAGGAGACTGCCCAGTTCTGGCAGGGGGCATAACCCCCAATGGGGGCATAACCAGGAGTTTGATAAAAAAAACACAGGCCTCATTTGTGACTGGTTACTACCCAAAAGATGGGACCTTGAGTGCTTTGGAAAACTCATTTTGGGGGATGCATGGGACAAACCTCATGAGGCAGCCCCATATGGCAGGTGTGCCCAGAGAGAGAGGAAGAAATGTGTCAGTGGCAATCTGTAATGGTTCCAGGAAGGAAAAAGTGGGGGAAAAGGGAAGCACAGGTTCAGATCAATGTGTGTGTCAAACACCCAACATCCAGCACAGGTCTGGGGCTACACCCTGAGTATTCACCCACCACTGACTGGGAGAGAATCAAGACAATAAACTCCATTTGCAGGGAAGCACAATGTGTCTCATTGCACAAAACTTCTCTTAAATCATTTTAGTGTCTAAAACATAAAAATACCACCTATTTCCCAAGCAATATATAAAATCTGTACACATTTATAAATCCTTATGGAACTGCCCAGCTTCCAGAAATGCCCCAAATGAAAAAGTCACTGATTTGCACCATAAAGGAAGGAAAATGAAAGTTGGAGCTCTTCCAGAGCTGGATTTCCCAAAAGCTTATCATCACATTAATATCTTAGTTAAAACTGAACAAATGTTAGTATCAATTGACAAATCATTGTGACTTCAGTAAAAAATGTTCCTTATCATTGTGGTTACAAAACCAAATATACATTACTGAAGAAGCCTAAGAGAATTTAGGAAATTAAAGATCTTACATCAGTTAACAAACAATCTGAGGAAAGAGAGAAGCCAGATGAATCAGCTCACAGAAGAATGTAGTTTGGAATATCAGCATTTTCTCCCTGCTGCCATACAGAGGTCAAGCCACCTATCAAGTATTTTCTGTTACTTTCTCTATTACCTCTTCTATCCTCTCTGCTACTGCTAATGAAAATCACTAAGAATCTTGACAACCCTGTCTAATTTTTTGTGGCAAATATGAGAAACAGAACTGTTAAAAGAACCTTGCAGCATTAAATATTAATACAGTACATCCCCACTCCTAAAGTGATCCACTGCCCAAGGGGATGCTTGTGACCCCAGGGACCTCCTCAGTTTTCCCCTATTTCACAATTCTGAGAAGATGCTGAGTAAATGCCCAGCATGAGTGAAGCAGAAGGCTTTTGTGACTGGTCCAGATTGCAGTCTAGCTGCTGTCTTAATTTTTACCTGGCCCAAAATTTTCATTACTTCTCTTTCTCTTTCCAAAGTGTAAAAACTGGTGCACACCAGACCATGGGTGGGACTCAGAAAGCAGCACCAGCCACCTGCTCTATGGGGACCTGTCCCTGAAACAAACCCTCTGTTTTAGCCCAGGTTTGAGGGAGGCAGGCACTCTACAAAGCACTACCACAAGATAGTTGTGATCCTACTAATTACTAGGATATGTAACTTTCCAGATCTACAGCTGTGAGTGTGACAGGCAAAAAAAAAAAAATATTATAGAGCAGAGAATAAATATGTTTCTGAAGTAATTTTGTATGAGATTCTAATTGACAGCTTATAACAACATTCTTTGGACAAATGGATTGTGTCAGGGATACAGTATTTTGTATTTTTTTTTTCAGAGGTGACTTGTGAAACAGAATTCAGCTGCTCTTAGTCAGGAGATTAATGTTTTTTGTTACTTACTTCAATTACATATAAAAGAAAAGTTGTTCAATCAGCCATCATGCCAGGCTTGGCAAAGTGTGGGCTTTCACCTGAGCTCCAGACCCACAGGTGTATGAGGAAAACAACTCTCCTAGTGAAGAAGAATTCACATATTCATTTATTTCTTGGGATTTCTATTTAAATGGAAAAATTATTAGTGCAAAGCAGAGTATCATGTGTTTTTAAATGATTTTAAGCAGTGCTAGTTATGGCTGTGTTCAGGGACTTATTTCCACTGGTAGCTTATAAATCCCTCAGTCCATGACCTCTAACATCTCCTTACCTTTCTCTCTGCAAAACTGATTCTAGATATTGTCAAAAAGACCAGTTGGTTTTGTCCTTTTGGATCAGTGGTACCTCATTTCCTATGTCATCTGTGGGTGTTCTCTGAAAACCTTACTGGATGGATAAGCAGAAGCAAAATAAGGAGAGAAAGGCTTTTCATCTATGTGTTTTAGATATTTTCACCTCAGAAGACACAGATTAGTAATAGCTTTTATCATTTATCTGGTTCTGAAGAACTACTGGGGCACAAGCTGCTCCTCACCGTGTATGGAGAGGCTGCTCCTGTCCACGGTGAAGTAGGAGCTGTGTTCCAAGGCCTCACAAAAAGTGGTGATGACATGGTGGACATCCACTTCTTCTGCAAGCAGCAAATTGAAACTTACCACTGTGCTCCCATTAGTAACACCCATTACCAGCACTTTAATCAGACCAGCATCCATCTGCTGGAGCACCTCAAGGGGCAGAGATCTGTGCACCTGGAATAAAAACAGAATGTATGTGGGGATGGGCAGATGGAGCAATTACATTTCAGGCTGTGTACACTGCTCAGAAGTGAGTGTTGTGCTTCCTGCTCTGGAGGGAAGCAGCAGACAATTGACCTTTTGCTTTGTAACATTTTCAATCCAGAGCAGCTGAAGGATGTGGTGCACATTTAACCATGAATATTAAACGAGCCAAGCGATTAAGATATCTCATCTGTCATTTGGCACCAGCCCTTGCCTCTGGTAACAGAAAGGGAGGGAGGAGACTGCAGGGAAGCTCCCATTCTGCCTCTCAAAATGCCTCTGGGGAGAGGGGCAATCCAAGGAATTCCAATCCAATACAAGGAATTGCTGGTGGAAGTCGAGGTGCTCCTGACACTCCACACTGCTCAGAGGGCTCTCTCAGCCCAGGAACATTACAACTTTGAGCAGGTGACCTCCAAGCTTTGCTTTACAGCTGATTTCTCACCAGAGCCAAGCAAACCCCACCTCTTTCTAAATGCCCAGACCAGGGTACTAAGGGGCCAGGTGGGGGCTACCACACTGTGGCCACCTCCAACTGCTTCTTCCTCTCCCTGATTTCTGCAGGGAATATCTGGAGCAGCAGGGCTGGATTTCAGCCATGAGTTTAAGGCACAGTTTATTTCAGTGTGTAATGCTCGGGGATGCCAGCAGTGATTCCCACCAGGAAGAGCCCAGGGAAGAGGCAAGCGCTGGGAGCCACCAGGAGAAGCCTTGTTTGCCTTGCACCCACGCTCAGAGCTGGTGCTTTTAGTGCTGGATTCTCACAGCTTTTGCACAGCCTTGTGCCCTGCCTGCTGTGCATTACCCAGCCCTGACTTCCTCACTGTCTGTTACCCAGCCCTGCAGATGGTCCCAGGATTTGCAGGTGTCCTGCAGCCCTTTCCTGAGTCCCCAGAGCTGGTGTGTTTCACGTGCTGGGTGCCAAGGCAACAGGCACAGAGCAAACCCCCTGTGTGCCCCTGGAAACAGCTGCCATGTGCCTGCAAGTCCCACACAGCAAACCTGGGAGTGCCCCATGGAGCACGCAGGCAGAGCTGGGAGGATGGAGACAGCTGGCTCCCCTCTAAAAACCTGGGCAGAACATGAACTGTCCTCGTCAGACCCCAGATCTCCCATTTCACCAAGGCAGGGCCTCTTGGGCTCCTTCAGCTCTCTCTTTCTGCTGTTTCACAAGCAGGTGCTGAAAAGTTGGAGGTCAGACCTAAGTTTTCAGCTTTCATAATTTTTGTCTGAACTTCTCAATATCAAACACAGACACCAGTGACATCCTCTTTGCCCATCCTCTTTCCCTATCTGAAAATTTTACCAGTTCTTTTTTCACAGAATCACAGAATCATTGAGGTTGGAAAAGACCTCTGAGATCATCAAGTCCAACCTGTGACTGATCCCCATCTTGTCCCCAGCTCAGAGCACTGAGTGCCACATCCAGGCCTTCCTTGGACACCTGCAGGGATGGGCACTCCAAACCTCCCTGGGCAGCCCCTGCCAAGGCCTGAGCACCCTTTCCATGGGGAAATTCCTGCTGGTGTCCAACCTGAACCTTCCCTGGAGCAGCTTATTCCAACAGCGGGCCAATTCCTCTTGTCCTGTCACTTGTTCTCTGTGACCAGAGCCTGACCCCCACCTGGCTACAGTGTTTGTTTGGTTGGTTTGTTTCGTTTCTGTCCTTATTCCCATTTTTCCTCCCAAAGCAGGACCCAGAGCTTGAATAGCATCAGGGAACATTCACAGTATTTGTATTTAGCCACTAGGTGACACTACAAAACCCTTTTTCCAAGAGACTCCAGGCTTTCCCAACAGGTGCCACACCCTGGGTTATCAAAACAACGCTTCATGAAGCAGGGCTAGAAACAAACAAACAAACAAACAAATAAATAATTTTTTTTAAAAAGGAGGCGGGGAGGGAAACGGAACTTTTTGGAAATAAATAGTCAATATATAATACCCTTGAGTATGAGGAGTTTGTACAAGAGAAATTATCTTCAGGTCTGTCACTGCACCTACAATTTCTGTAGCACACAAAGGAAACCTAAGCAGGGAATGCACTGACAGTCTGGAAACTGGGAATAAGTAAATAAAAGGTACAGTGATTTGAACAGAATAATGTTTGAAGACTATTTTTTCACTCAGAGAGGGAAAAAAACTTCCCCACTGTGTGTGGTTTGGCTGCACCTTCAGGGAGAAGGTTCCAGAGCACACATCTGCCCAGCCACCATCACCAGCAGCTTCCAGAATGTGGAGGTGGATAAACTCAAATTAACAAAAGGGTGAAATTACACTGGAATAGTGAAAATTCCTTAATCCCTGTTCCTACTTTCACTCCACATTCTCACAGCTTCAGCTACAATCATTTTAGGTGCATTCAGCTACACAAACACAGGCTGTGTGCCTTCCACATGAGGGGGTCACGTTGATAAGGCATTATCATTTATTAGTTTCACACCTTTTGTCACTCAGCTAAGTTCAAGACACCCAAATTCAAAACAAGCTTTCCACTTGGGAATTTATTGCACCTCAGTGAATTTATTTTCAACTCAAACCTTTTGCTTTCCCAATATTTTGTTGAGGACAAGCCATGATATCCTTCTTGGGGTGTTGTAAGACACGAGCTGAACAAACCCCAGGACTTAAATACTTTTTTGCCTTTAGCTATGTTGTTTTAAAGTTGCATTACAAGAAATGTGGTGGAACTGGCCTGGACAATGACAGTGCAGGTTGTCACATCAAGTTTTACCTCCTTCTCATTATTTAAAGGATGATATTTCCATTTGCTGTGCTGCCAATTTAACCACATGGCACTTAAGTGCTGGGGCTTAAGAACATTATACACATTAGGATTTATAAATCCTCTGAATTGTAGATTATGACTCCAAAGAGGTTTAAAAAAATTCTCTGGCAAACTGTATTTAACTGGAACCTGAGAGTGCTTTTAAAGCTCATAAAACTTTCCTCATTTACTTTCAAAGATCCATTTCTGGTCCTCATAACCTGAAAAGAAAATATACAGATCTTTCTGGTGTCCTAAATTTTTGTTGGCATCTAGAAATACAATATTTGTAATATTATTGACAGCAGCTATGCAATTATAGCCCATTTACAGTGTCTCAGAGGTGGAAGGAATCAACACTAACACATCTCTCCAGCTGATCTACAAAACCAGAGCGGTGGAAAAAGGAGTTAGCTTCTTATAATCCCAAATGATCATTTTCTGCCTGAAAATTTGAGACCCAAGTAAAACTGACACAAAACTTCATTTTGTTCCTTTATGTAACCATTTTACATTTTTTCCTAAATATATCAGTACCCATGATTTTCTGGACTAAGATATCTGACTGAATGAAGGAAATACATTCATTTCCTTTTATATGTCCATTTCAATACTGTGCTGTTCTGAAATAGCCCCGGGCAGAGCGTGGTGCTGAACGAGAGAGAGGTCAGTAGAGAATTGCTCCCTTTTCACTTTGCTAATCACATCACTCTCGTTTTGTCACAGTTTTTCTGATGTGACAGCTTGGGGCCAAAACAGCTCCGGGAAAGCTGTGCTCTGCTAACACACCCAGAAAGGTGCAAACCAGTCGTGGCCAGTGGGAAACTGATTTGACGTCCAAGAAGGATAAATGGATCACCCTCCTCCCTCCCTGCAGTGGTCTGTGACCCCAGGCTGTGCCCCTGTGCCAGCTGTGCTCCAGTGGCACGTGGTGGCTCTGTCCCCAGGAAGTCTTGGGAGGCCTCTGCAGGATTTGAAAATCCATCAGATTGCCAGTGATGGATTTATCACCACACTTATCAAGGCCTCTGAAAACACAGACAGTGCAGGGGAGGTAAGGGAGGCAATAAAGCAGCCCAGCATAACCAGTGGATTTCCAGGCATGGGTGTGTTGGAGGCAGCACCAGAAGGAACAAACTTCTGGCAAATTTACTGCAATGTTAGATCCTGTCAAAGGCAACACCCCAGAATGCTGAGAGGGTTAAAGGCACAGCAGATACCATGCTGTGCTTTGATATCTTGCACTCTAATTAGAAGTGAGGGCAGAGGTGACTTTTCAAGAAACCACTCCCTTTCCAGATATGGGGCTACAAAATCCAGGATGATTACAAGAACTGTCAGCCTTGAGGCTGACAAAGGATAATAATAATCATACAGCTAATTAGGGTAGTGCTGTTCAGGGCAAGGGTATCAGAGTACTTTGCTAGTTCTATTACCTTTCCACCACACCCCTGGAGGAGATCAATAATTCAGTATAACCAGGTATGAGAAGGAGAGGACATGGAGGTACCAGAGAATCCCAAAATCCTGATCTTCCTCTAAAACACAGCTGCACACTTATCCTGCAGCCTCAGGCAGTCAGGGGAAGCCAAACCTCACAGGTGTGTCAAGGGACACACATGAGTTATACAGGCTTTGGGGGGAAATACACAGGGTTTTATGGAGACAGGTAATAGGTCACATCCTTCTTCACCACTTACTTCATCAACAAAGAGCTGTGCAAAGGTTTGATTTTCCTCACTGCTGTTATTGCTAAAGCCTGGAGAGTATTCCATGTTTGTTATCCGAACTGTGCCACTAAGTTTCTGGAAGGCTGCAAGGTAAGAAAAAAGACGATTTCTATACCATGTGCTTTATGGGCTGCAGTCCATGGACAGGTGTGTCACAGTGTCCAGCATCCCTGGCCACGTGCATCCACTCATAGCAGCAGCAGGCCAGCCCTCTGAAATGTAGCCCAACCCCCAGAAGTCTAAAAATAAATCATCCAGCATCTTAGTCTGCCCTGCCTGAGCCCCAGACGGCTCTCCAGGAAGGCAGTGACCTCCTGTAGGTCTCATATCTGCCAGCTCTGCCTTGGATGCTCAGGGATGGCTGGAATGTTGCTCTATTCAGGCACTGGAATTGCTGTCCCAGGCTCAGCTGGCTGTCCCACCAGTCCCTCCAAAGGGAAAACACTGCAGCACCAAATCCTCCCTGCAGCATCAAAGGAAGGCTGGGCTGCTGCCTGAGCTTACACATCTACACTTTGGACAGCTGTGGTGGGATGAGATGAATCCCAACAGGGTGTACACTTCTCTCCTAGTTCACATCTGCTGAATGACATCAAGGCAGACTCAAACATTTGAGTTTATTTCCTGATTTCTCTGTGTTTCCCAGTGTCTCTGGGTTTGGCACTGTCACTACAGACACTGAAGTGATCAGAGAGCAGAGAAGGGGCTTCTCAAGGCATGGTTTGTGCCCCTGGCATCCATTTAGTGATGACTGCAATCATCCAATGCCATGACCATTGCCAGCAAATTGCCTTCACTCTGCCCCCAACTCCTAATAAATCATCACTCCTGGCACAGCAAAACCCGATGTTTCAATGGTTTATATAAATACAGGATAGTCTTCACCAAAAACCTCAAGAACTTTATCATCTGGCTAAGGATTCAGTTTAAAATTCTGAATCAAGTTACCAGTCTTTATTTTCTGGTGTAGCAACCTGCTTTCCTCCCTGCACCTACCTGACTGCACCTGCACAGGGTATCATGCACCAGGTTCCAGCTCTGAGACTGACTGACTCCAATATTCAGTTTTAATCTGCCATTTAGCTGCTTTCTTTGAAACAGAAGGAATTATAAAGCTCTGCATAAACTCTGTGGACCACTTTATACCCAAGTTCTACTCACATTGGGAAAATAATCACTTGGACTAGGACAGGCACTGGAGGAAAAGAAATAGTAATCAGGTAAAGCTTTGTAAGGGAGGGGAGAAATGTCTGCTTGAAGCAGCCACTGGAGGAGGGTTCCTTTATCCCAGCATAATTCTGATCCCAAAGGAATCCTCACCACCAACAATCAGATCAAAGGATTTGGGCTTGTTTTTTGCCATGGCTTGTCCTGTCATGTGAACACAGGCATGTAGGGGATAAAACACATTCAGTTGTCTCAGATGAGAGGGGAAAATGTTCTGAACAATTGTCAAATAATAGTAAGAAAGTCCCCTGATATTTAGAAGACCAGACTATGAAGAGTTGGCTGAGGCTGAGCCTCCAGGTCAGAGATGATGCCACAAGGAGGAGCTGCATATGAAACTCACCAAACATGGGCTTTTGCCCTCTGAATTTCCTGCCCCAGGCTAGTGAGATGCCACACTGGTGGCTCTTGCTCTTATTCCTTAGGCATAATCCCTTCACAAGCTTCCTTCCCAGCAAAAGCACTTGGCTGAATATTTGATTCATCAGGAATATAAACCAAGTTTTTATAAACTGAACTCTTTTTGTGTAGAATTCTTCAGGTTTTTTCTAGCTGGGAACAGTCTTTATGTGGCTTTGTCAATTAAAATTAGCTAATTTTATGCTTAATGTTGTTTTTTTTTTTTATTAGAAAAACCCCAAACATCTTTTTTTTAGGAGGAGAGGAGACAGCAGCTGAGCAGGGCATTGGCACAGCTGCCCAAAGCAGGGCAGGATGGCAGGAGGGGACACCTGGTGAGCAGGGCTGGGGGGACAAGAGAGGCTGGAGAAGCAGCAGAACATGGGTGAAAAAGCCTCATTCCTTTCTCCATTTTCCAGGGAGAAAGGAATGAGGTGAGGGAGCACCAGAAGTGGGGCTGGATGAGTGAAGACCACCAGGAACACGAGATAACGGGAGGGGGAGATAAAAGAGCAGAGGGAAGTGTGACTTGGGATCAGAGAGATGTGGAGGGCATGACAGACAGAATAAAGACAAGCAGAAGCAAAACTGAAAATAGCCAAACTGAATAGTGACACACTACAGAAAAAATATACATTTAGTGATGGGCAGAGACAGCAGCATTCCTATCCCAAACAGAACTGTAATTTTAAGACCAAATCTGACTCTCTGAACTATGATTCAGCTCCAATGAACAGAAAAATCCCCTAATTAGCTGCAACACATCTACCCAAACCCAAACAGATTAAAGCTTCAGCAGCCTTGTTGCTCTCAACTGCATCTCTTGAAGCAGTGTCTCTCGGGTTTCCAGGCAGCTGCTGCCTCACAGGAGATTTGAGGAGGACTCTGACTGATCATCCTCTGCTGAGAGCAATGGGAAGGCAGGGCCTTTTCCTCCCTGGCTCCCTAAATTAACTCCACAGACAGCTGCTGCTGCTGTGTCCTGGTGCCAGAGGCTGCAGGATAAACCAGGATGTGTGGCAAAAGGATGAGCAGCAAGTGTTGCCATGAGCCATGCTCAGTGCACTCTTTTATGTGCTTCCTCCTCTTGGAGTGAAGAAATGTAACATCAATAAAAGCAATTGCTAAATTGCCAGGAAGAGGAATCACTCTCACAAGCTGATTTAGCAAAGAGAAAGTGCCAATTCCTGCAGAAAATATTATTGACATAGAAAAAATTGCAAGCACCAAGAAAATAATTTTGACATTGAAAAAAATAGTTTTAGATGCCTTTTCCTGAACTCTGAGCAAGGCTTTGCTTCTCCCCTAGGTGAATTCCCACACGTGCAGATCCCATGGGAAGTGTACTCACTGTGGTTCTGGCTGGGGGCTGGAGAGGTGCCTGACAAATCTGGTGACCCCAAGGCTCCAGAGTGTCTCTCAGACCAAGAGCTGTTCTCCCTTGCCACGTCTCCGTCTGCCCTGGGGGTGGCAATGTCAGCGTTCCCTGTGGCCAGCAGAGCTGTGTCGGGGCCACCTGGAGAGCTGCCCTGGGGCACAGCAGCAGCTGTGTGAGTCCTGGTGGCAGCTGAGGCTGTTTGATTTGGAAACAGCCACAGGGAGCCGAGCTGCTCCTGCCTGGCTGTGTTTGGGACAGCGGCCTTGGCCACCGAGCTTGGGCGGGTGGCCACTGTGCCCACACCCAGTGCCCTGCTGGGGGTGACCCAGGCCACAGGGCTGCTGGCCCTGCTGAAACCCATCTGTGGGGCCAGACCTTTTTGCCAAGGGGCCGGAGGAGCACTGGTGGCACTGTGGGACGCTGGTTGGTCACCCAGGGCCAGCGCAGCAGGGAGGAGTGTGGTGGCGCTCGATGCAGGGCCCGTGGTGGCAATGGGAGCAGGGCCTGCAGGGCTTCTGCCCTCCTCAGGAGCCAAGTCTGTGCTGGTTCTTATTTCAGGAGCCACGGTTTCAGTGAGAGGATCCACAGTGTCACCTGCAACACAATAAACACACCCTGAAACGGGGCCTCAAACTGGACGAGGAGGCACCAGGGCCTGGCCTGAAAATGGCACCGAGGGCGCTCAACCACCCATGGCAGCATTACAAAAACAGGTCTTGGATGGTCATGAACAGTGAAGGACGCGTGATTTTTATGGGGTTGAATCTGGTTTGGGCTGATACAAAGAAACAGATTAGATTCTTGGGTCTCCTGTTCTGGTTGGCAAAGCTGTGGATCAGTTTGGTGGGAGGACATTGGCCACAGACATAGCAAAAGAAGGCAAAATACTCCTTGCAATTATCAGGCTTATCAAGGAGGATCTCAGAGAGATTTCACCTGAATTTATTTATTTATTCATTTATTTATTTAAATAATCATTTTCTATTTATATATATATACACACACACATATATATAGAGAGACATGTCACCCCTTCAGCCACCGACTGCAAAGGTGCAATTATACGAAGAGATGCTATAAATGCAGATGTAAAACCCCACAACTTATTCCAATGTTTCATGGCAAAAAAAAAACCAAAAACCAAAAAACAAACACAAAAAAAACAAACAAACAAACAAAAAACAAACAAACAAAAAAAACACAAACAAACAAACCAAACAAACCAACCAACCAAACAAAAAATCCTACATGCCAGCCCTTTTCTCACCCTCACAGTTTCTTCCAGGTCGGGATGGATTGGTATCCGTGGTTGTCTTGCACCTGCACGTGTAGGAGCCCATCAAATTGATACACTCTGCAAACACAGAGCAGTCATTCTCAGCTTGGGAAGCACATTCATCCCAGTCTGTGGGACCAAAACAAGAGCAAGGGTCAGGCAGCCTCCCTGCTGGCTGCATTAAGCTAGAAATAATCATTAAGTAGTCCTTTTTTAATTTACTTATATGGTGTTCTTTTTTCATAATTTACTTGTCAGCCAAGCTTTGAGCGATGCAGAACACTATGTGTTTTGTTATTCTCTTGTTCTTGTATTCTGAAAAGTATTTTCTCTGAGTAGACTTTTTAAATCATTGTTTTTAGAGGTAAACATATTTGAAGTTAAAAAAATACTCTAGGTTTGTACTACAATTATATCAAAATCACTCACTATAGCAAGTTCTGTGTACAGCACCTCCAGATATATCAGGTAATTAATAGATCTGTTACCACTAGCTACCAGTAGATAGAACATTAAATAGAAACTTAATCCAAATAATCTTCTGCTTCAAATAAAAAGTAAATGCTAGTAACTCCCATGGGAAGCATTATTCTGTTCTTAACAGAGGAAGTGCTAAGGGCAAAATCTCTTTTTATACAATTTTTCTTTTCAAAAGTAATGCTGTAGAACTGTGACCCTCTTTCTGGTAGTGTCAGAAAAGACATCCTGATTAATCAAGGCATGAAGATGCTCTAAGGGTGTTCCTTATGTCTGATTTCAGCTGCTCTGAATCAGTTAGAGATGCCTTTATATGCAGTTATGGACCTATTTTATTGCTGAGTCTCTTCTCTTTTGTGGGATTTATATCTGGAGTCTTGTGTTGCCATTCACACCGTGTTCCAGCAAATCTGCAAGAGCTGATTTAGTCCTTTGGACAGGAATAATTCCTGTGAATCCCAGGTAAGCCCTCCCTGTGTGACTGCCTTGTGCACTCACCTCCTGCCTCAGGGCCTGAAAGAGGCAGAGCAGCAAATGAGGCTAAAAACTGTGTCTTGGGACAAGTAATTCTGATCAGAGGCCAGAAAATTGTTCTGAATAACAAATTAACATAAGTGCTTGTCCTGCAAACTTGCAGATTAATGATGGTGATTATTTCTCTGAAACAAAGGAATGTCCCATTCTGTGTGCATGCACATACACACACTCATCTTTCTGCTTGCTTTTACTTCCTTCTAGCTAATATTTCAATTCTTTTCACTTTTTTTTTTTTTGTCATTGGGTAATTGCTGTGTCCATGATAGTCTCTATTAGACAATTTCACATGCCTGTGGCCAGCAGTTGCCTATTATGTTCCAGCCTAAGCCACTTAGAGGGAATGCAGAAGTGTGCAGGATTGACTGAACACCAGAGATGAAATCTCATTAATTCCTAACTGTGCTATGAAATAATTGTGACCCTTGGTGGCTTCCAACACCATCTGAGAGATGCTAATTGCCAAATCACTTACATTCACTGCCTCCATTGTCTCTGAGGGTTTCCTTTCTCCTCACTTAGCACGGCTTTTTAAGCAAATTCCTTCACCTCTGATGGCCACATTCAATCATGCATCGGGTCAAAACGCTGGCACTGATTGGTGCATCACTTGTGCAGTTCCACACACACACACTGCACTATTTTCCTCTACAAATTATCACATCTCAGCCAAGGTCTACTCTGAGCTCTCCTTCTGCACTCTAGGCACCTCTCTGGCCCTTCACATTTGGCACTTCTCTACACACACCTCAACCAACAGTCCTAGTCCAAAAATTATTAAAATGCCACCTTTGTGTTCAGTCTGATTGCCTGTTATAGACCTGTAAGGGGTACATGCAAAGGGCAAAAATCTGTGAAATTCCTTGCCAAATGATGTTGCAGATGCTAAAGATTTATCTGGTTTGATGGGGGAGATTCATGGGGCATAAACAAACCCAAAGAAATCCCTCTGGATTCAGGGAGTTCTGGAGCTGAAAACAATTGTTGGCTAAGGGATTATTTGTGGGAAGTGATGCCTTCTCCAGGAATTGGCTCCTGGCTGATCCTGAGGCTGGGACATTGTGCTAGAAGGATCTTGGGCCTGACTCAGCACTCCCTCTCCCTCTCCTCTCCATGCCCCACAAAACAGATTTTATTGTCTCTATTAATTGTGGCAATAAACTTAATAATTTATGGATCTTCAAAGAGATCTGGTCCACTCCCTTCAGTTGTGCTGTCCCTTCTGACTTCTCCTCCCTGCTTTTCCTAGTTGAATGGATTGTCACTAAAGCAAGCACAAAGCCTGGTGCTGGCCAGGCTGCAGGGAGGATCCATGAGACAGGGTTTGGGTGGGTTTATTGCCAAAGGTCATGTCCTGGGGCTCTCCAGGGTCAGGAAGGAAAACACCCCATTATACAAATCCTTCCTTCAGGTGTTTCACTCCTTATTTTCCACTTAGGAAACTCATGTTGAAGAAACTCTTCTTTGGGTAGAGCTAAGAAATAAACCCCTTCTCTCAGCCCATAAGGAGGAGTGGAGGTGTTGGCTGTGCCCCTGGATAAGTGTGGTGCTACTGGAAGCCACCTGGTTTTCTGCAGCTAAAGTGACAGTCCAGAGCCATCACCTAAAGTGACAGTCCAGAGCCATCACCTTCTTCCTCTTGGTCCCAGGATCAATAACATTCACAAAATATTTTGGCACACATCAGCATCTTGCAATTCAGTCTCAGCTGCCACTGTGTTATTTGTAGGCTTCAAGTGCAATTTGTCTCCTGGTTTTTTCCTGTCCTGTTCTCCTTAACCTGCATGTGCTCTGCAACTCCAAAGGGAGTTTTTCCTGCTCAGAAAGGCTCAACACACCAAGAGAGAAGAATAACCCATTCTATTGGCTTTGGCAACTTTCTGAACTCTGCTGTCTCTGCCAGCTGGGAAACCTGAGGACAGAACTCAGTCCTTTGAAGATAAAAGTGGTGATTACTGAAGATCAAACAGAGGCCTGGCTTAATATAAATTCCATGCATGCTTCTTCAGTCCTATTCACAATAAGGACATTTGGGAATTCCTCTGGCTGGGTTTCTAGAGGGAAGATGTTAGATTTCTTAATCCTTGTCCCAAATACAGTCCCCCTATCTTGGAGCACAAAACTGTCTAGAGGCAGTTCTGGGATCACAGATATTCCACAGTAATCCTGTCTGCCATTCAGCTCGAGAAAGATATGGCAAACTTCCAGCTGGGGACAGAGAGAAGAGGGAGGAAAATGAATAGGGAAACCAAGGGCTCCACTTGGGTTAACCACAGTGAGGAGAAGCAGTGCCTGCAGGTACCTGGGGACAGCCAGTGCTCCTTTGTCTGTCCCTTCTGGGCTTATGGATAAAACCCCTGTAAGAATTCTCACATCATGGTTTTCTCTCCAACAAACCACATCCTTTCTTTCTCTATTTTGTGTAGAATATTGATGATACTGCACGTGATCAAAACACAAACGCTGCTTTCTTCTTTGAAAAAAAAAAAATAACAAAAATTACCTCCTACTGCAGTGTTTTGCTGATCCACCACAAGCACGGAGCCATTGTGCAGGGAGGAAAGCACTGGAGCAAATGTGGAAGCATCCACTGGAAACTGGGGATCCTGCACGGTGATTCTGAGCCTCACAATGATGCTTCCTGCTGCCAGGGATTCAATCTGCACTTTCAGCTTCCCAGATTTGTACAAGGCAGAAATGTTGGGTGGAAATGAATTTTCAAGCTGAGCAAAGGGAGAGAAGCATTGACAATTACGGAGCCAACAGGTACCTCTATAAATATTTATATAAGTACAACATAGAAGATGTTGTACTGGAAAAAGAAAAGTTCCAGAGTGTTTCAGAAATCTTATTTTTCAGAGATTACTGTGGCACAAAGTAATGCAAGTCTCCTTGGTGCAACCCTGCTGAGAAGGACTTGGGGGTGCTGGTGGATGAGAGGCTGGGCATGCCCTGGCCACGTGCACTGGGACCCAGAAACCCTCTGTGTGCTGGGCTTCACCAAAATCAGCGTGGGCAGCAGGAGAGGGGGGAATTCTGCCCCTCTGCCCCCTTCAGGTGAGACCCCACCTGCAGAGCTGCCTCCAGCCCTGGGGCCCAGCATGGGAAGGATGAGGAGCTGCTGGAGCCAGACCAGAGGAGGCAGCAGGATCAGAGCAGCTCTGCTGTAGGAACTGCTGAGAGAATTGGGATTGTTCAGCCTGCAAAGCAGAAGGCTCTGGGGAGACTTAATTGTGACCTTCCAATACCTGAAGGGAACTTACTGGAAAGATGAGGCAAGACTATTTACAAGGGCCTGGAGCGACAGGACAAGGGGGAATGACTTCAAACTGACAGAGAGTAGGGTTAGATTAGATATTAGGAGAAACTTCTTTACGCTGAGGGTGGTGAAGCCCTGGCACAGGTTGCCCAGAGAAGCTGTGGATGCCCCATCATTGGATGTGTCCAAGGCCAGGTTGGACAAGGTGCTGAGCAATTTGGTCAGGTGGAAGAAGTCCCTGCCTATGCCAGGGGTTTGGGACTGGATGATCTTCAGGGCCTCTTCCAACCCAAACCGTTCTGTGATTATATAATTCTATGATAGCTTTGAAAACTGTATCCCTCTGATCACTGGTCTTAAAAACCAAGTTCCAAATTTTGGCTCAAGGGAGCAGAATTCCCCCTGGCCCTGTTTGCCTGCACCAGAGCTGAACTGTCCTGGTAAATGCATGCAGCAGAGCCTTGATGTTATCTCTCTATGTCACATACACATTTTGTTTCATTTACAAGTGTGGGCATGGCTTTAGTTCCCAGGGAGCATTTGAAACTCACCAGTTCAAGCTCAGCCTGAGTCCAATAATAAAGAAACCTCAGGATGAGAGCCAAGAAAAATGGAGGTGGATAACTTCAAAAAACGTGTTTGAGACAGCCCAGCTTCAAGGCAGCATCACAATTACATCATGGTTAATTACCAAACCAGTGAGCAGTCACTTCAGCTGAACAAATGGCATTGCTCTGAACACTGAAGCTGGCACACTGCTGTCAATATTTGAGCTGTGCAGGAGCTGGCAGTTTCACCTTACATGTCTAGTAGGCAGCTCCTTGCTTGAGCCTTTTGTTCCTGCATACACCTCAAATTGTGCCTTTGAGCACGAATCCAGAGCCATAAATCAGCACAGCTTTGCTTCCATTCAGTCAGAGCTTGCTCAAAAAGTTTCCTACAAACAAGCTGTGTAGCTGGTCTAAGCTCACATCAGGGTAGAGAGGCAAGAAAAGGAAGAGAGAAGAAATGAGAGGGGAATGTTGTGCTCACAAACACCCAAGGAGGCAGAAGCAACACAGATGGGCAATGCTCCTTTTTCTTCCCATCCTGATGAAGCCAATCAGGTCTGCATTAATCTCAGAAAGGACTCACTCACCAAAATCTTCCTACACAGCAAAAGTGAACAATTTGCAACTGTGGGAAATAAAGCCATGTGAGGAGGTTTAACTAAAAATTTCTGTTGGGCAAATGCCTCTTCTCTGCTGCCCTTGAATGTATAGCTCCATTATTGTTTTGGGTTTTTCTCTTGCATTTAAATTCACACATGGTTACGAGTCACCCTTGGTTTTGGGGAAGCCTTGTGTTGGGCGGAGATCCCAATTCCTCTGTATGGGCCCTGTTCTGTGCAGCAAAACTGTAGGAGATTGCTCCATCTGAAACCTCCCCCTTTTTTGGGAAGCTCAGAGCTGCCACCAGATTTCATGACTCAAGTTTTGTTTCTGGCTGATTACACCTGACTGTGGACAGTGACCACGTGTGCAGACAAGGAATGGGGCTGGAGAAGAAAGCCTGATCCAGATACTTTCCCTGAAAGAAGAAAGAGAGCAGGCAGAGAACTATTTATTTGAGGAGGAGTAAGACGTTTATTGAGCAGACTGTGCTGAAATGAATGCCAGGAATGCCATTTCAATAATCCATTTAAAAGCCTCAAGTTAATTTACTGTGTGTTTATTGCCAAATTAAAGATCCAAGGAAAGGAGCCCCTGTTGCATGCCTGCATTTCTAATTCCTTCACTCTTCTGCAAGGGAAAATTCTCACTGGCTTCATTGCTAACAAGGCCAAGGGCTTGATCTAGTGTGTTGTAATTATAAAGAAAGGTCACAGGAAATAGTATGCTGATTTTGAAGGAATACTTCATCCAGGCATAAAATCCTCTATTACATTAAATAAATTTTACATTGAAAAAAAATGTATTACACAGAGATATAGTTATTTTACCTCTGTAAGCAACAGCCTTGAAAATTCCTCATATGCTGAGCTGCTGGAATTATGGAAATCATCAGTGAAGTTGTAGTTGAGAATCCTCATTGTAACATCAAATATCTTGGCCTCTGTAAAACACAACATTAAAACACACTGACAAAGTAGGAAAGGATTCAGTTAAAATTTATGTATCTGGACCAAAATCTCAGCTGATGGAAGAAAGGAGGACAAGATTGAGAGATTTTGGTATTAAATCAAGAAAATAAATCCAACAGTCTCCTACAAGCTTCTGATACATTGAGAAGATGCACTTATATCAGGTCTAAAGAGATATTTTGGTGCCTAATTGCAACTGCATGAGAACTGGGTGTACACATACTTTATGTGTGGGTGTACACATACCTGGGTCTGGCCCTACATAACTCCTGCCTTGAAGCTGCACCCAGGGTTGAATCGCCCATGGGCTCATCTCTGGCCCACCAGTCACAGTTTTTATTTATTTCTTTTCCTGATCTTGATAGTGGGAATAGTAAATATGTTCTTAAACTTAAAATACAACAAAAAGTTGTGCATTCCCCTTGTGTGTGTGGTGAGCCCTGACAGATACTGTACAGAGCACAGGAGCCAAAACCAAGAGCCAAGGAATCTCTAACTGCTTTATCCTGTATAAACACTCCCAGGCTGTTACTCCTTGGACTGATCCTTGGAAAACTTTTCTTTTTCTCAAGGGCTCCAACTTCATACTCTGAAGTTCAGCTCTCTGTTTTCATAACCACTAGACCTCCTCCTATCCCTCCACAAAGAGAGTAATTTCCTTCTGACCCAAACTGGAGTCATCCCTCATCTCATCAAAGGGAAAGCTCTTAGGGATAAACATGAACAGCAGCATTCCCACTGTGGTCAGTAATAAAGAGTTCACTGCCTGCTCTTTGAAAAAAAAGGGGAGAGATTTATTTCTTTATTTGCATGGAGGCTTAGGAAATAATTTAAGACTAGAGAAAAAGCAAAATTATGTTTGATCAACACACTAGGGCCTCATGAAGCTCCCACCACCAGTTAATTGAACAGAACTGGGCAGGTAGTCTGCAGCTTTCTTACTCAGTCCTTGTCATTCTCTTTAATCCTTTATTCAGCAGAATCTGCCCTTCCTCTGGGCACTCTTGTTAGCTCAGCTGAGCCCTTGACAAACCAGTTGCCTGGATTTCCCTCTGGCCACAGCCATCAACCAGGGAAAAATGAGGCCTGCTGGGAGATGGGTGGCAGAAAGCAGTGCCAGGCATCAAAGAAATAAATTTTTAGAAAAGAATCATATCTTAGCCTGATATCTGTAATAGTCTAATCAGCTCCAGCACTGCTTTATCAAGTAAGGCCAAAGTTCTGCTGCCTGATATTCTGGGTTGGATAAATGCTGGAGTAGATGAGATAAAAAGTGCTGAAGAAGTTGTTCAGTGAGGACCAAAGGGTCATTACTGAACTGCAAGTGAGTGGGGATGGAAGGAGGAGAAGGGAGAAGACAGAGCTCCATTATATTATATATATGTATTTCAAAGTGTTTCTTTACCTGTTTTAACATTTTGACGGGAGATAATGGTTTTTCCACAAGTTTCATAGCTGATCTCTACTGAATACATCACACCTGCTTCCAGGTGAGACACATTCATTTGCATTTCCTCTGTCTCCAGGTTTTGCACAGTTTCATTGCCCTTGGCCACACGGACTTGGAAAGTGTGGTTCAGAGTGGAACTGACAAGCCAGGACATTTCAAAGCTGTTGCTGGTAACGCTGAGGATTCGATGGTTTGTAACTGCAGAGGGATCTGTTGCAAGAAAACAGCAGCACGAGTTGGCACAGAAAAAGCAACATTTTACTTTTAATGCCTTCTGCTGATCTAAATCCACTACAGACAAGCACTCTGACAGTCAATAGGGTCAGGATAGAATCTGCCCCTCTCACACCAGCAGATGCCTTCATCCATGAACCATCCCACTAGAGTGACTGATTTAGTGTTTAACATTTTTATTTCCTTTTACTATATGCATTTATATTGAATCGTAGAATCACAGAACAGTTTGGGCTAAAGATCCCTAAAGATCATCCAGTTCCACCCCCTGCCATGGGCAGGGACACCTTCCACTAGACCAGGCTGCTCAGAGCCCTGTCCAGCCTGGCCCTGACCACTGCCAGGGATGAGGCAGCCACAATCCCTCTGGACAACCTGATCTCCTCCAAATCTCTAGTCATATAAATAATCAGCTACAGGTGCAAGCAACAGGAATAAATTTGGAAGAGTGACTCTGGGTGCTCTACATGTGTTGACACCTGCTTTGCCTCCTGTCACTTTAATCATCAAAATGCACCCGTTCAGGCAAAGGTTGCCTGGATTTATCCTGGAAAACCTCCCAGACCCCAGCTAACAGAGGCTGGGGGAGAGTGGCGTGCAGCACTTCACCTGTCATTCCACTCTAGTCCAGTGCCATCATTGTCATCAAAATGGGAAAAGACAGGGCCCTTCAGAGAGGATTCCTGTCCTGGGAGGAGGAGGTGTTTAAACTGGTAGGATGAGTTGCCCTGCAGCAGAGCCTGTCTGGTGAGAGAGAGAGCCCAGACAAGACACCTCTGCTGGAGAGAGCTGGGGCCAGGAGAGATGAGCATCACACCCCATGCTAACCCAGAGACCACGGCATGCTGCTGCCACAGCTTCAAGTCTTTCATGCTAATGGTTAGGCTAAGGAGAAAAGGTTGTTTTCAGAAATTGCTTCAAGAGAACACAATTGTTTCCAGCACTCTGAGCCAGGGGGCTGCCAAACACCCCCAAAGCTGCTCCCCACTGCACTAGAGGGGCCTCAGTTTAATTCCTCTGGCTTCAGCTTCGATCAGAAGTCGTGGATGAAGATCAAGAATACCCAGCCTGTCTCTCTGAACTCTCAAAGAACAACTTAAATCTATTTCCTCCCACAGAAGAACAGGGTGCTGTTAAAAGGATTGTGATAACTCTTGCCTGAAAGGGCTGGATCACCCATATAAACACAAATCTACTGAGGTTTGTTCCCATCACAAATCAAGAAAACATTTATTAAAATACAAGGTTACTTACAGCACCCAGCATCTGTAAATTGGTTGGTTATGGACAAAAGACTTGATTTCCTTAGAGAAGGAGAGCTACTGCCAGTGTTAACAGCATTTACTGAACTTGGAGTAGATACTACAATGCCTAGGGGAAAATTGTATTATCAGAGTTAGAGTATTTCTAAGAAAATTAATCCAAAATAATACCATTCAGGTTTTCCACATGAAAAGCAGCAGTAGAAGTAATATAAATAATAAAAAAAAAAGTTATCATATCACAAAAGCATAAAATAGTACATTATCTTAATTTTTGAGATTAAGGGATTGTAAAATTGTTTTCTAATTAAAGCATCGAATCTGCAAGCAGCTATTCATCTCATTATCTTAAAGCCTATTAGCAGGCCCATTGATGTCTGTGGGCTGTAAGTATATTTTGCTGAACTGGTACCACAAGGAATTATTTCAGCCAGTGCCAAACTCCAGCTGCTTGCAGCAGAGAGCTCAGCAGCAGTGCAGGAGCTGAAGGTGCGAACATACATCCACCGAGTCTGGGCTGCAGTCAAAACAGGAAAAAAGAAAATGGTAGAAATAATGCCACTAATTGTTCCTCAAGAGGCTGGGGAGCTGCACTGACAACAAGTGACTTGCTCTGAGAAGCAGCAGGGTCTGAAGCTTTAGCTTTTGGCAGATGAGTGAGGACAGCTCAGGGTGAAATAGAGGAAACACAAGGGACTGTGAAATAAATACTCTGCATTTCCATCAGAAACAGGTAACAGGTTTACGTGGCATTTTCTCCCACCAGGAGGAGAAGGGGCACTCATGCTCCAGAAATTCCCGCAGGTGACTCCTGCAAAGGAGCTCTAAGTCCTGCAGGAACATCCTCAGCACTTCCCAGGGTGAGACCTACATTTCTTACCTTCCTTCCTTGGGCTCAGCCAGTGAGGGATGACAGTGGCATGTTCATGCTGAGGGTGGCAGCTGTAATAACCCTCCAGGTTTACACAGCTGCTTTTCTCAGGGCAAGCATTGAATTCAGCATAGGAGCATTCATTGACATCTAGGAAGAACAATAGACCTTGCACAGATATTGGGAGCAGCATCAAAATTGATCTGCACTGTGTGTAGACCAGGCTCTGGCTATGATAAATTCAGTGTAAATGTGCAGTAATGCTGTTAAAGCCATTCTGGATGTTACCACCCTATCACTTTTTACCCCAATTCTTTGGAATTAGAGGACAATTAGGAGCAGCTCCTCCTTACACCTGTAGGATGCCATCCAAACCTGAGATGTCAGCACAGGAGGAAGGAGGACTACCCAGTGATTTCACTGAAAACAGTAAAAAAACTGAGGAAACTGAGTAAACACAGAATAAGAAAAATGCATTTCTGGAGTAAAAACGTTCAACTGCAGAGCAATAAGTTGCTTGACATAATTTTAAATTAATATATTGAAATGTTTATGTAACATTTAAAAAGTATGTAGTAATATGCTATAGTAATTAACAGACTATAAATGTGACTTGTTTCATACAAGCTACTGGAAGTAACATGGCAACAGAATATATCTGCTTCCCAAGAAAACAGGATTTTTAAGAGCCTGTTTAATTCAACTAATGAGTGTTCTACAAATATGCACATATTTGTTTTTTCGTCTGAAAAAATGAAGTTACTGGGAGAAAATAAATTTGAGGGTTCAGAAGCGTTCCCTTCCAAACTATTCACTCCAAAATAATCATTAACTCTCCATCCTATACCAGAAAGGTCAGGTTTGCAAAGTTTGCAAGATCCTCTGTGCTATCTTTGAAAGCAAATTAACGGTTCTATAAACGAGATCCCAAGTGAAGAGGGACGAAAGCCCCTAAAATGTGACAGGATTACAGTCAGTGACCTTGCACTTGTGTGTCAATCACTTCATACACACGCTTCACCATGGCCTTCAGGGAGGAGGAAACCTCTGCCAGAGGAGCTGGGTGGTGCGTGCCCAGGAGAAGCTGGGAGGCCACTGTCCCAGCGTAGATGTCCCCACGGTTACTCTGGATGTGGTGCACAGAGGCTTTCAGGGGCTGCAATGCACCAGTGATCTGGAAAACAGGGCAGCAAACACCGGAGCACCTCGGTCATTTCCCAGCACATGAATTATGCAGTGGTTATTATCGTAATCTGAGTGTAGAAGGAAATTCAGAAACCATGGCAAAGTGGTTTAGGCCTGTATTTATGCAAGGTGAGTTCTTATTTTCACATTTCACAACCGATTTATGTCACAGAAATGCCAAGCTCAGGGGGATGTGGACCTGATCTCAAAATGCTTTGGCAGGAGTAACCCAGGAAGAGGTGGGAAAAGTCCTGCTTTGCAAAGTCTCCATGGATTACAATAAATCACACAGGCCACTAAAATTCACCTGCAATAAAGCTGTCCAAGACTTCTTGTTTTGAACAGCTAAATGGGCTGCTGGCAAAGGGAATAGAAAGAAAAAGAGGAAAAGCAATGCACTCAGGATGAAGGGTGGGATTAAGAGAGACCCCAGAGAGACCAAGCCATCCCAACTGAGAGTCAGGAATGAGAGAAGGGATTTGCTGGTGGGCTGAGCATTGAGAGGCAGTGGAACAAACAGCAGGACGCTCTGAGTAGCAGCTCATTGAACAGCTTCACCTCAACTCCCCATTTCCCGAGTGTTTCACTTTCACACTGCTTGTTTTAGACCAAGATGTAAAAGCCTTGGTGGATCCTTGCCCCTGCTCCCTACTACACAGCAACAGGACCAGGCTTTCTTGTTTTTTTAGGATATGAGAAGGGGAAATTAGATAGGAAAAATTACATGCCTGCTGTTGTTATAATTTCCATTCTCCTGCCCATCAGTGCCAGCAGATTATGGCAGATAGGTTTGTCTTGGAAAGGCTTAACTTAAAATTCCATATCAGAAAACATCATGCTTTGAAGGTCTTGAAGTCTGGTCCCAGCCCGTCATAGGCCCAAAACTGAACTGAGACAGAGCTGAAGCAAGCACTACTTAAGCTGGAAAACCCCCTTTATTTCAGTAGGTCTTTCAATTGCCCTTGGAAGAGAACAGAAACTTTTGCTAAAGAAGCTGATAAATCAATGTTACTTGAATTGTTTAAGGATGCAGCTGACATTCAGTAATCAGAAATACAGAAATAATCAGAAATAGGGCTAAAAAAAAATCAATCTGGCAGAACAAAGGGGCAGCAAAGAATGGCCCCTGAGTAAGAGAATCATGGGTGCAACGAGGGAAGAGTTTGTTTCTGTACATACCATGGAGTGTAAGAGGCGGGAATGATTCAGAAGGTGGGAATCCACCCGGGTTAATTCATTAAAATCCATTTTCACGAGCACTGTCACGTTGTACCAGAACATCCTCCCTGCAGCATAGGAAATAAAACAGCCAAGTCATCTGGGGTCTGGTGCTGCAGAAGGCGACAGAGCTTCAGGGAGGCTCTGAGCAAACAAAGCAAGATTTCACTTGGCAAAGGTGAGGGCCAGCTAGGGCCTCGTTTGCCATATGCCACAGGCAGAGGAGCCAGGGAAGGTTTGCTGGACCCACAGCACCCACACACCACTCAGTGCTCACAGGCATAGTAAAAGTGGCCCCCAACATCTGGGAAGAATGATGTTTGAACTCTAATGATTTTAGAAGGTTAATTATTATATTATATTATATTATATTATATTATATTATATTATATTATATTATATTATATTATATTATATTATATTATATTAACTAGAACTATTATTAACTAGTTATATCACTAATAAGAAAAACTTGTGGCTCTCTGCTAAGAGTCTTGACACAGTTGTGGATTTAATTGGTTAATGAATTTAAGCAACTATTACTAGAATTTAATCAAGTGATCACCTTGGGTAAACAATCTCTACACTATGTTCTACATGGGCACAGACAGGGAGTAGTGAATGAGATAAGAATTGTTTTGATTCTCTTTTCTCTGCTTCTCTCACAGCTTCTCTCAGGAGAAATCCTGAGAAACCTAAGTGTCTCTCTGTTCAGAGGGCATGTGAATACCACACACGAGTGCAAGCACTGAAGCTGAATCTCCTGGAATCCATCCAAGGCACATTCCCATATTTGTTTCAGGAAGAGCTATGGTAACAGTTTTCCTGCCCACTCCCACCCTCAGGAGGGAAAATTAAGGATATTTCTATTAGAAGCAGTTGAATTTATCAGTAACATACCCTCTGGCATGGGATCCACACAGCCTGCTCCTTTGGATGAGCTGCAGCATTTTTTCAGCCCTGGACACTGAGTATCGAACGTGCAAGGATAATCAAGTGTTTCCATATCCTTCACTGGACAAATACCAGGTCTTGAGGCAAATACACTGGATCTATTGAGTGCTAAGTAACAAAAACATTTCTGAGAACAAACATACAGAAAGTTGTTTCCATAAAATTGTGATATTTAATTTATACCAAACATCTCCTCCTCAGTTTAGAAGTGTGTCTGTTCTGAGTTTTTAATGGGAAGAAAACAGCAGCCTGAAATGCCATTATTTCATTTCAATCTCAGATCTTTCTCTTGTCCATGACATTTCTGTTAGAGAAATTTTGAGTTTCTAACTTTCCATTAATAATTATAGATGGATGGGCTCATAGGTAAGTTTCTAAATGTGGAGACACTGAGAAACAGAAAATATGCCTGATATCAGCTGTGACTAATCCAAATAATAGATAATGATCAAAGAAAGCAGGTACTGTGTAAGATAGAAATTGAGAACTTTCATTTAACATTTTGTGGCACAAATTTAACCTTAGTTGCAGTAATTCTGTTCCAGCTGGCCACTCCAGGAGGTTGGTAGCCCACGCCAGAGAGCCCTGCAGAGAGGGCAGCTGAGGCAGGAGGTTGCTGCTTCCCAAGCCAAGGGCAGACAGTGGTTCTGGGTCAGTGCCAGCACAAAATCTCTTCTAGGGAGGAAAAGAGAAAATATTTCCAAGCCCTACAAACTCACTTCTTTACCCAGACTCTCAAACACAGCTCCATGTAATGCTCAGCTCTGGTCTTTCCAAGCAACCTGGAAGAAATCTCTTTTCAATTCATTTTGCACCTCCAGGTTTTTGATCCTTTACTGAGCAATTGAAGTCAGCCAGGAGAAAAATGAACCTGATTGCTGCAATAGAAACAGTTGTGGTGCAGGAAAACCACATTTGACGTAATAAAGCCTATACCAAGTGAAAAGTCCACAGCAAACTATAAATCTATTCTGAACAGTCAGTTCTGTGGGTTTACAATTTCTGTTATCCCACAGCTCTGGATGAGAGTAAATGTGAGGTTTCTGAGAGGCAGGAGGGGATATTGAATCTAGCATTTTTGGTCTCTGCCAAGTGACCTTCTTAGCCAGGGAAATGATCTTGATTAACCAAGATTTAACCTGAATCTGCATAACTTGCTGCCACATGCATGTTCCAGGTCCTCCTCTCTTTGGGGCTGGCACTCCACAGGTGGTTTCCCCAAACAGGTCCTTTCCCTAGAAATATCCCTCTTGATTTTCAAAGCCACATTCAGGTGTGATACAGCCTCGGTGGCCCTTAGCTGAATCTCACACACATTCCCAGCCTCAAGTGATTGCTCCTTCTCAGCCTCCTGTGCAGGGAGCTAAGCAGCCTCTCACACTGGATTTTGCACAAACATGAGCACCAAGGGATTTCCCTCTGTTAGAAAATTCCCTATTCACCAGTGCTCCTTACTGTTCAAACCAGGTGGATCCTGGTCAGCTGGACCCAGGCATGGAAATTCCTCCAGCTCTGAGATTCAGGTGCAGTTCAAACAGGTTTGAGGTTCAAAGCAGTTTTTTTTCCCACCTCTCTCTCTCTCTTTTTTTTTTTTTTTTTTTTTTTTTTTTTTTTTTTTTTGTGGTGTGTTTAACTGCAGTGTAAATGGTTTAATGAGTCACATGCAATGTCAGAAAACACTATTGAATCCTGGCTGGGTGCCACAGTAGCCATTTATCTGAAATCAAAAGGTCATCTTTTTCAGATCAGCGGAAACAGAGATGGATTCACTTCACATTTCTGCCTAATTATACCAGATGCACTTTGGAAATTCAATTTATGCTCTCCCCTTCAATCATGCTGGGGACAGTCACCTACCAAGCAAGCAGTGAGGAGCAAACCAGCCAACTCCTGTGTCACTTGGATGAAGTACAGGCTTTTCTCCTCTGTTATTTACATAAATGTATGGAAGCAAAACTGCAGCTTAGCAACCAAAGGTCACTTGCCAGCCTGCCTCTGGACAGCTGCTGGATCAGCTGTGACTGCAGGATGGGGCATCTCCCAGGAGATTGATGCTGAGGGACAACATTAGCTCAGCCATAACCCCCTTCCCCTCCCTCCTTCCCTCTGGAAGGGGTGGTTTCTTCCAGAGGGTGTGGTGGAGCCAGGGACCAGCACCCTGCATTTGTCTCAGGTATCAGAAAGTGGAGACAAATCTATGAAATTACAGAAGCTCCTGGAAAAGTCTGTTCCAAAGGCAGGCTGGCAGTTTTCATCACACAGCCCTGGGGTTGGGGTCCTTGAGCATTGGTAGGCTTTACTTGCTCAGGTGGATGTTTTCCATCCTGATTGCCTCTCTAGGGGTTTAATTGGGATTTGTGCTGATCCAGCCTCTGACAAATATTTAACACCCTTCCTGGGTGTTCCTTTTGCCTTAGAGAGGAGAAGGTTGAGGGGGATGTGATCAAGGTTTACAAAATCCCAAAGGCAGGGGGCAAGGTGAAGGCAGAGCTGGTTTTCACCAGAGCCCACAGTAATAAAATGGATGAAAGAACTCACTTCTTTACCCAAACAGGAGGGAACTTCTGCAATTTGTCAGCACAGGGGGTGTGGAGACAGAGGACTCAAAAAGGGACAAGGCAATTCCCAGACAGGATTCCCATCTGCAGACACCATGGGGAACAGGCAGGGATGCTGATAATCCCATTTCTGCAGCTGCTGGGGGCACACAAGGGACACAAACTGCAGGGCAGCAGGAGCCACCTGCTGCTGGGTGAAGTCCAACAGGACATTCTGGCACCTTCTCACCCCAGGCTGATGCTGCAGTGCTGCCCACATGTGACACCACTGTCCCCTGGCTTTCCTGTGACAGCCGAGCACAGGGACAGCTGTGGCCAGCTCCTGCAGCTCTGGTTCCAGCCAGCATGGGAACATCTGCGTGCCAGCTCTGGAAGGTCCCAGCCCTGCTGAGGAGCTGCTTGGACACCTACAATGAGCCTTTTTTTTTACTTTTTTGTTGTTTTTCTGAAAACCTTCGGAAGTTGTGCACACAAGGCACGCTGATTGAAGCCTGACTTTAACATTGCAAATCAAGTGCTCTCAAGAATTAAAGTTGTCTTGGGCCTTATTTCAAGGTATTTTTGTATATGTGTGCTTAAAAACCAGCCTTCATCGTGTGCTGATGCACTCTTTGCCTCCCTAGCTGGGGATCAGGCAGGGTTAGATGGCAGATAAGGAGCTCTCTGGTTTCATCTTATGCTGGAAAGTGGGCGGCAAGCCAGCCACCAGCAGAAATAACCATAGCAGCCACTCAGGCAGCTGGAAACAATCCTGGAGAGCTGGATCCTATCTCTACCTAAAAGACAAGATGCTGGGGGAAGTTTTGTATGGTGAAACAACCTTCAGGGTTTCACAGGTCCATGAGCTTGACCTGCAGCCCTGTGCCCCAACCGTACAAGTTGTTCAAAGCAGCACTAAGCACCATGAAAATCAGAATAAATTCATGAAAAAGTTAAAACTGCACCCAAGGTGTCTGAAGGCAGGTCTGAAACCAACACAGAATGGTTTGATCTCAGTTTCTCTGCAGCTCAGTTGCCCATCTGTGAACGACACAGAAGCTCCCTCGCTTCCCACAGCTTTTTTGAAGACAAATTGCTGCCTGTGAATCCTCCAGGATTCACCTTCAGAGGTGATAAACAATTCTCTACTCAGTGAGAGGCTGAGCAGAGCACTGAATGTGGAGGTCAGGATGGCACATTCTGGTGAGCTCCTCAGAGGGGCTCCATCATCCCTGGGCACTGGGAAATGTGGTCCTTGGGGCACCACAGAGCTGGATCAGGTAATGAAAAGAGTTCACTGATCTGCATGCGTGGGCAAAAAGAGAGAAAACAAAGGTTGTTTTATTTAATTCTACCTTAAGAATTAATTCCAGCACTTCCTAACTTTTAGATATTTAACTTTCCAGCTGTTATTTAAAAATGACAAAGTCATTTGTGTGTGCACCTGTAACACTCTCCTGATGGACAGACACACAACTAATGAGAACTACCAGAGCAACTTAACCGGTGATCTAGAGTAAGGAAATCATAAAAGCAGGGCCTGCCATATCCCAGGGTGGGGTAATTGCTTCCTTCTAGGAAGAGAAGGTGAGGAGTGGTCAGGAACAGGTTGCTGTGAAAGGTCATGGAGACCTTTCCACTCCTGGCAGGATGGAGAGCACGCCAGCATGGATAACGTCAAGAAGAAAATAACAGCACTTCAGCAGCGTGCTGTGCAGTAATTTCTGCAGTTCCAGTTTGTCTTCTCATCATTTATTTAAGACTGTGTCTAGACAGTGCATTACCATTCACAGAATTTATGACTAATACCCTGAAAAGCAAAGAATAATGTAAACATGGAAATCACCTAGAAGCCATACAAATCCTTAAATGGTTTTAAATATTCCCAAGTTAACTTTTACAGGAAAACGTGTCAGGGTGACCACAGTATTTCATGGACAAACTTGCCCAGAGTGCCCATCAACAACATGGCAAGGGCAGGGTGGAAATTCTGCAGCTAAGCTTTACAAGAGATTTACAGATTTGTTCACGTTGGATGAAACAGAATCATCAACAGCTCTCAAAGCCTAAAATATCCCTAGAGATGCTTTTAGGGATTTCTAAAGAGACAGAATTATAGTGGAAAAAAAATATTTCAAGTGTTACCAAGATGCTTTTTTTTTCCACACAAGAAGATGGTCTTGATTTTCAGAGGTTCAGCAACACCTGAATTTCTTGTACAAACAGTGACAACCACGGTGACTTTTCCACATTTAGCTGGCACAGCTCTTTCCTTGTACTACAGAATTAAAAAGCCATTTTCTCTGATTGCCTCTCAGTCTTGCCATTTGATACTTACAGACAAGCATGTATGCACATGTCTGTATATCCAAAGGACTTCACTGAAGTAACTTTTCAACCATAATTAGATGTATTGGAGATTTTCCCCAGCGTGGAACTGATGCTTGAAAAGTAGAGATGATCAGCAGCAGATCCTTTGCCTGTCTGACAAATCTGCTTGGGCACACAGTAACTTGCAGCTCAAATTCTGCTTTGCTGGGACTCCACAATAGCCATGGAGCCAAACAATAGCAGTAAATTAGGAATTATGCTTTAATTTCTCTTCTCTAAAAAATAATTTTAGGAACAAGTAAAACACATCGACCATTTTTGTATTCCCGTCCTTCTGTTAAAATCCTGCTAGACACAATATTCTACCTGTGACTGTGGAGAAAATGCCTGGGGGAAAAAAAAAAATGTTTGGAAGTTCTTTTTCCAGTGTTCTGAAGCAACTTAAATGTGGGATGAGCACATTGTTCTTGACAGATCCCATGACAGGACAAATGGCTCATCCCCCCTCATGCCACTGTTACATGATCTGGTGCAGAAGCAGGTTTGGGGACATTCCCACACATCTGAGTCACCCAAGTCTTATGACCCAAAACAAGGGCCAGGGCTGCAACAGGACCTTTCCTTTCAATCTGCTGTTCCTGTGTGTGGTTATGTAAATGCCCAGGCCCACACTGAAAAGTGGACATAGGGAAAATGCAATGTCATACTGAAAACAGGAGACAAAACTATGTTCTGCAGAACTTTTCTGGATGACAGAACAGTTCAGTGCTGCTTTAGATAATTCAAGATGCCTGCTCAGCTTAAAAGCATCTAAATTTATCCATTGGAAAAAGAAAGTTCCTTTTCCCCAAGGAATCCCTTCCAATTATATCTCAAGTTGTGATAAAACTGGGAATTTCTGACTGACAACTGGTAACCCTGATGTGGGAAGGGGAAAAGCTTCCATCTTGAGACACAGGTGGTTGAGTCTTCCTGAGTAGAGTCTTATTAACACTCAGATGTTAGATCAGATCCACCAAAAAGTTCACCAATTCTCAGACCTCCCACACAGTCACAGGTAACCAAGGAAGTCCTAAGAAAATAGGTCCTAGTCTAGTTTTGGTTGGAAAGCATCTGGTATCAAGTTGCCCTGAGGTCACAGGTTGTTTTAAATTTGAACCAAAATTGGGTTTGCATTCTGGGAACAGACCCTGCTCCACATCAAAGGAGATGTTATTCCAAGTGCATCCTGAATTACTTTGGAGGAGAAAGCTCCTGGTGTAAATGCAGGCAGGCTCAGAGCAGGCACAGCACCAGACAGTGAATTGTTGCTCTTGGCCAGGGATATTGGCCTGAACCTGGACAGGTAACGAGCCCTTGGAGGGCTAACAAACAGGTGCCTTCCTCAAGCTCCCCTGGAAGTTTAGTGAATTTGTGACTAGAGGTGGCAAAGAGCAAGAATCAGGAGCTTTAATCTGCTATGTCTACTCCTTGCCATGTTGGACAAAGTTTACTGTACATTATTTTAAACTCATTTATTTCAGTGAATAGGAACTATGGCCCAGAACTGAATTAAGCCTTTACACATCTCAGCTGAAGTGAATCTTCTTCCATAAGAAGCATTTATTTCCTCTCTTAATCTGACTAAAACTTACCTAGAGAGCAGTAGAGTCCGACTTGTTCATATCCTTCACAGCAATCTGTGAGAGTGATGGTTTCAGGGACTTCAAGGCTGTGAAACTCTGTTCTGTAGTGTGTCTGGGGACACACCATCCACGGGATCCACCCTCCACAGGATGTGTTCTTCTCATAGGACTTTTGGTAGGCAACCATTTTAAACACACTTTTGGTCAGGGTGTAGTTGCACAGATGGTACCCTAGCAAAGAGAGGCCTTTTTCTAGGAAACAGAAAAGAAAGGGATCAGCATTAACTTGTCACCCTGCTGGTTTTTGGCTTCCTTTTCTACCTCTGTCAAGGTCGGGATTGAAGGCACTTGATAGTTCACGTTCAGACTCAGGTGTTTATTGTTTCTTATCAATGTTACAGCCTCACAGCAGTGAGTTCTGCAGTCCTTCATTAGCAAGGCACAAAATGGCCAACTATCGCCTGTTACAAGGTCTTTTAAGGCTAAACTATCCAATTAAGAAATGACACCTAAATTATTTTAATTTTTAACTGATCCCTTGAAGTCTGCAATGCGGACTTTTCTGTCCAATTACAAAATACCACCCAAACCCGTGAAGAAGAAGGAAGAGAAGGTGAAGAAGAAGGAAGAGAAGATAAAGAATAACCTGCCTCCACCCTAAAACCTCCATCTTGCTTCATATGTATTTCTACATTCTAGAACCCCAAACTCTAAGTTTTCCACCCTGTGATATTACATACTTCTAACCAACTACACACCCGTAATCCCAGTTCTATTAATCAATTTTGGATGCCTGTTCCATGGCCTCAGGTCAAATGCAGTGTTCTCCAGGGAGTCAGAGCCTGCCTGTACAGAAAGTCTAAAATTCTCAGCATCCAGAACTCCAACTTCACCCCAGAGCAGAAGTTCCCTGCAGTATCCAGTGGAAAACAGTGTTATAAGAAAACAGTGACAGAACCAACACAGATGAATGATTTCCAGGAAGGCTGACATTGGGAAGAACATAGCTTCAAAAAAAAGAATTGGTAGTGACTGCTTGTCATAGGCATCACTTTGGTCATGAAAGGATGAAGATTGGCTGAAAATTTAAAGGGTTCTCGGTGCCTTCAGGTGCAAGGCAGAAAAAGGGCAATTTAACTCAAGTTAATATTAAAGAAATTTACATATGTTAATATAAATTAACAGTAGAGCACAATAGCCACTTCCAGGGCAGAGTCACCCAAATAATTTAAAAGCACACTCCAGCCTCCTGCTGCCAAAGCCTTCATCACTCCCCACTGACTATGAAGGGAACAAAGGGTGAGGAACTCATGGGCAGATGAGTCACAGTAGATGTCTGGAATAAGACATCCTTCAGACATCACCCTAGGCTAAAACTGGGTACTCATCCATCACTGGGAAGCACTTCCAGGTAGCTGACACAAAAGGTATTCCTGGAGATCCTGCACTGCCTCTCTGCATTTGTAGCAGGCCTTGTTGATCAGCCATTGGAAACCTGCAGTGGTTCATTGACTTTGAGAACAAACAAAGTCAGTGATAAGGTCATTAACTGCATCATTTCACACAGGTCTGGGGATGGGACTCAGCTTCCAGAGTTCTGAAACCATTTCTGATGAGGAGTGAACTTGTTAGGTGCTTTACTTAAAACTGAAATACTTCAGCAGAGATAGGGGAAAAAACCCAACACCAAACAACAGAAAGAAACCCCAACAACAGCAACAAAAGCAGATGGAGTTTAAGAATTAGCAGTAAGCAACCCACAGACATGTCACAGACATCAGGCTGGCTCCTAATAAGATGTTACAGAAGCCAGAGGGGCTGAGTCACCCTGTGTCCCATTTGGGAAACAGATCGGATGGAATTAAAATGCCTGTATCATCCTCTAACCAAAGCAGAAGAAACTTTAATAAGGATAAATATGAATTAGCTGCAGAGATTCAAATATAGCAGGACTGTTTTGTTTTGGTTTTTTTTGGTTTTTTTTCTGAGAGCTCTGAGGGCACCAGGGTCAGCCAACAGAAGCTAACACAATATACACAACAGGCATACAATTAAAACATTTACAGCTAATCTTATTTGTACAATTTATCTTCTGCTTGAAAATATGAAACATGTTAAAAATAATTCAAGAAGGAAAAGAAAAAAAAATGTTAGGCTTTTAGGAATCCTGTGCTTTTATCACAGCTAAACAAAAGACATTTGTGCAATTTGAGCAGGACTAGGAAAAGAGTTTTGGAGAGGAAGATCCATTTGCAGTGCAGGGACAGTCCAGAAGAAAACATGGAACAGACCTGGTGTCTAGAAATGGCCTTTGGAAGTCCAGCCCTGCTCTGCCTCACTCATCTGTGCCTTCCTCCTGCAGCAAAAGGCAGAGCTGATGCCGGGCTGTGCTCCAGGGAGTGCCTGTGAGAGCCAGAGAGCTCCCAGCAGGCTCCAGGCACTCCGGGCTGCTGCTTGGAGCAGGTCAGCAGGAAAATACTGAGAGTGGAAACCCCACTCCCTGCTTCTTCCTCCCGGCCAGCCTCCAGCAGGACACCTCTGTGGCTGCTCCCTGCAAGAAGCAGGCAGCTGTCATTGCATTTTGGAAAGTATTCCCTTGCCATCTGCTAAGACTGCTCCAAGAATACCTTTCTCTGCAAATGCTTCTAGGCATGTAGGTGTGGGGGGGAAAAAAATCTTGCTTCAGCTTTTTTATTTATTTTTGGTTTTCTGGTTTTTTTTTTTTTTTTTTTTTTTTTTTTTTTTTTAATTTGTATGTAACCTGAATGGCTAAATAACCAGAGAGGAACAGAATTAATATTTAAATAATTTGGTTATAGCCTTTCTCTGGAGAAAGTGCACAAACATCTGTTGTGACCAGAGAAGGAGGCAGGAGCAGGACAAATATTGTTCTATGAAAACGAGAAACTCCTACATTAAGGAATCAAATTGTTATAGTATAAAATCAGGTTTGAGGGGAGTAGGGCAGGTAAGAAGCAAGAGCTCAGCTTTGTTCCTCCTCCCCATGATCCCTCCTTTTCTCCACAGCTCACATAAAGCCTGGCAAGAGCAAAGCAGGGACTGGAAGGAAAAAACTGAGTAAGGAGAGCTCTGAGGATTCGTGTTGTCCATGCAGAGCTGAGGCTGCAGCACTGGAAAGCTAAAAATTCCAGTGTCAGCTGAGCTGGCTTAGTCTCTACAGCAATGTGCAACATAAATACAGGTATGAAACTGAGAATAAGATGGTGTAGAATTAGAGACAGTTTATAATTGGAAGCTACAGCTGTCAGAGCAGATATGAAGTCATATTTCATACTTAAACATTGATACTCGGTATATATATATATATATATATATATATATATATATACACACTAGGTATAGAATGAAGCTGCCAAAGCCTAAAGAGAAGCTCTAAGATGAGGCTGTGGTGGTACAAGAAGATGTCCTCAGTGCAAGAAGTTGGACTGAAGGTGTCAGGGAAAGGTGCAGCACCACCAACCTCTGCCCCATCCATCACTTCCAGACTGTTCAAAACAAGCTTTGACACTCACAGAGTTCAATTATTTCGCTGACAGCAGTTTGCTGCTGAGCAATGTGGCTTGGATCAATTTGGGCTCTTTAGCAAATTGGCTTTCTGTTCTCATTACTCCCATCTATGGGGTTATGGCACAATCAAATGGAATTAAAATGCACTGGCTGTTTTCAGCGACTCAAAGCTGAAGTCAATGGCACAGAAGACTTGCCATTAGTATGGACATGTTACACCTATTATTTCTGGATTTTAGAATTTTGTCTCAGAAGCCACCAGCTTTCAGCACCATCAGGGAAAATATCAGGATTTGTTTGTTTTGTTTTTTTTTCTTAATGTTAAGCAAGAGCATAAGCAATTAAAGCAAACCCTTTATTAATAGGAACAAATACTGAGAGGAAAGCCTGGGAGCAAAGGCTGCACAGGAACAGGCTCCTTGGAACTCGAGGTTAAACCCAGATCAGAACTGAAAGCATGACCAAAAAACAGTAATAAAAAAATGCTTCACAGCATTTATGCCACAGACAGAGCTGCAGTTCTGGAAACTTCACCAGTCAGGTGTCATGGGAGCCACTGTGACCTGGGATCTGCCACATCTTTTCTCACTGGAGAGCAGTAAAACTGAAAGATAAGCCCATTTCTTGTCTTGACATAACCTTAAAAAAAAAAACCTGTTGGAACAGGTTCATGGAGGGCAGATTCAAGCTCAGTTTTGAAATGCAAATGCTCCAAAATATTGAAAAAAAAAAAGGAACATGGACTTGATTTTTCTACAAATTCCAAATTTTAAAGTCAACACCATTTACTTTAAATGGCACTGGGATGGGAGTTCTATTGGCCCTAATCTCTGCAAACCTCTTTTCAGCTGTGGTTTTGACAGAATAACAGAAAAGTTTGCAAGGTTCTAAGAAATATGGTTTATATTTAACTGAGACTCACAAAACCACTTAAGTAAAGAAAAGCATTGAAGAGCAGTCAAAAATCATTATATTTTCCCATTCAAATGAATCAAACCAGAAATGAAGAGTAAATTAGGGGTTCATTTAGCAGTTACAGTTGGGTTAGGGCTTTTCAAAATTACAGCCCATAGCACAGATGAAATTTAAGCATGTCTTTCACAGCTTCATCTTACCCATCCCCAGGAATTTGCCAGGCACATTTCCTGCTAATGCTTATTTTAAGGACAATTTTCATAAAAATTTGCACAATACTGAAGAGAAAGCAGAATTTCTCCTTGTTCATTTCTGGCACAAAGGAAATGACAAGGATTTTGCCTGGGGATGAAAGATTGGGGACAAAGCTTACGTTTTTGCTTGGTTAGATTTTCTCTGCTCAATTATCGACAGAGGATTCTTAAATGGTCACTGGGACATTGCCAGTTCTCCAGAGAGTGGTCACCTTGGCTGGTTTATTTCAAAGAAGTATTATTTATTTCTATCCGACATCCAAAGTGAGCTGTCCTCTGGCCAGGTTTGCATCACTCACCTGTAATTTCATCTCCCCTTCCCTGCCGTGTGGCTGCCCAGAAGATGAGAACAGAAATAAGAGTAATCCTGGCCACTGCAGGGGCCATCCTGGATAAATCTTTCTTATCCCTTTGTTTCCAAGGTGGCAGAGCTTGGCTGTCCTCACACGTAGGCTTTTGGATTAGGGGAAAAGGTGCTCTGGGTTTATTCCTTTTGCAGGGAGGAGATAACTGCTGGCAACAGAAACAAAGATGGTCCACTGGGAATTTTGCTGGTTCTCTCTCCTTTGTGTTCTCTCTGGGGAATTTACCTCTTCTGCCTGTTCTACTTGGCTCCCCTGGCCTAACTTTGAGAAAAAATGCATTTTAAAACTGCTGGTTTAGTCCCTGTTTATCCTTCAGAGCACTTATTCCCTCTCACCCCTTAAACCCTCAACATCTGGGAGCCAGACTTACACACCTCAAGTACCAGGTATAAACATCCTGAATTCAGTTCCTGTCCACACATCAGGTGGTACTACTTGGAAGGTCTTTAATTCTGTACCTTGAAAGCAAACTAAGAGTAAGAGCAAATCTCTATGTGAATGTTTATTCCTGAGTTTAAGCTGTTTGCCCAGGTGCTGTCACTGTGCTCCTCATTTCACTGCAATTCCAGCATCCCCTAAGACAGAGCAACGCCAGGCAATCAAGAGCCTTGTTAAGGAGGGTGGGAATCAAGTCTGAGAAACCAAAAATATATATTTTTTCCCCATTGTCTAAATAATCAAGGCACATTCCCAAGATAGATGTGCCTCCAGCTTTACAGCACATGACCGTAACTTCAGTGCAATGTCACTTGGCTCAGGCAAAGACAAGGAGCGAACACAGGAGGATATTTTATGAGGAGCTGACACTAAAGGATGGAAAATCACAGGTACAGCTCTTGGAGCTGAGTCAATATGTTCAGAGAAGCACTTAAATATGCATCACAGTGCTGCAGACAGTTTCATGTGGGTGAAAGGGATCTGGAACCACAGACCCTCTCATTTGTGTATGTTCAGGTAGCAGAGCTGAGGCCTGGAGTAGCATTGAGGCACTTGTGAGCTGTTCTTCTGGCTTGGAAAATCAAATATCAAGCTCATCACGGGGAAAAGAAAATGAAAAGTAAGGAAAACAAAGGAAAATTAAAGCTTTCCCAGGGAAAAAAAAAAAAAATCAGTATTGTAGAATGGTTCAATAATTTTTTTTTTTTAAATAGAAAAAGAATTGATGTGGCAACATTTTTCCTCTAAGGAGAATGTGCACCTTAGTACCAGGATGTCTTGCCAGGCTGTATCCACAGATGCACCACTTACATCTCCCACCAGGAAGCCACTGGCTGTAGGCTGGGCAGGGGATGCCATCAGACTTAAAAACCCCACTAATAAACAAATAATCATAAGAAAGAGGGTGTAAATCAGTGAAATTCAATATTCAAATATAAATATTTCTCTTCATGATCTGTATTTTTTTTTTTTTGAGCTATCTAAATGTTCAAGCAAAACACCTTGGTTGAAATTTTTTGTCCAGCACTGACAAAAACCAGATCTTTAGCCCTTAGAAATTACTTGGTCCCTCCTATAAAGAAGTATGTCTTGTCCAACTTCAAATACAGGTAATGCCAGACTGACATGTGAATTGGATGGCATCTGAGTTGGATCTCCATAGTGAGTTAATGGTTCCTAAATGCAGAATGTGCAGAACCCCCTTTTCAAATAAAAATTTGAGAAAAGTCAGTGAACAATTAATCCAAACAAGAAATGGATACAGAAATCATGAGCATTTCAGGATTTACCTCACAATTTGCAAATGCTTTGAGGTTCTGATTTATATCAGCATTATTTCTTCAGTTACCCTCAGGTTCACAGCAATTTACTTTTTAACAGTTCAGACACTGGAAAGACCACTTAGGCAATTAAGGATGCAAACTGTGTCCTGTCCAGCCCTTTTCACATCTTCCAGCCACATTCTTGTCCTGTATTAATTGCAGCAAGTTTAAGATTATGTCCTGCATCACCTGCAGCAGCACATGTTCTTTGTGATCAGTTGCATTTGCTCAGCACAAGCCAACACAGTCTCCTGCAGGGAAACTACAGATTTATCAATATTTTGGATAACTGGACATCTGTACATGCATGGATGACTGCGTATTACTACATTTTTAGTTACCATCATTGCATTTCACAGATAAATTTTTGGTCTTTTCTCCCTTATCCCTTTTAAGTAAGTGTTGTCTGTTTCCCAGGGAACAAGTGACAGAACAAGAAGAAACATCCTCAAGCTGCACCAGGGGAGGTTCAGGTTGGACATCAGGAGGAATTTCTTCACTGAAAGAGTTGTCAGCATTGGCAGGGGCTGCCCAGGGAGGTTTGGAGTGCCCATCCCTGGAGTGTCCAAGGAAGGCCTGGACATGGCACTCAGTGCTCTGGGCTGGGGACAAGGTGGGGATCGGTCAAAAGTGGGACTGGATGATTTTGGAGGTCTTTTCCAGCCTCAGTGATTCTGTGATTCTGTCTTAGGGCTCCAGCAGAAGATTTGCCCACTCTCTCTTTGGTGGTGAGGAAGAACAGTGGAGAGAGAGATGGAGAAGGTAAAGGAGATATTGAGAATAAAAGCCAGGGCTGTGTGGTGCTGGAAGTGAGCTGGACTCCAGCCTGGAAGGAGCTCATCCCAGTGCTCCTGGCACAGTCATCTGGAGCAGATCAGTTCTCCCAGCTCTGCTGTTTATACTTTCTGCAGTTACATTTCTAATGTCTAAACTGATCTAAAGTTTGCCATTTAGACAAGGAAGGGCTAAAAGCCACATCAAAATCCATTTGTGGATAATGTTACAGGATCAAGAAGCAGATTTTTAGAGATGGGATTTGACTCTCCTAGACTGTACTATCAGTAATTGAAATATTGTGGCTGACAGCAGGTTTTCTCATAATACTTTTTCAGCATTTATTGCTTTAGACAGATTCGCTTCTGATTTAATTAGTCACTTAGAAGATCCTGATCTTCTCTAGGCAAGGGGTTTGACACAGAAAGGTCACTGCTGGAACATTTCTTTCTTGCTTTGTATTATTTTGTTTATAAAGCAATCATTATTTCAGATGCAAAAAATGGTCATGACATTTCAGGACAGGCTGATATGCACGAGGGGAACAGGACTATGGGCTCGTTGGGAATTTATATTTGAGGAATATATCATTGGGAATATAACAAAAACTGCTCTGTGCTTCAGAAGCCAGCACATCTTCCTGTAGATGAATAGGATCTCAAGCTTGAGAGCTATTAAATCACTTAACCTAGAATCATGGAATCACAGAATGGCTTGGGCTGGAAGGAACCTTAAAGCTCATCCTATTCCAAAGTTCCAAACCCTGCCTTGAACAGGGACACTTTCCACTATCCCAGGTTGCTCCAAGTCTCATCCAACCTGGCCTTGAACACTCCCAGGGATGAGGTATCCACACCTTCTCTGGGCAACCTGTGCCAGGACTTAAAGAATTTCTTCCATAAATCTAATTTAAACCTACCCTCCTTCAGTTTAAAAACTGCCCCTTTTTCCCTTTTTCCCTCACTATTTGGCCATATAAAAAAACATATCTCCTTCCTTTTTATAAGCCCCATTTTGTCACTGAAAAGTGCTCTAAGTTCTCCCGAAAGCCTTCATTCCTCCAGGATGAACAACCCCAGCTCTCTCAGACTGTCTTCACAGCAGAGGTGTTCCAGCCTTCTGATCATCTTTGTGGGCTCCTCTGGGTACACCCTGAAAGGTTCACACCCCTCTTGTGTGGTGGATCCCAGAGCTGGATGCAGAATTCCAGGTGGGGTCTCACGAGGGCAGAGAAGAGGGGCAGAACCACCTCCTTCACCTTCTGGCCACTCAAAAACCTCTCAAAATCATCTGTCAGGAAATACTCAGAGACCTCACCAAGCTCACAGAGTTTCAGCCTGATTACAGCCTGTCAGTCTGAGAAAGTCCAGGCTGTGGGAATGGATGGAGTCCATTCACCAGTCCTGAAGATCTCGCTGTGGAAATGACCAAATCCAGGACAGGAAGGCAAAGGCAAAACCACGCTGCCAATGAAGGTGACAAGAAGTTCAGATAAGACCTGATTTCCACCTGATTTCTGCACCATGACTGCATTTTCTGGTGCCCAGTGAATTTTGTCTCACCATCAGAGTAGTCTTAAAACAGCTCCTGCTGTGGCATTTCAGATGTTTAGCAAGGGTTGAGCTCAAGCCAGTCTTTCCCTTAGTGAGGCTGTGCTAAGGTTTGATCTGTAAAGTCTGTGCTAAGCTGATCTGTCAAAACTGGCTTCAATCAATCAGCAAGGCCAGTGGGTCTTAGAAGAGAGAACAGTCTGACTTAGCCAGAAATAACCTTTTTGCAGCCAAATAGGAAAAACAAATCATTCCTGCCATCAGGATACAAACTTTGTCCTGCTTCTGAAAATGAATACATACAATGAACACCTTAATGACTACTCTGCTAACAGAGAAAAGAATTTCTCAGGAACTACACTGCTCTCAGAGTTAAAACACTTGTCTGTGATTTCAGGGACTTGAATTCCCTGCCACTGCCACAGAGCTCTTGGGCTGTGAGTCACAAAGGTCAAATTTGCCACTGCAAGGAAGCCATGGGGATGGGAGGGGGCAGAAATCCCAGTATTTCAGACCTTTTAAGAGTCACAGCTACAACACTATAAATCTGCTTCTGTTTCCGTGACCTGAGAAGAAAGTGGAAGAGAACAAGTACAGTTTTGCCAGCGTATTTTAGGTCTGTGTTAGGATGGACACAGCTAAACTGGCAAGTTTTTGAAGGGGTCATTGTTTCCCTGAGCTTCAGGCATCCAAGGAGTGGAAGAGTAGCACTTGTGTTTTTCACTGTTGCATTTCAGAGAAGAAACCATTAAAATGAAGGGACATACACAAATGAGAGTATAAAAAAAAAAAAATCCCTGACAGCCCTAAGAGCTCATTAACTGAAGTGTGCAGGCAGAACAGTCCCTGACAGTACCCAGTGATTTGTTCTGTCTCACCAACAAACCGTTCCTCAGGAAAATCTTTTTTTTTTTCCCCTGAACACACATAAACTCTTTCAAAGTGACTCACGAGGAGGAAAAATTTCTTATTGGTAACAGGAGGAAAAAACATGAGTCAGGCAGAGGTCATGCTGAACCTCTGCCTGGCCCTGCTCCTCTGACAGAGGAGCTTGTGCAATCCCAGCACAGGGAAGCTCTTGTTCCCTCCAGCACTTCCAGGGCAGGATCCCATCCCCAACACGAGCTGGGCACCAGATGAGACTTGATCAAACCTCATCTGTGACTTGGCAGTGCTGCAGGGGAGTAAATCCCATCTCAGACATTACGTAGCCTGCTTCTTGTTTTTAGCTCTAAACCCAGGCGTTTTTGAGGGAAAGCCTGCGAGGGGGAATTGCCCTTTTCTATGGAGCTCTACTGGGATTCAGAGCTCTCCTGCTCAGCATCCCCCAGGGGCTACAAGGGCCAATCCACCTGGAGGTCCCTGGCCTGTGTCAGCAGCTGCTGATGGGACTGAGACCCTCCTGGCTCTCTCTGAGACCCACCAGATCCCTGCAGCAAAGTCGGGGATGGGCCCTGACACCAACCCCACCTCCTCGCTCACCCAGTGCCACAGGGCTCACGGGCAGCAAACACCGGTGAGCAGCCCAAAGATCTGGCCCTGCTTCACTGGCTTGTGCCCTTGCTGCTGCCTGGAACCCATTTTTGACTGAAGGCACCCGCTGGTCCTTTTGGGAAAAGGACAACTTCAGCTTTTTTGTCTCTCCAAATCCTATCTGATGCAGCTGAGATACAGATGGGAAGGACAAAGGACTGTGCACGCAACTGGAAATTCCACTTGTGAATCAGTCTCATGCACGCAGATGCAAAACCTGCCTCTGTTCAGCAGACCTGAAGCACAGAATAAACCAACCAAAACACACACTTTGCTGTTTGCTGTTGGTCAGCATAAGGTTTAGCCCTCACTGTCAGCTAACAGTTACAGACCCAGGCACACCTTTCTGATGAGAGATTTTCCTAAGTTGTTTCAGAGGTGAATCTGTAGTCCAAACCCCAGAACCTGTTTCACAATTTGTGTCAGAGCTTCTATTGATGCATTAAATGTAAATGTTTATAGGAAGCTTCTCATTTTGAGGGACCTAAAGGCACATTGTTGTGTGTGCTCCTGAGCCAGCTCAACTAAAAGCAGAGCATGAAGGAGGAGGAGCCCTTCAAAGCAGAAACACTGGATTTAGGGACCCAAAGATACAGACAAGGTATGGGATAGCATCCTGCTCCTACTGTGTGAATACTGAGAAAGGAATACAAGCAGGTTTGCAAAAAACCAGCACATTTTAACCTGATTAGAAGACACTAACATTTAAACAGATTTGTTTGGAAGAAGAGACAAAGTTGTTTGGGGGAGGTGTATTGTTTCTTTTTTCCTCCCTGTTCATACATGTAACTGTGACTAACCCAGAACACATACTGGATTAGTCAGTACAAAGGAAGTGGGGAGCTTTTAATGTGGGCAGAAAAGCATCAGATGACTGAAACAACAAATTATTAAAACCAATATGAAATGAAAGTATGAGGTACAGGGGAAACTTGGGCTGCAAGGATAAGGATACATGTTTTAATATTTCTGCCAAAATGTAGTGGCCAGATAAGTTATGAACCCAAATCTGTGTCTCTGAGGGAATTCTGAACAAACAGAAAATTCACTGGTGGTTTCATAGATCTCACTGTACACAGTGAGGAAATGCTTTTCCTTTTTCTTCTCTTTTTTTAAAAGAAAATCATGGCTGGCTGTCAAGTGTAACTGTTGCTTTGAATGTTTTTTTTTAATTATTTTTAGATTGATACTAAATCATCCATGCAATAAAAATCAAAGCATCTCTGGGTTTCCCATGGCCCTGCTCATACCCTTCCCCCCAGATAAAAGCTGCAAACTCCTTGTAAGAACCCCTGCACCAAGTGTAAGTCAGGAACAAGCCAAGTCTGAACAGAAACCCAGCCTTGCCCAGAAGGCAGCGCTGGGCTAATCCACCCTGGGATGGCTCCTGCTGCTGCTCTGACTCTGCATCCTGACACGTGGGCATTTGCCATGGTTTCGCCCACCGAGTCGCTCTGAAGCATCTGCTGAGCTGGAGCTGCTGCTGAAACAGAGGAGGGCAGAGCTCCAGCTTGCACAGAGCTCCCCAGCAGGGTTTGTTCCATCAGCACCTGGGAGCTGAGCAGTGGAAGAGTGGAAGGCCACTAGCAGCCCACAGGAGTCTCACAAGGAGGGCACCTCCAGGGCTGTGCAGCTCTGTCCTCGGAGCAGGAGTTTTGTCGGAGTCCAAGCCATCCCTCTGGCTGCCCTGGCTGTCTCCAGACCCTGCCAGGGGGCTCGGAGACCTTGGCACGAAGTCAAAAACACCTGTGGCTTCCATTTTAGCCCATGGGAGAGGCTGCCAATTCTGTGTGAGGAATTACAAGCCAAAAGGGTTTGAGTAGTGTGGTAGCTGAATTGACACGGTGTGGAAAAGTAGAATTTTGGGGTTTTTAGAATGTGATTCAGGGGTACAAGATGGAGGAATTTGGGCGTGTCCTGGCCTTCTTCTCCTTCTTCTTACCCTCCATGTCTTGCTGTGATGGTGACACTTTTCTATTGGTTTAAGGTAGAGACACACTGTCCAACATAAATGATAGATATTGGCACGTTATTGTAAGCAGACTATATGTAACTTTTGATATATAATGTAATCACTGCCCGACAGGGCACAGCAGAATGCTATGGCCTCCTTGCTAGACAGAGCTCGGCAGGTCAGAGAAAGAATGTTATAGATAAGGAAAAATAAACAACCTTGAGAAGTCGATCCTATACATTTCAGACTCCTTCTTTGGCTGCACAGGCTGGGAAACAAGGACTTTTACAATATTGGGGTCATTCCAGCATCGCAGACCCCAAGAGAGTTTCACACCACTCTGGGGAAGAGCCTCTGTCTCCCAGGGGTTTCTCAGCACTGATATTTCCACTTCTGATGCCAAGAAATCTCCTGCTCTTTCCACACCCTCTCCAAAGTGCAGCCCCTACCTCAGTTAGGCAGCACTCTTGGATTTTCCAGGTACTCAGGAAAAGAAAATTGTTCCTACCTCCTAATGGCATCAAGTGCTGACACAAACTTTGGCAGTTTCTTTATGGTACCAGAGTGCTGAAAGGAGAAGCAGAAATGTAAATGCTTTGGAATAAAGATTATATATTGCATCACTGGTTTGGTAGCCCATAAAAGAAACCATCTATCACCTTTTTTTGCAAAGCTAATCAGGAAAAATGAGAAATGCCTGGCAAGGATGTTCCATGTTTGGAATGCCAAGTGACTTCACAGCAGGTTTTGGCATTCTCAGGTGAAGAGAAATATAAGGCCATGCACTGTATAACAGGAGGAAAATAATTTTTGTGACTTTTTTCCCACAAAAACCCCAACTAAAATTATCTCACTCTATTTAACTAAAAGAAAAAAAATCCACAACAAAACTTATTTTGTCAGATATTGAGAGCCAATTTTTAAAGCTCAGAAGATGATTTTCAAAATGTTTATTGGCTTGAGAAAGCAGTGGGTTATTTACTGAATCTGTTCTGCACCCTTAATTAGCACAAATGCCAGTAGGGGAACTTCCTGTGTGCTTTCTCCCATGCTGACCTTCTGCATGAGAAAAAATCCCTAGTGAAAATAGATTTTAATTCCCTCCTTGAAATCAAACATCTGGCTTTGGTTAAGGAGATACACAACCCTGTCCTTTGTGATATTTGGACTGCAAGAGCTCTGAGGCAGGGAGGATTTTCTTTGTTATTTGCTGCTGACAATGACAGGATTTTCAGTTTATGGATACAATAATGCTAATGCTGCCACTTAGAGATGATGAGAGCATGACTGTAGCTGTGATTAACATTAATTTATCACTAAAATGCCAAGTATAAATCAGCACACATATTTCATTGCTCTCCATCTTTGCAATTAGTTTCTATCATATTCTAAAAACTACTCAATATTGTCCAGTGTGAGACACAGAGCTCCCAAACTGATCTAAAGCCTCACATTCTGATGGAAAGTTGGGAGCCAAGGGTGTGTCAGCCTCCTCCAAAAGGCAACACTGTTGATTTAATTACCTGAATCAGTGAAATCAGTTTAATGAGAGATAAGAGATGTGCATGCCTTGAAAAGTGGGAGGCAAATGAAATAAATTTGCATCTACCACGTTTTTGTTTGGTTCACTGTTCTTCTCAGAGATCTGATGGGATGGATGGACTGGGACCCACTGGCAAAAAGTCACAAAAGGCTTTAGGAAAGTCTACGAAACTTCCATGACTTTGCTGCAATTTATTTCTTAAATAAGAATGCAAAAGCTTGGCTGATGATGAGAATAAATGAACACTTTGCCTAAATGCCTCTGTTTGTAACCAAAAGGAAAAACATGGAGGGGCAACATCATTCCCTGCTTGCAAAAGATCTGGTTTTGATAGGCCTTGTCCTTCCAGAAGTAAAAGGGACAAAAATACTTAAGGCAATTTTAGGCACTGGAAAACTTCACAGGATGAGCCCTGAGGGCTTATAAACAGCAGCAGATGGGTAAAACCTTAATCATCATTCTGAGAAAATCACCCTGATGTCAGTGCCGGTATTTGATGCTTCCTCAGGATGTGGAGAAGATGTTTCCTCACCAGCAAGGTGGAAACCTCACGCTGTGGGAGGACACAGAAAAGTATCCTCATGGTAAGAAGGATATTTTATGGATAACAAGGGTCCGGTAAGAAAGGATTTCTCACATGATCCACAATGAAAACAACATTTCCATGTCAAAACCAGCATGGCTGAGGCAGTTTTGCACTCTGAAGAGCTGCAGCAAGTGCCAGGAAGCAGCCAAAAACACAGCAAATTACCTGGAGTTCAATGCACAACAAAGGATGATGTACACCTGAAAAAAATCTGTGTAATTCTCTGCTCCTTGAGGCAGAGAAAAGAAGGATTAGTCAGAAGATTTTTGCTTGTCAGATGCTGCTGAAACACACTCCAAGGCAGACATGATCAAGAGTAGGCAAAGTCAAATTCCACTAATGCTTGTATTCCCTTCTGCTGCACCAACAACAAAAATGGGAAGCCCAGCTTCATTTTTTTAAAAGCAAACATCCACTTTTTGAAGAATCATGTGCCTACATTATGCAACTACCTTGTCCCTAACAAAATGGGCTGGCTTCCTATCTAGACTTGTCTAAAAACAAATTTGAGAGGCCTGTTTTCCCAAAAGGGCAAGGGTTATGCACATAACTCAGTGTCCACTTGGAAAATCTCTTCCGCATTCCTACAAGCAGCACTAATGATTGTCTAAATCTTTTTCATCTCATTTACTTTTAGGCCCTCTTCTGTCTTCCCCCTTTTTACATTTCTATCAGTCTGAATATTAAATGCAGATGAATGTTTTGCTTAGGTTTGCTCCTTTACATGTCTCTGCCATTATAAACATTTATTTTTTATATACATGCATGTCTATATATGTATATATATACACACAAACATCTGTGCTTTGTATATTTAAACAAATACATATAGGCACAAAAAAGCATATATAAGTGCATAAACACATCTATGCAAAGATACCACCCTTGCAAGAGCAATTGTGATTGATTCAACACTGTTAATATTTAAATTTAACATGATGGAACTTTATCAACCTGTTGAAACTTGATCTTGCAAACCCCGCTTTTCAACCACAATTATTTCATTCTTTAAGCATCACATTTTTTACTGAAACAAATGTGATAAGGATTAAAAAAAAAAAAAAAAAAGAAATGGAAACAGTGGGTTGTAACTGTGTGCAATCCATGAGGAGGGAAACGCTCCCTGCACGTTGAGTGCTTGAGCTGGATGTTGTAAACACCCTCTAGAAGCTTTTATCTATCAGTTTACTTTAAGCCTCTATCCTCAACAAGTCTTTACATGTGCATCATAAAGGCAAGTCCCATAGCACCTTATTAAGTTGTTTATTCTTTCCAGCCCTCTGCATTCAAGCTAAATCACATTATGCAATTAGCTGCTATGAAAACAAATGAAACTTATTCTGTTTTTCCGTGTTGGAGGAGCAGTTAAAAATCTGTCCTCTTCAACAAGTATTTAACAGACTGAGTTAGGATCAGTTTGATGTCTGAATTATTTTTTTCCTGTACCACGAAAAGAAGCTGCTGCTGAGGTTGTGCTTAAAACCATCAAGATGCTGCAAAAAAATCTGTGACTTGAACAATGAATTTTGATGGCTTAGATAACTTCATCACCTTTCCCACAAGAAGAAAAGAATTAATTATTTTTAAGATGTAGGAGTGACAGGATGGTCTTGACATGCCACAAAGTTCAACTGGTTGCATATTAATTTTTATATTTTTCCTTTGAGAAGTCTTGCCTCTAAATTTCAGCGTTCAAGTGATTCAATTATTAGAAACTTCTGCTGGCAAGCAAAGGGCAGCACATCTCTGCTGTGCTACATGACATTCATCTGTATGGGAAGAGGAAAGAGACAGTAACCATGTAAACAAAAGGAAAACAAGGACAAAATCTCGCTGCCTCTGTTGAGCTCATCACCAGCCAAGCCTAATTTTGATGAGCTCTCCTTTCATCAGCAGGATCCTCTCCGATGGAATTGACCAAAAAAGGAGATTTGGGGGTTACAGTTATCACAGGGATTGACCAAATGTTAAAATACCAATGGAGACAAGAAATTCAGAGTATTTTAAACTGTTGATTTTAGCAGGCATTTGCTTTCTAAATGTGTCATAGGTGACTGTCATCAGAATGGCTCTGGATGATTTATTTCATGACCTTCTTTGTGGACTCAGTTCATACAAGTCTCTTTCCCCCAATATATTCCCCCAAAAATACAGGGTGGGTCTATCCCAAGTCGTATGAAAAAATTATTCCAGCCCAAGAAACCCTGGAGGTTTCGGTCCCACTCTTAGCAGTATACTCCAGTAGAAAAAACCCAAAACATTCAATTATCTTTTTTTGTTGCTGGGGCTTAATTCAGTCACAAAAATATCCCAGTCCTCTGAGTGATAGTAAATACTGTTGTTTTTGTTCGGGGGCATACTGCAGCTTACTTGCCTGAAGGATATTATGAAATTTGGGTCTTGAGATTTTTCTATCAAGCATAGGACATCATGGTTGAATAACATTCCCTATAAACTATACCAAATACAGTGTATGGTTAATAAAATGTCATCTAGAAATACATTAAAAAATTCCTTATTCCTCCATGAAAAAAAAGGGGAAAATATTTTTGCTTGCCATGTGAAGACAGGATTATTAAATAAAAGGAGTACATAAAAATCAACTAAAATTTAAATTGTGCTATAATAAGCTGTTCAGAGTAGTTTCAAATTAATTCCCACTGAAAATAAGTGGGATGAATTGAGACAACACAAGTCTCTGCATAAATATTTCTGGAAATACAGAAGGAGGAGTGGAAACTTGGTCATAAATTTGCCAAGATGAAAAGAAGGTGTCAGTAATGTTTGCTCGCTCTGTATGAGCCATGGGTTCTTCCTCTTGGGGGAATCACAGTGGAAAACTGTAAACAAATTTTTCTGCACAGCATCATAAAATAAACTCCCAGCTCTGTATGCAGTGCCAAAGACATTGCCAGGCAACAGAAAATTATTGCTCTATCTTGAGAGAATGCCCTGAATTTATTATTTTTAGGTCATCCGTTAGTGACACAACTCAGTTTCAGGTTTTATTCCAGTGAGCCCAGTCTTGAAGCTAAACAGATGTCCAGAAATTTCAGCAGTTTAAGACACTCCAGTCCCTTTAGTTCACCAAACTCTGTAGCTACTGAGTGACAACAGTCAGTTGACAAGTCAGAGACAACAGGCAGCTTAGCAGGAATTAGGAGTTTGGCTCTGCCCACTCAATATTACCTGGAAATATTACCTGAAGGGCTGCCCCATTTGGAGCTCCAAGGGCATCTGTGGGGGAAAATTCCCTGCTGAGATTTTCCCACAGGCTCTGGACACACCACCACACCTGGGGAACACTCTGGGCACATGCAGCAGCTGTGGCACAACTCCCACAGGAACCCAGTCGTGGTGACAGGGAAGCTACCACATCCCTCAGCAGATTTTTCCAGTGCTTAATAATCCTTATGATTAAAATAACCCTCCTTTTCCTTCTTTCTTCAATTTATAGCTCCCAGTCCTGGAAACTTTAATATTAATTACCTTTCTTTTTTTCCTAAAAATATTTTGAGAGCAAATGCTCATTCTTTCCTAAGTTTTAATTGGAGAGGAGATGACTTTGGAAGGTTCAAGTCTTTCAAGCAAGCAGAGAAGGCACAACTCTACCAGAAGCTATAAATTTAGTGCAGGGTTAATGAGAATTATTTACATGCAAAGGTGTATTACATGATTGTAATTAATCATCCTCCTTAACTTCAGGATTTAAAAATCCCAAACAAAAAGTTTCTCTGTGAGTAACAATGACAAATATCTTCCTTTTCAAATGCTTTCTTTCAACTGTGAATGCACACAGCCCCTTTGAACACAAATCTAAGAACAATTAGGCCTCGTGGATGGCATTCTTAAATATTAAACTCTCTTCTTAGTATTTTATTTTGTTCACCACTGGCTAAAAGCATGCTTCCAGCCAGATTTTTCAGTTTAGGTGGCCAGTGATAATCTGATAAGCTGTGGTTAACTCCAGCACTTGCCGTGGTCTCTCCACCCAGCAGCTGCACCCTACTGACATATGGAGGTGCAATTAGGTTAAGCCCAGCTCTTAATCACTGTACACAGAAGCAAGTGCTGTCCTGTGCTGGGTGGGGGCTGTTCTTGGTGTCTGCAGGCACCTGGGTGGGAAAAGGTGAGAAGAAAAGCAACCATGACACCCCCCATGTGCTGGGACCTGCTGCTGAAAATGAGAATTACTGCTGCTGTAGTGTCTGAAATAATCAGTAAATGTGCTAGTCCAGGGCAACTCCTGACAGCCTTTGCCTGCAAGGATTTTTGTATGTACCTGGCTGTACCTTAGAACAGATGAAGAGTCACTTGTGGCTAAAGAAAAGGAGTCAGTTTTCAGCAGGAGAGTGAGTGAAACCCAGCTTGCTCACCAAAAAGCTGGGCTGCAGCAAAGACAGAAGGAAAAAAACCACCTGGACTGAGGAAGGTGAGGAGGGGGCACCAGGGAAAGCAGAGAAGAGAGAGGAGGGAGGAAGAGAAGAATCACAGAATGGTTTGGACGGGAAGGCAACTTAAAGGTCGTCTAATTCAAACATCCCCTGCCATGGAAGGGAGGAATGAAGGGAAGGAAGAAATCTGTGTGTTGTTAGAAATAGCATTGACAATTCTATACAGACTGCAATGACTCTGAAATCCCAATTAAGGCAATGGAAAGGCAGAACCAGTAATGCAGAGATGAATCATCTGACCTAAAATAGAGGGAATGATGAAACATAAGAGGGAACAAAGTGTGTCATTTTAGCTTTTACAGCAAAATAATTGCAGACATATTCTCTCAAAAATATTTGGCCAACAGAAACTATAAGACAGTGTTGGTTACTGCAGCTCTATGCAGGTGCAGTGGAGAATTTATCTCTTACAAGCTAACATGGACAGGTCTGCCCTTCTGCAGGTCTCAGACACAAAAGCCAGGCAACACCCAAAGTACCACACATGCCAGCCCATCTCCAAGACTGACACTGACAACTGAAGATATAAAATAAATCAAAAATCTGTTTATCATCTTTTTTAAAACAGGATGTCAAATACACCATGAATTACCAGGTCCCATTCTCACTTTCTCTCCTCCAGTGTAGTCCTAACAAATAAAATGAGACCAGAGCAGTTCTCAGGTCTGCAGTAGTTGGGAAGCAATGGGGGAAAAAGTTTCCAATGAAGAGACTTTCCATATTCACAGAACTTTTACAGTCCTAATTTGAATGAAAAAAACCCTCCTGCTTAAGGGAGGAAAACCCCACATCCAGGCAGCTGAGCAGGCTGTCAGAGGGCAGAGGAGAGAATTTCTGATGTACATCACAGATTTCTACAGATTCCTGGGAGAATACGTTCCTTCAGTAACTGTCCATTGACAGGACTGCAGGGGTCAGATTCCTCAGCTACTCTAGATTAGCCTGGAAAAAGCTAAACTCTCCTGTGGATGTGTCAGGTTCCAGCTGCAAGTCCCCTCTATGCCATCCTTGCAGCATGACACCCTCCCTCTGCCTTTTCCCACTTCCTCGTCCACATGCAACGGGAAATTTGCATTTTCACCAGGTCCTCTCCAACAGGGAACTTTGTATTTAAAGACAACTTTACTGATACTTTGTGCTGCTCTGGAAAGAGGAGGAGAGCTCAAGGAGAGCTTCTGTGCCACTTTGAGACTCTCAGTGTTTTCTGTGTTTTAATTAGGCATTAATTGGCCAGATAAGTGCCATAATCTTTTAGCCCAGCCCCAAAATATACCTGCATAACCCTGAAGGCAATTTCAACCCAAGGCCCAATGTCAACAAAAGTTTTTCCTAGTCCTGAGTCATCAGTACAGACAATAGTGCTTCAGACACACAAACATCACAAAGTGCAAAAATTAAAAAGCTTAAAGCCAGATTTGTCTGCATATCTTTATCCTTGTGCAATTACTTGATTAGCTCTTGGTAGATCTGGATAGTTCTGCCCACTAAAACCTTTTATTTTTCAAGTTTGTGGGTTTTTTCCCCCTCAAGAAGGTCCACAACAACAGCAAGGAAGATGTTGTAAGAAGTCACCAAGGGCCTGACAAACAAAACAGTGCAGCTCACGTGTGGGATTTTACCATCAGAGTTGTTTTCAGACAGAAACACTTGTGCTGTGGCTCTCCAGGACATATTCTTGTTGTAGTGGTCACATGTGACCCAGAGCTATGACCTCTGTGAACATAACTAAGAGAGAAAGACATTGGAGAGAAGTCATTTGTGTAACTGAGAGAGGGGAAGCCAACTGTGAAATGGCACGGACAAATTTTGTCTCTTCACATTCAGCGTTCAAAATTCGATGTACCACAGGGCTGTGTAAGCACACGTAGCTCCCAAATCCCTGGAATTTAACATGTTACAGCCAGTTTGGTCCCCAGCAGGATGCTGGTTCTGGAGAGGCAATCAGCTTCTCTCTTGCCCATGTATCACTGGTTCCTGTGTAATGAACTGCCACAGGGAACTGGGGGAAAGAGTTTTAAATTGACAGAAAAGCAGGTCAGGCGAAAAGGCCTCTTCCAGTGCACTGCTTCTGTCCTTCAGAACTGTAAAGCAACACCTAGTAAATAAATCCCCATTCTGTCTTGGGGGCTGAATTCATCATGCATAGAATGTAATTTTACAGTCCAGAATGGACAATAAATTCAGTCAGCGGCCTGAACATAACGACATCGATAATTCTGTATCTTGGCTATTTTTGCTCTGCCACTTGAGCCTTCCCCTCAGCAATGAACAAATCCATGTGGAGATGACATCAGTCAGAGTGCCCAGGCCATGGAAATGCAAAGCTGTCCCTCAGCTGTCACAGGGCAGAATTTCTGATCATGACCTGAAAGCAAGTGTGATTTCTTCATCTCACACCCTGGGCACGTCTTTATAGCGCACAGAAAGGTACAAGAATAAGTCTGAAGTTGTTATAAATTGCAAATTCTCCTTGAAATACACATTTTGTCATCTAAGAACCATCATGTTAACATCAGAAATTAAATTAAATTAGTGACACAGCAGCACCCTGGCACTATCTGATGAAACAAAGAAATGGAAACCTATTTTTCCAGCAAGCCAATACCTCTCCTTCCTAACTTTTGCACTTTTTACTTTATAAGAACTTACCACAAATCACCTCCAACACTTGGATACAACTGATGAAAAGAAAAATCATCTATTCAACATACATCACACTTTTCCAGCATCTCAGCAATGCACAAACACAAATGGGCTGGCTGAAATTCTGGAAATTGCTGTCCATCTCTGTGGAATCTCTGACCCCAGAAAATTGTCATTTGAGGCCAAACTGACTGATACTGAGGGGTGAAAGCATCAAGCTCACTTTTCCAGCGTACCACAGCCCTAATAGCTCTTTGGTGCTCTCTCTGATTCACTTATATGAACCTTCTCAAGAACTGAGGCTACAGCCACGCTGCTTTCTGCCAAGAAACTCGATCCCTAAAGCCACATTTACAGGAAAGCAGGACATTAACAGAATTACTGTACTAAAGCAAAATTTTGCACTATCATTCCGTTTGTTCTTCCTGGAAATTAACTTTGTTAAACATGAACCAGAACATAAGTCCTCCTATGTGTTGGGTTGTTTTCTTTTTCTTTTTTTTTAATAATAAGCACCAGAAAATTATTTTTTCTTGCTTTTCCTTGCTTGAACTTATTGTCTGGACAGAATTATAGAAAATGCTTGCCGTATCATCCATCTCTCCATTTGGTTTTTCCTGAATTTCTTTACATACACAATGAGCTGGGATGAACGCACTTGTAACTAGGAAACCAAAGCCACTTTTTAATATTCTTACACACTTCCACTGTAATCAGAATACTCAGGATTTTAATTTTAGAAGGCTCAGACACCAAACTCCAGCTGAAGTTATGCAGAGCTGGGAGAGCTGCTAACACAAAATTGCACCGTATCTGCTGTGCTGTGACAGATTTTCTATTTCAGTTGCTCCTGCAGCTTTTCATCAACGCATTTTTTAGAAATACCCACGAATTTGCAACCCCTTCCTAGCTGCAAATGAAGACTTCTTTATGCTTTAATCATAGTAACCCATGACTGTCTGCCCACTTAAGAAAAACATAAACCAGTACATGTGGCTTGTCTCTGAATCATTAGTCCAACCTGTGGAACAATCACCTTTTTAAATAGGAATGTGTTTCTTGCTGTTTAACAGCTTTCTAGGTTAATATTGCCACCCAGCTTGTCGCTGTCTGGCACCATTTATCTGAACCTGTCCGAGCTGCTGCATGTGGGCTCCAAGTGGAAAATATTAACTAGATTGTGCTATTTGCAGAAGAATGAAGCTGACAGCTAAAAAAGCTCAAGACTTGGCACTCAGAAGCAATATCAGGAATGAAGGCAGTTTTACATTATTCTGTATTATAGTTATTTTCCTGGTAAGAAATTTACATCTTCGGGAAGAGTCTTGTCTGTGTGCCTTGTATCACACCAGTAATGGAAATAGCAATTTTTTTTAATGTTCCCGTTGTGTATCTCACTGTCTGGTTTTCCCTCTGAATACTGGGAAGTGTCTCTACTTTCATGACAAGATAAGTGACAGGTTTTAACTAGAAAAAAGTAAGATTCCTTACTTTACCTGCTAGTATTTGTTATAGGAAGTGTCATCTGAACACATGAGAAGAAATCAATAAAAATCCAGGCACCCTTTACCGTGAACAGCTGTCAGCAATGAGAAACTGGTGGAAAATTCTGTGTTTGCATTTTGGCAAGTCATTAAGTTTTGGCAGAATATTTGAAATCAATAAAGCAGGACCTCTGATGTTCCCAGGAACATCTGCTGCATTCAAAGAAATGGGTTTATTCAAGTGTGTTCTGTGTGGATGTGCTCCACATCCCAGAAGTTCTGGGATAGGGGCTGCTGTCTGGAGGAATGGGGCAACAGCCACAGCATTTGCCCCACTGGTATTTTGCATTCCCACTTTTACAGTGGTTACAGAAGCTTGGAGCTGGAAAAGCCCCACTGCCAAGGGGGAAAGGCTGGTCCAGCAGGAAACACTCTCAAAGCCACCAAAGTACAGAACAGATCACTCTGCATGGACAGAAGACTCAAAGAAAATTTACCAAGATGAAAAATGTTAGCATCTCCATCTAGCGAAGGTTCGCCCACTGAAATGAAGCTGCTTCTTCTGCCCTTATCCTCTCTCCTCCCTCAAAACCAAACTCCTCTCTGCAAAACTCTTTCCCAGCTGCTAACAGAGGAGTGCCTCGGGGTATCTGAGCTACTTCTAGATCCTCTACAGGGAAAGAATCTGATGTCATTAGATTTAAATTAATCACACAAGGTCCAAATCTTCATTAAAGAAAATTGTAGGGTCTCTACATGTAAAAGAGCTGAAACTACAGATCTAAAAAAAAGACAATTAGATCCAGGATATGACTTTATTCCAACTATTTTTATATTGAAAATATTAGTGTCAAAACCACTGAACCATTCAAAGTACACAACTTGGCCCTTTAGTGCAATATTTACACTATGAAAACCAGCAATTCTCATACTTTCAACCAATGCAAGTGTTTTAGCTTTTACATGTTAATTTGCTCACAATGTCCATGTATAATCATCCTTTATTTCTTTATTTTCTTTAAAGTTTTCTTTAAAGTTTTTTCTTTAAAGTTTTTTTACATTCTACATTTTGCAGAGGTTCAGTCTTAAACAAAATTCCAGTGATAAAGCTTGTTGGCAAGTATGATCCAAAGTTAATCTGAGCAGTTATTGGATACTCCAAATGGAGAACAAACGTTATACTTAACAAACATGCACCTGGTAATAACAGCTGCAAGCACACATAAAGATGAAAAATATATCAAACTAAGCCCCCCATCAAAGCATCTAAAATTAGAAATGTTGGAAAATACATTCATAAACAAGCTAATCTTGAAGAACCAGAATACATTCAAATAATTGAGAATGGCACATTTGACACAATTAACCTACTTAGAGACAACTTAAAGCCCCAATAATTCTAGAGAATTCCTTTCCAAGATTTCATTAGGATCAAGAAAAATCTGATTTACAGGAATATAAGGCATCCATAAACTTTAACAACATCAGGTCAATCAGGCTCGATCATGAAATACAGCCAGATTGTCTTTTTGAATCACAGAATCTTGGAGGATTGCATTCAAAATTTTCTCAAATCATCTGTTTGTAAGAATGACAAAACTACAGAATCATAGAACAGTAAGGGTTGGAAGATCATCTCGTTCTACCCCTCCTTGCCATGGCAGGGACACCCTCCACTGTCCCAGGCTGCTCCAAGCCCCAGTGTCCAACCTGGCCTTGGGCACTGCCAGGGATCCAGGGGCAGCCCCAGCTGCTCTGGGCACCCCGTGCCAGGGCCTCACCACACTCAAAGTGAAAAATTTCTTCCTAATATCTAACCTAAATTTCCCCTTTTCCAGTTTGTACTGTCCCCCTTGTCCTGTCACTCCAGTCCCTGATGAAGAGTTTGTCTCCAGCTTCCTTGCAAGTCTCTTCAGGTTCTGAAAGGTGTTTTGAGGTCTCCACACATCCTTCTCTTCTCCAGGATAAACACCCCAGTTTTCCAGCCTGTCTCTGTAGGGGAGGTGCCCCAGTCCTCTTATCAATTTCGTGGCCTCTTCTGGACTCGCTCCAGCAGAATTGTACAAGCCTCTGCATGGGCTCTGTTCTACTGGCTGCACTTTCACTAGGGAACCTGACAAATCAAAAATACCGGTAATAAATACCTGCACAGCAAGACACACACACATGTGTAAGACCACCTTTCAGCAGGGTAATTCTGGGACAGAGATCCTCCATCTGTGCCACAGGCCCTTTTGGAGGAGCACAGATGAGAAATTATGCAAGACCACTTTCTGCTTGGCTGAGAAGTAACTGAGTACACATGAGGAGAAAAAAAAAAAAGAAGAAAGCTCAGGTTAGCTCCCCAATCCTCCCCTGGCAGCACAGGCAGCCTCGCTGTACAAACTGGTTTATGGGAACAGATGCAAGTGCTTTCCCAGTTGTTTGTTCCCATCACCACAGCAGCCCCCGTGCCAGAGCAGTTGTCTGCACAGCGAACCAGAGCAGGGAACTCTTCCAAAGAGCTTGCTGGGGTTTTGTGCTGGCTCACAAAGCCACACTCGCGTCAGGGCACCAGTCCCTGAGTGAAAAAAACCCACTCCTTTCACAAGCAGCTTCCAAAGTTTCCAAAGCTACCAAAAGAGCCAACAATGACAAAAAAAAACCCTCAAGATATGGAAAGAGGAAAAAGGAGCCAGACCCAGTAAGGTACATCTCCTTCCCTTACGTGGGTTTTAGCCCATTTGCAAAAAAACCTTGGCAAAAAAAGGCTCAAACACATCCCTAAAGAAATTCCAGGGATTCTACAGCTGCTTTGGAGTGTTTGTGACTTAGGTGGGATATCTGAAAGCACACTGAAAACATGTATGGGATTAGATGCTAATCTCTAGAGCTGTCCTTAATGAAAAGATAACACGCCAGATTAGCTTTCGACAAAAACAAGAGAAATCTTGTAATTCTTAATTTCTATTTTAATACTTGCATTTTGACACATAAAGCCCTATTCGGGTATTTAATTCAAAGCGGATAATCACAGTGAGAAGCCAGCCTAAAGCAATGATAATGGCCATTACAATTTTTTCAAATCAGCAGTTACAAAGGGCCTGAGCCAAAACCCCCCAGGATCTGGGCATGTGTGACCCTGATGGCAACAGAGGGTGGTGGGCTGGCTTGGGAGGGACAGTGGGTGGCTTGTGAGGGGAACGGGGGTGGCTTTTCAAGGTGGGTGTTTTTTGAGGGACACTGGGTGGCTTGGGAGGGGGTCAGTGGGTAGTGAATGGGACATTGGGTGGCTTGGGGGTGTCAGTGACTTTTGATGGGGACAGCGGTGGCTTTTGAGGGAGACAGAAACATGAGGGGTTGGGGGGTGGCTTGTGAGGGACACAGTGGGTGGCACTAGGCACGGTGCTTCTTCAGAGACCACACTGGGCCTTACCCCTACACTTTAAAAAAAAAAAACAAAAAAAACACAACATAAAAATAACAGTAATAATAATAATAATAATCACCACAATAAAAAGTCACGACGAAACAATTACAAATTTCGGTGAATCGCACACTAACGCCGCACGCGGGTTCCCCCTCACACCCGCAGCACACAGGTCCGGCGGGAGGGCGGGTGCGGGTTACCACAGCGGCACCTCCCAAACCCCGCTGTCCCCCGACACAGGGACCTGTCCCTCCGTGCGTGTCCCCCCCCGTGCCGGACCTGTCCCTCAGTGCGCGTCCCCACACGCGCGGCTGCTGCCTCAGTTTCCCTGCGGCGGGGCGGGCTGAGGGCGGCGGCCGGGGCGCTGCGGGCGGTGCTGCCCGCGCTGGAAGGCGGCCGGTCGGTGTGGCGGCCGCTCGGCCGGGGGATCCCCGCCGCCGTCCCCGCTCCGTTCCCCCGTTCCCCCCGCCGTCCCCGTCCCCCCCCCGTCCCCCCCCGCCGCGCCGCCCCCTCGCCCCCCGCTCCCCCCCGGCCCGGCCAATCGCGGCGCCGCGCACGTGACGAGCGCTCCCCGCGATGACCTCATCCCTCGGTTGTGGGATGACGTCAAATTCAAGATGGATGGAATCACGGCGGCGGCGGCGGCAGCGCGGGCTGAGCCCTGAGCGGAGGCGCCGAGGGGGGCGAGCAGGGGGGGGCGGCGGACAGGGTGAGTAGCGCCCGCGTGTCGCGCCCGTCCCGGGGGCTGCCCGCGCCGCGCGGGTCTCCCCGCGCACAAATCCGTCTTTTCCTGACGTAACTCTGAGGTGGTTTTTTTTTTTTTTTTTTCTCTCTTTTTTTTTTTTTTTCCCTCTTTCCTCCTTCCCCCCCCCACCCTTCCTCCACCGAGCGGGGATGCGGCTCCCGCGCGCATGCGCCGGTTACGAAACTCTTCCCCCCGTCCTTGGCGGGGCGCGGCGCAGGCGCCCGGAGCGGGCGGGAGGTGCCCGCGGCCGCCGCCACATCGCCCGCCCCGCCTGGGCCCGAGCCCCGAGGGGGCGGCGCGGGGGAAGCGCTCAGGGCGCATGAGCGCGGCCGGCAGCGATGGAAGGAAGGAAGGATGGATGGATAGACGGATGGACGGATGGATGGATGGATGGAAGGCGGGGGGAGGCGGGTCGGGTGCGGAGCGGGGGGAGCGAGAAGAGGCGCGCCGTCCTCCGGCTTCCCCGGGCTGCGGCGCCTCAGGAGCCCGTTACCCGCTGCTACGGGGCGTGAGGGCCGCGAGGGTCCGGCCGCCCCAGGGCGTGAGGGACCGGTAGTGTGAGGGACGCTGGGGACCGGTGGTGTGAGGGGTACCAGGCACCGGTGGTGAGAAGGACCGGCCGCCCGAGGGGTGTGAGGCACCGGCGGTCCGGCGCTTCACGCTCCGCCGGCGGCTCCAGGCTCTTGCCCCCGCTGCCATCCGAGCTCTAAAACAAGAGAGGCGCCGGGAGGGCCGTGAGTCGGTGACACGGCTCCTCCCTGGTGTGTCTGGACGGGAGAGCGCGCTTCATCTCCCCCCAGCGAGGTCCTCGCGTGTAAGTGCAGGCAGGTACCAAACCTCATCAATGTCTGTCAGTGTAGAAAGGGGAGGTGTCCGAGGATGGACCGGGCTCTGCTCGGTGGTGCCCGGCAATGGCCAGAACCTGATGCACAGACATTGCACCTGTCAACGTAAGAACTTTCCTGTGCGGTGACCGAGCACAGATTGTCCAGAGAGGCTGTGGAGTCTCCCTCACTGGAGATATTCCAGAACCATCTGGACGCAGTCCTGTGCCATGTGCTCTGGGATGACCCTGCTTGAGCAGGGAGATGGCAGCGGATCCCTTCCAACCTAACCCATTCTGTGGTTCTGTAAACAAAGTGTGGCTTTGCTGGTCCAAGCACTCTTGGGCTGGATTATTCATCAGAAGGATGAAGCACATTTCACAGCCAGGTGGGGAAATCCTCAGTGGTGGGCTGTGCCTGTGCAGAAAGTTGTGGAAGGTGTTTTACCTGGTCACAGGTAAAACAGAACTTTATAATCCTCTGTAAAGTCCAGGCTGCTGTTATGTTCAGATTGGGTGAGGCTCGTGTAAATAAACAGGAGAAAAACTTCAAGGAGTTACTATTAGACAGGAAATAATTGGGAATGTGTGTGAGCTGAGTAAGCTCATCCTAATTATTAAATAGCAATTGCTTTAGTAGCTCTTCCTACAAAAAAAAAAAGGGTAGTTGGACTCCCAGTGGAAGTAAGAGGTGGGTAGGCTGTACATACAAGAAGAGATTGTGATGAATTACACAATCACAGAGCTTTTTTTGAATACACTGAATATCTTGTAGTTAAATTAAAATTAATATTTTATCCTTAGATAAATTAATGTGAAACTAGATTTTTTTAAAGCATACTTTTGTACAGGAAGTCTTTTGATATTAAATCAGGAGTAGTAAATGCACACTACAGGTAAATCTAGTACTGTTTTATGTGTAGGTTTAGTGTTCTGTTGCTCAAACTGACAAAGTGCTCTGACTAAAATTTTCCACCAGCAGTATGCTGATCCTCTTGAGGGGAAGTTTGGAGCAAATTTAAGTAACTGTTTTTATAAACCTTGTTAGCAAAAAACCCCAAATTATGTAGCCATCTCTTGGGTGGAAAGGGATCCAACATCTCTTTCAGATGTGTGTTTCACCCGTATGCTGTAGAGTTGTAATTTCTTAAGAATATTTTGTTTACCTGTGGAAAATCCTCCCATGCTGACTGGATCGTGACCATTTCAAGAGCTGTCATTTACATGTTCTCAGCAGGAGCTTGCAGGGAGATGTCACAAATTAGAACCTCTGGAGTTTTCAGCTGCAGAGCCATACCAGGATTCCTTGGGGATTTCACCACGTGTGAGCTCCCCTGATTGTGCTTTAATGTTCAAGGTTACTTACCCTTTAGAACATCTTACCATTCTTACTGAATATAAAGCAGGCAGCAGCTTTTAAGAAGTTCCCAAAGTGCTTTTTGTGCTGTACATTCAGTGATAAATGTGAACTTTTGTGCCTCCTGTTTCCCCTGTGTAGGTTCCGAGTGCCAGGGTGATACTCTGCCACACGCATCTCACACTGAGAACCCTCTGCATCAGTAGAAGCTGGATATTACTGAAAAATTAGGTTTTCTGAGCTCATGGAGGTGTTTTTGTGTGTGATGCTAGAGAATACTTGCACACAGAAAATTTGAGTGCTCTGATCATCTTTGTAGTGATGGCTGATCACAAATCCCTCAAAATTAGGGGTAGATCAACCTTTGGATGTAAAAGGCCTTGAGCCTTGAGCTTTCTTACGGTATTTAAGTTGTTTTGTTTTGAACTTCAGGATCTGTGGAGCAGTTACTGTTAAAAACCAACCCTCTGTAGCTTTCAGGGTTTTGAAATTCACTTTATCTGCAAAATGGTGATAACTTCAGCGTGTGACCAAGTGTGGACTGGGAGGGGAGAGGAAGTTGCACTGTAATCAGCACAAGGTTTCTTCTGCACTGGGAGGGGCTGTGCTCTGAGTCACATGCTGCAGTTGCAACAATTTCAGCTCTCATTAAAATTTTGAGCAATTGAGCACCTTCATTTTGAAATCTGTCTCATGTAATGATCTGAGATCCTCAAAAAGCAGCAAAAGTTTTTAGAAGCAGCAAAGTCATGGAAAGACTGCAATATACTCTGCTTTAAAATAGATATTCTGTGCAGAGGTAGATTTCCTTCCCAAATATTTGTTGTAGTTTAATATTAGTCTTTGTACTGTAGTGTTTCCATTTTTTCCCCTACTGATAATATTAAAGACATCAGTTCTCTTATATTTTCTTTCAATCAGCAGTGAAATAAAAAGAAATTTCTTGTCTCTTCTTATTGACTACTTTACGTATTTTGCTGTTCTGGAACAGTTCCGGCATATTTTATGAACAAGGAAAGAAAGTGTTGGGTGAGTCTTCAATCTTCCTAAGCTCCTTCCATCTCCACCCCCATCAGTTCATCAGTCTTGCTGTCCATCACAAATACAAGTTTCAAAATCCCCTGGTCTTGATTGTTGAGGGGTTTTCCCTCTGAGACCTAGTGAAGCACCACATCCTTCTTGTGCAAATTCTCTCCATGCAGTCTGACGAAAAGACATGAAAAATCCTTTGTCCAAATATATATATATATATTTCTTAAATGCCACAAAACTTTTCCTTTGGTAGTAATTTTTATACAACTAAATTGCATTCTTTGGGAAAGGCAGAAATACTCTTCCCTTTTTTGTCTGGGAGCATTAATCTCCTTATCCAAGGTTTATCCTACCTCAGTACTGAACAGTGTGAGTAACATTTAGGTTGCAATTCATTCTTAACAACCTCTGACAAGTTGTGGTTACTGCAGGGACAGTTCTGACACAGGGCCCAGTGAGTGTCCCCTCCACCCCCTCACAGTCTGCTCTGCACACATTTGTGAGTATCTTCAGACACTTCCTAAAAACAGTGTACTTGGGATAGTAAATATGCCTGACAAAGCCCCTTTTAATGTAAATTAAGAGCCATGGAAGGAAAACCAGTGGAATTACAGTGATTTCTAATCACTGCCATGCTCAGTCTGTCATAACCAAAAGGAATTTGTTTATTCTGTACCAAGACATAACTCTGAGTACAGTCCTTCAGCTGTTGAGTTTAAGGGCCAAATTTCCTGGAATTCCAGTAAAAATATGACCATCTCAATTCTCATAAATACTTTTGAGGAGTAAAGAAAATACAGTGCTCTTGTTCATGGAGCTGGATTTTTTAATTAATTTTTTTTAACTATGTAAGACACAGTCTCCCTTCAGTTCCTTGTGGACTTAGAGTAAACTGAAAATCTTCCACATGCTATTCATGAGCTTGTAAATCTCTTAAGGTAAAATTCTGCTAAAATTGCTGTTGTCTTTCCTCTTTCCTGTGTCATCTTCTCAGTATCTTGGCCAGAATCAGTGATGGCTGAATGACATTTTCTTTGGATCCCTTCAGTGGGAGGAAGATACCTGCATTCCCTGAATCACAGCTTTCTCATTCGGAATTTTTTAGGCTCAGCTTTTATATTCTGCATTTTTCAGATTAAATGTATGATCTTTTCCCCCCCTCGTGTCTCATTTTTTAAAGAAACCTTAGTGTGAACACTATCCTGTTGATAAAATAGTACCTTACAGGGATGTGTGGCTTTTCTTCCCATCCAAAATACACTGTGCCTGTAAAAAGCACCATTATAGTATTAGAAATACAACCACAATTAGTGTTTGTCATTTTTGCTACACTAGCAAAATTAAGGGCTGTATGTAGACAACTTTTTAATGTGAATTAGGCCAGTTAATGTGTCTCATCTAGTAAAGCAGATGAGTGAGTATTACTCCATTTGATAAGTATATCTCAGCCTTGCCAATAAAACAATAAAATCAACGTGTAGAAGTAGTACAAGTGTACACATTTGGTCTACAATTCTTCAAATTTCATACATCTCTTACCAAAAAAATGACAAATATTTCTGGGAGTGAGATTTCTGTGGGTGTTTAAATTTGATGGCCATCAAGCCTTTCAGACTTGTCCCATCAGAGAGTGTGTACTGAGTAAGAGTACAAACATTACAAAGCAAACGTTGCCTTGTATTTTGCACTACAAAACAAATATTTCAAGGGAATGAAAGATTAAGAACTCCTATGGAAAGGTGTTTTTAAACTTTTCAATATTTTGATTTAGTTTACAGCAATTGGAGGCTGAGTTACACACCTTTTAGTCGAGTCATGGAGGCCAGGACAAATATCTTATCAAATTGTGTTTGATGTGATTTAATCTTCACTAAATGTTTCAGGAAGAACTTTGAGAGCTCCCAGCCAGCATTTCCCTGCTCTGTCCCTGTTCCATCCTGTGGCTGGATCCACTCCCTGCTCTGACACAAGGCAGCCCTTCCTCGGAGAGCGGGGAGGAGACACGGGCTGCTCCTTGCGGGAGCAACGCCTCGTTAGACTGCTCTGAGAGTAAGATGAAATTGCACCCTGAGCTGCTGCTGGGTTGTAAACAAGAATGGGAATGACAAGAGGAGCTTTGTGCTCTGACATTCTGTAGTTTGCTGCACGTCAGGGGGAGCTATTTTAAGTGTCAGAACGTGAAACTGAGGGTATGATCTGAATGTGAAAAGTAGCCTCTAATTTCTAAGTCAGTTTCATGTCTGTGTCAGGTTAACTGCTAATTATTTGTCTGGAGCGTAGGGCAAAATAGACTGCAGAATATTCAAACTGAAAGTAGGTTTAGATTAGATACTAGAAAAAAAAATCTTTACTGTGAGGGTGGTGAGGCACTGGCACAGATTGCCCCCATCCCTGGAAGCGTTCAAGGCCAGGTTGGATGGGGCTCTGAGCAACCTGGTCTAGTGAGAGGTGTCTCTGCCCATGGCAGGGGGGTTAGAACTGGATGATCCTTAGGGTCCCTTCCCAAACCATTCTGTAAATCTATGATGAAATATTTCTTCTTTTTCTCTCCCTAAATGTCTGCTTTTATATATGTGGAGGATAAATAGGTAGAAATTAGTCCATCAGTTTCACACACTAGCAAGCATGGTATTTATGTGATTTTATGCCTGTCTTCATACCAGTGAGTCTCTCTATGCTGCTGACTTATTGGAAATGAGAAACATTTGTCTTCATGGAGAAAGTTCACAGTGCTGTCTGCAGTGGGAAACAGCAACAGCAGTGAGATCTCATTTCATTAAATCCAGGAAGACAGAATCCCCAAACATGCAGCAAGAGATTATTTAAGTATTTAGGTAGAAAAAGATTATGGAAATGCAAACAATAATCCTATGTGGGTTTGCAGCTTTTACCTACAGGTTTTGGGGGTAAATAGGGAGATGTGTACATCTGTATGTACTGTGGGAGAGTATCTGTGTTGCAAAGGCTGTTAATGGGAGAAGAGATGTTTTATAAACTGTTGCCAAACTCAAATCATAAAAACCAGCAGAGGGTCCTTGAGTAGAAGCTTAAGCAGTCTAGGTTCCTTTTTCATCTGGATTTGTGACAGACAAGTAAGGGACATTTCTATTCTGGTGTCTGAAACAGCACCAGAATTGTCAGAGCCATCAGATCCTCAGGAAAGAACTCATATGAATGCAACATTCCTGCATTTTCCAGGGAATGCCCCAGGAAGTCACTTGTATTTTTTGGCTGAGTCTTATAATCCACATTTCTTTGCTGTCTTTAGTGGGTTTGTCCCTGCCATGCTTGTGTGCTTAAACCTGTTCAGTCTCTTTGTCTTTCCTCCTCCATCCTCGTATTCTCTGCTTCCACCTGCACTTTCTCACAGCCCTGGCACCTCCTTGCTGCAATATTGCATCTCATGGAGGGTTTCAGAACATCATCTTTCCCACTGCCCCCCCAGCACGCTGTTAATGGAGCTTCAGCTGACAGTGATTTCCTTACCATGGAAGTCAGAAAGCAACATCAACATCTCTTAGTTGCTCATGTATTTGAGGATGTAGCTTACACTGAAACCACACATAAGTATCTGTCCGATTCTGTCTGGAATGTTTCAGCTGTAAAGTCAGTGGCTCCGTTGTTTCTAAAGGTGAAATTTCAGATGGAGGAAGCTGATGGAACAACTTCCTGACAAAGAATGGGCAGGTGCCTGGCTTCTCCTGCTGGAATCCTGATGCTCATTTGACCTCTCAGTGAGCTCATTAAGCTCCCTATCCTAGAAAGTAGCAAACAGATCTAAAAATCTGGAATTATTTTATTTGTTCCCTGCTTAATTTTAAGGAGCTGAATCAACTCAGTGGGAGATCAAATGAGCAGCAGAGCTGGTGAAAGGAAGAGGAGAATAGCACACAGCTGGGAGGAGATGTGAGAGTAAGGAACAGCAAAGGAGGGGGAACTACCACTTCAAAGGGAAGTTGCTGTTGAAGATCAATAAACTGTTGTGCCTAAGATTAAGCTTTTTCACCCTTCCCTTGTAAAGAGTTTTCCTGAGATGTCTTTCATTTTGCAAAAGTTACTTTGAAATAGTAGAGGCATCTTTTTCTGTTCTTGTTCAAAATATAAAATAAAAACAATGTTATACCAAATATGGTACTTAGGCTTTTGAAATCTAGTTTTCTGAGATCAGTGGAGGGCTGTTGAAGGAGGGAATTAGAGGACTGGAACATCTCTCTTATGAGGAAAGGCTCAGGGAGCTGGGCCTGTTCAACCTGGAGAAGGATGACTGAGAGGGGACCTCATTAATGTGTATAAATATCTAAAGGGGGAGTGACAAGAGGGTGGACTTTGCTCTGCTCCATGGTGCCCAGAAACAGGACAGGAGGGAATGGGCAGAACTGATGCCCAGGAAGTTCCACCTGAACATGAGGAAGAACTTCCCTGTGCAGTGACAGAGAACTCTGGACAGATTGTCCAGAGAGGCTGTGGAGTCTCCCTCTCTAGTGATATTCCAGATTCATCTGGACACAATCCTGTGCCATGTGCTCTGGGGTGACCCTGCTGGAGCAGGGAGGTTGGACCAGCAGACCCACTGTGGTCCCTTCCAGCCTGACCCATCCTGTGATTCTGTGAAGGCTGACACAAAAATCTCTTCTTGGCCTCCTGAAGGTTCCTGCTGCACTGGCCCTTCCTGGGTCTGTTCCTCCTGAGGACCAGCAGCTGCTGTGGCATGAAGCACCTGCCACCAGACTGTGGGAGATTTTCTGATGTGCTCCTGCTGTTTCCATGATGCCACCTGAACATCATGGAAGAAAAGAAGAAAGCTTTATTTCCAGTCAGTAGTGAAGGTGGCTGGAAAAAAGGGTTAGAGAGAATAAAAGCAGATTATCTGGAGGAAAGATCTTAGGTAGCTAATCACAAAACAATCTACAGCTGAGAAGTAGGAGTACTCAAACACCTGGAACCAAATCTGGTGTTACAGGAGACTGCCAGAGTTGTGTATCTACACACGGTGCCAGGGAAGCTTTTGTGTGGGGCTAAGCACAGGCAGCCAAGCTCTGGCTTTGGGGAGCCAGTTCTTGTGTCCTGTGGCTGTTCCTATTGCTGCCTCTTCAGTTATGCCAATGCAATAGTTTATTGTCTGTTCTGCTACGTCATACAGGCCTGCAAATATTTGTACTGGCACAGCTGAAGGAGGAGTGACCTGCAGTGTGCAGGTAAGATGAACACAAGAGAGCAGGGATGACTTGGATCAACTTTGTTACGGAAAAGTATTCATGTAGTGAAATTTTAACACATCGTACTCTGACTTGGGTATTCTTTGGGTTATTTTTTTTTTTCTACTTCTAAATATTTCAGGCTTCCACATGATCTGGGTAAATGTCTTTAAATGGCTCTGCAAAACAGTTCTGATGTGTTTCTTGCTATTGTTTGTATAATTTCTGGCTGTTGTGTCTAAAGGCTATTAAGCTAAAAGTCAAGCCCTTGAATTAGGAAATACCAGGATTAAAGCTGCCTTTGCAGGATTGATTTGGTCCTTTGCCATTTGTGCACGTTGCAGCCTTGGTTACTGTTAAAGTGACAGAGTTGAATTGCACCGTGTGTGACTGGAGGGGTGTTTATGTCTGTGGTGTTTAATGTGATGAATTGAAGTTATAGGATGAAGAAGGAAACTGTGGCCTGTGAAGGGATGGGTGACTGTTGGATTCTGCTTTAGTCCTGCAGATTTTACACCACTCTCTACTGGTTACACTGCACTGCTGGGTTACGTGGGCAGAGGAACACAGTAATTACATGGTGTTTACTCTGTCAGTTTTAAAAACACAAGGCAAAGCAGATTAAAATGAAAGATCTTAAAATATTTCAAAACATTTGACTAATACACTCTATTTCCACCGTGTCCCTGAAGTGTGGGTTGTGCAGCAGCTTCTGTTGGGTGTCTCTACACCACAGTTAAAGTTTCCTAAGCTCTGTTGATCTGCTAGTTCCATTTACCTTCTACAACTTGTGTGTCCCAGAGGAATCACTTGAGTTTGCAAACTCACTTTATTCCAGGTGAAGGGAAAGATGCCCTCCTGGAGCACTTACAACTCTGTTAAGTGTTAATGGGTGCTCAGACCATGAAACTGGATTAAACTCTGCCACTTTAAATTGCAGTGGCATCCACAAAGGAGGAGGGTAATGAACCACCATCCTCACACCCCCACCTCCATCCTCCCAGTGTTCTTAAGTAAAATATAGAAAGCAAAACAAACCAGATTGCTTTCTCAAATTGAGATTGACTGCACTGCTTTTTATATATATATAGATGGAGGTGTGGGGGAATTATGCATTATATATAAGGTGAATTAAGGATAAATTAGTGTTTATGAAATGACACTGCAAGGCACTGAAATACACAGTAAAGAGTGATCTGGTGAGGAAACAGCATTCTGGTTTTGCTGTTGCCATGTCACTATGAACTCATTTGGTATTTTTAGGTGTAGGAGTGGTAGCTGAGTCCTTGCTATGATCAGTGCCCTGAGACACTGCACTGCATGCAGCATCCTTTAAGTCATTTCTCAGTAATATCAATTTAGACTTTGATCACTTATTTATACCCATTAGTTTTAAGATTTACCATCCTCATTTATTAACCATGGGGTTGTAGCTTCTCAGTACTGTTTTTTTATTTTGATACACTTTACAGTTTTGCTTGTAAGCTGATGAACAGTGAAACCTTTTGTTGTAGTTGCATATATCATGTACAAATGAAACTAAAAAGTAGTTTCTCAAATCAGCTGTAAAAGTCAGAGAATTGCTTTTAACAGACACATCATTGACTTGTTTTACAGCCACCATGGAGGTAGTGTAGACAGTGTCCATGAAAGAAATAAGATAATATTGTTGATTTCTCTGTGTGTGTTCTTGCGCACAGATATATAAATTGCAACTCCTGCCATTGAATTTCTTTGTTTAACTTAAAACCTGGTTATCTTCTTTTGTTAAGCTCTCATCAGGAGCAGTATATTGAGTTATCAAAACATATCAAGTATGGAATGGGCTGTGTTTTGAAGCACATGGATCATGGAGATTTCTGCACTGCAGCTTTATTTGTCCTTATTGTACTCTTGGATGCAGCCAAGGGTAACTGTTCCTCAGATAGATACATGGGTTGTGGGCATAAAGTGCTCTAATGCTAATGAATGAAATGGGGATTTCAGTTCTCTGATTGCTTTTCATCCTGACCAAAGCAATGCCAGGATACTTCAGTGAAAACTGACATTTCCCAGAAACCACATCCTGCCAGTGCAGTTTTAAGTGACACATACAGTTAGAAGTAGATATTAACAGCACTTATTAAGCATAAGTAAACATGATGAATTTCGATTCAGACAATAATGCTGTTTCCTTCTCCCTTCCCAATGTTAATGCCCTTTCCATCATCCTATTAAAAATGACAACAAAACCCCCTAATTTGTCTAGTCAGCAGGAGACTGTCAGGGTTGCTTAGCCTCAGAAAGGTGAGTTCCTATAACTAAACTTTATATACGTGATCCAAGAGTCCAGAGTTTATCAATCCAGTTGTCAAGACGGATCTTCATGAAGCTGAAGCAGAGAAAGAGATGATCAAAAGTGAAATCATTGACCTGTTCCTTCCTGTGGAGAGGTGTATTACAGGAAGAGAAAACAGCCCATCCATCCATCCATCCATCCATCCATCCATCCTCCAGTTTGTTAGGTGTAATATTCTTGGTGTAAGATTAGCAATTAAAAGGATATTTGAAAGTGGGCAGATAAGCTAGTCCTTCTCATGCCTGTGCTTTTTTGGAGCTACCAGTGGTGTTTCATTCCCAAACCTTTCCTCCACACAATCTGTTTCTTTAATTGCTGTTTGATGGTGGTTTAGCCAGTTTACAAAGTACAGGAGATGTGTTTGTCTCTAACAGTTCATATAAGATAATTTACAGCTTTGTTGTTGTTGTTCTTTTTCAGGGACATCAGAATCATGGAGGGGCTCTTGCATTACATAAATCCAGCACATGCCATTTCCCTCCTGAGCACCCTGAACGAGGAGCGTCTCAAGGGACAGCTGTGTGACGTTGTGCTGATCGTAGGAGACCAGAAATTCCGAGCTCATAAGAATGTTCTGGCTGCCAGCAGTGAATATTTCCAGACTCTGTTCACAAATAAGGAGAATGAATCTCAGTCAGTGTTTCAGCTCGACTTTTGTGAGCCAGATGCTTTTGATAATGTGTTGAACTACATTTATTCTTCATCCTTGTTCATTGAGAAAGGCAGCCTTGCAGCTGTGCAAGAGCTGGGCTACAGTCTTGGAATATCTTTTCTTACAAACATTGTTTCCAAGAGTCCTCAAGCTCCTTTTCCTTCTTGTCCTATGAAAAAAATACTCTACCAAGATGAAGATGAAAGTAGTTCTCAGAAAAGAAGTGTCATTGTCTGTCAGAACAGAATTGAAGCACAAGCAAAAAGCATAAATCAAACACAACACGACTTAAGCCATACTCCTAAACCTTCACCCTCTGTGGCTGTCAAAGCTAGCAGCAGACCACAGGTAACAAAACCAACTGAAACCCTTCACAACTTATCACTGACTGAAAGGAGGTGGCTGAAAGAAGGCCCTGTGAGCTATACAAAGGTTCATGAAACTTCTGGAACTGTGGAGGATCAGAGCAGAGGTGCTTTAGTGAAAAGGAACATGGTGCTGCCTCAGATGTCTTTAGCGGAGAAAGAAATGGCAGGTGGCGAGCCAGGAAGCAGTGCTCAGCTTCTGAGAGGAAAAGTTGCAGAGATGTCATTGAAAAGACCACGTCCGCCAGTCTTGTCTCTGCGTGGGGCAGCGGAATCAACATTTTCATTGCGAGAGGCAGGAAAAGGAAATGGTCAGGGGGAAGACAGGAATTTGCTCTATTACTCCAAGTTAGGGCTAGTAATCCCATCTAGTGGGTCTGGCCCAGAAAACCGAAGTATTGACAGAAGTGGGCCCCTTGTAAAAAGTATCCTTCGAAGGTCACTGTCCATGGACAGCCAGGTTCCTATTTACTCCCCTTCTGTTGACCTAAAACCTGCACAGGTATCCTCATGCTCCTCACCGGGAACTAAGGATTCCCAGAAGACATTTAATGTTGCATCCCAAAAGTCATCCTTGAAAGAGTCATCGGAGAAGTCGGCCTTGGATGAGAAGCCACAGGTAATACACCCACATCGCCTTAGGTCTTTCAGTGCCTCTCAGTCAACGGATCGGGAGGTCGCTTCCCCTCTCTCGGAGGTGCGGATCAAAACTGAGCCCAGCAGTCCCCTCTCAGATCCTGCTGAAATCATACGAGTCACAGTGGGTGATGCTTCAGCATCGGCAAACAAAGACTTTGCTTTTAAAACTGAGGATGACCGTAAGGAGCCAAGCAGACTTCCAGCCAAAAGGAGGTTCCAGGATGATAGGAGGCTACCATTCAAGAAGCTGAAGGCAGATGAGCAGGGTTCTCCTGAATCAGAAGAAAACTTTGAGGAAGGCTCAAGCCCCATGCACCTTGATGCTGATTTCCCTGACTCTGATGTCAGTAAAGATGAATACAGCGAGATGGAAGAAGCAAGACCAAATAAAAAATTTAAATGTAAACACTGCCTTAAAATTTTCAGATCTACAGCAGGTCTTCACCGCCATGTTAACATGTATCACAATCCAGAGAAGCCCTATGCTTGTGACATATGCCACAAGAGATTCCACACCAATTTCAAAGTGTGGACGCACTGCCAGACACAACATGGAATCGTGAAGAATCCCTCACCAGCTTCCAGTTCACACGCCCTTTTGGATGAAAAATTCCAAAGAAAACTGATCGATATAGTGAGGGAGAGAGAAATCAAAAAAGCTCTGATCGTGAAACTAAGACGTGGCAAGCAGAGCTTTCAGGGCCAGTCGGCTTCCCAAGCACAACAAGTCATTAAAAGGAATTTAAGGTCAAGAACCAAAGGAGCCTATATTTGTACCTACTGTGGGAAAGCTTATCGTTTCCTCTCCCAGTTCAAACAGCACATAAAAATGCACCCTGGGGAGAAACCCATTGGAGGGAATAAGGCTCCTAAGCAGAAAGATCACATTCATATTGAAAACCCAGTGGAAAACAAGGAGGTTTATCAGTGCCGTCTCTGCAATGCCAAGCTCTCCTCACTTATTGAACAGGGAAACCATGAGCGACTCTGTAGAAACGCCACTGTCTGTCCTTACTGCAGCCTTAGGTTTTCTTCCCCAGAGCTGAAGCACGAGCATGAAAGCAAGTGTGAGTACAAGAAGCTGACTTGCCTTGAGTGTATGCGCACCTTCAAATCATCCTTCAGTATCTGGCGTCATCAGGTTGAGGTTCACAATCAGAACACAATGGCTCCATCAGAGAACTTTTCTTTGCCTCTCATGGATCACAATGGAGAAGTCACCAGTTCGTCACGGCTGCCTCCGCAGTCGGAATCCAATAAAATGAACAATTTTCTTGCTGCAAAGGAGGACAGTGTGTTCAGTGATTCGTCAGAACAAATCAATTTTGATTCTGAAGACTCTTCATGCCTGCCTGAAGACTTAAGTGTTTCCAAGCAGTTTAAAATCCAGATCAAAGAGGAGCCTGCAGATGATATAGAGGACGACATCACCGAAATGAGCAGGGAACCTAAGGACGTAGTCTCCAAGAAAGATCCCAGTTTGTGGCCCTGTGAAAAGTGTGGGAAGATTTTCACCTTGCGCAAGCAGCTGGAGCGTCACCAGGAGCTCCTGTGCTCTGTGAAGCCCTTTATTTGCCACGTGTGCAACAAGGCCTTCCGAACGAATTTCCGGCTCTGGAGCCACTTCCAGTCTCACATGTCCCAGGCTGCAGAGGAATCCACAAATAAGGAGCCTGAGATATGTCCACCAGCTAATTCCCCATCACCCCCACCCTTACCCCCACCACCTCCACTCCCCAAAATCCAACCTTTGGAGCCCGACAGCCCCACGGGCTTGCCGGAAAGCTCCAGTACTACTGAGAAGCTGTTCGTGCCGCAGGAGTCGGACACGCTCTTCTACCACGCCCCGCCGCTCTCGGCAATCACCTTCAAGAGACAATACATGTGCAAACTCTGCCACAGGACTTTCAAGACGGCTTTCAGTCTCTGGAGCCACGAACAGACACACAATTAGCTTTAACAGAACCCTTGCAGAGCTGGTTTGGGGGGGCTGTGTTCAGGATCTCAGAGGCCTGCCACATAGACTACATTTTGAGGATCAAAACGATGATGATGATGGAAAACCTGGAATTTGTGATGCTGCTTGGATTTGAAGATTAGGGAAAACTATAACGTGGTTAGTAGGTAGAAAGCAGAGTAATTTAAAATAAATACTGTGGTCTGGGATCTAATAGTAACAGAATAAATTTTATTTCATTTGACACTGAAATACAATTGCATCTGGATTGTATGCATGGATCTTCATCCCGTGATGTTGGTGTGTGCGTGTGTATTATATATAAAGTTACATATTAAATGAAAGAGAAACAACAATTTGGATTCTAACTGTGAGCTTATAGTAGTGAAATACTGTAACCAATGTCATAATTTGTTTTTCAAAACGAAACCAACACACACAAGCTCCATGTAAGTGGTTGCCATGCACTGGCAGTTTGGGAGGAAGTGGATGGAGTGTCTTGCTGTATTGACTTAGGTCTTAGAAACCTTTAGCAATAACAAATAAACCTCAAGTTTGAGTAATCTTGATGTTATTGGATACGAATGTTTGCTATTTTAAGGGAACATAGAATTGTTTTGTTGTTGTATGGAACTTGTGCAAATTAAAATAGAATCTAAAGTCAGCAATATTATTACTAAGATTTTATATAAGAAGTAGCAGCAAGCCTGCTTTCAGCCATTAAATTATAACTTTGTAAGGAAAATTGAGAGAGGGGGTACTTTGCTTTATATAATGTCCCAAAGACTAATTTCCTATGGATACCTGGGTAGCTGAAGTCATTGTGTAACAGCCATCGTAATGCAAATGGTACTGTTTATAATATGAACTGAGGTTGAGTGGATGTCAGACAAGTTTCATAGTTTTGTTTCCACTATTTGTACAACTGTTTGTAATTTTAACTACAAAGGAATGTATAACTATTAAATCAACAAGAGAGAGCTCGTTAAGGGACAGAAGACGAGTTGTGTTTCTAAACACAAGTAATAAGCTCAGCCATGAAGTACAAAGATATGTTTTAACAAAACCTAAAAATGTAAATATTTATATAGACACCTGTATAAATGAAGAAATATGTATTTGAAATTTGTATTAAGCATACATATCCAGCTCAAAGCAGAGGAGAAAATCACACTACAATCACTGCATTTTATGGATACAATGCATATAGAGTAGTTCTTTCTGCTGCTTTAGTCATATGTGACTGTGTTGCAATTTTCCAATTTGTTGAAAATTGTGGTAATAATGGGCTGCAGATATTCTGTGTGCTTCCATTATTTTACCTCAAATGGCAACTGGAGCATTTAGTGTAAGTAGGATCACACATATTTACCAGGAGCTATAGTAAGGGTCCAATTTTTTCTGTAAGTCAAGGAAATATTTACCCAGAAGGAGGAGGTGAACCAGCAGTGAGAAATTATTTTGCTAGAATTTAAACTTAGTGGAGGGGTGGTGGGTTAGAGTGAATATAAATGATGCAAACTGTGTTTATGATCCTGACCAGCTTTCCCCCTGCAGGGCTGGGAGAAGGGGGATGTAATTCCACACTGCTGAGTCAGAGCCCAGTCTGTGTCCACTGAAACCAGCAGGACTTTGGTCACCAGTTTCAGGGGGAGCAGGAGTGAGGCTTGAATCCCCTGTGTAACCATGTGTGTAACTGGTTTTTCAGTATCCCAAGTTCAAAAGGTAGAATTGCAAGCTGATGCTGAGATTCAGCAAAATCAAGCACAAGTGTAACTCCTAAGAATCTGAGGATGGGCACCCTTAGGCACACACCAGATTTTTCTCAGTGAAAGCTAAGTGTGCCACCGTTTGTTTTTTTTTTCCCAACAGATATTTAACTATTTTTCCTGTAAATGAAGTTCGAAAGAATCAGCTCAGGATGGACCCCTGATTTTTTTCAGCTACCAAAAAAAATTGCAATGTTAGTTTCAAGCCTCTTCTGCTTCATTTTTCTTATGATCTAAAATTGCTACTAGACACCTCTGAAAGTAACATGTTGTTCTTTTTTGTCCTCTTTCAGGCAAACTGTGGCTGAGTATGATTAGGCTAATTTGCTTGAATATCAGTTAAACTCTTTCAGTGGCATTGCAGTTAAAACAAGGTACTTGCTTAATAGTGACATTTCCAGTTACTGACTTTTTTATTCCATCTAATAAAACTATAAATTTCTTTCTTACCAGTATAAAATGGTTATTGCACTTAAACCTGGTTTTAAAAATCAGAAAAACATAAAGCCTTGCTAAGTACCCTTTATATATGTTAAAAAGAATCTGTGTGTATAAAATATGAACGTGTTTTTGTAGAATGGTTCCTGAGTTTTCCTGGTGATTCCTCTGCACCACAGCCTGAAAGTTGAGTTATAGCCTTTTAAAATTCAGTGTGCTTTCTGAAGGAAGGTGGCAACCAGCTCAGCTGGGTCACAGCCATCTCACTTCCAGCTGGGATTCTGCTCTGTGCTATGATGATAAATTCTACACACTTTAAATCAAAACCTTGTGCAACATCTTTGAAGAAACCCTAACCTTTTTCCTAGTGTACTAGGTATTATAAAGAATCCATAAAATGTCTTTGGTCTAAGTAGCCTCCTAAGATTTTCTTCAGTTGCTTTGGTTTTGAGGGGGTATTTAAAGTTTTGTTTTCCACTTTGAGAGTGTTCTGTGTGATTTTTTTTTTTTTTTTTTTTTTTTTTACATTTGGTTCCTGTTGTTTAGTAAAGGAATTCAGGATCTCTAAAATTTAAATACGAGATGTTTATATAGCAGTTCTGGTTTTCTATTAGCTTTTATACAGTATCTTAAAAAGCCCTTGATAGAAGTGTTTATTTTGGAGGATACGGAATAAATATGCTTCCACTTATATAACTTTAATATATGTCTTAAAATTTAAATTATGGGAAAAAATGTTAGTTGCTTGTTTATAAATAAAGGTCTTTAGAAGAGTGTCTAGTTTGGCCACAGCCAAAATAAAAGGCAAATTTATTGATACAAAAGCCTGTTTTCATCATATTTTGTTTAATTTTATAGCTGTGTATTGAAGTGACAAAAAGTTTGAGGTCTTGTTAAATATAAAAAAGTGTTTTGCTTTTTTTTCTAAAATTTGTGACAGGAACGTGCAGATGTTTTAATATATAGATTAGAATCTATAATTCTGTCCTTTTTTGCTATTTTTATAACCTATCAGATAAATCTCAGAGAACTATCCTGCTTCAGTGGGAGTGGAAACTAGTGTTGCATTTCAGGGGAGCAGTGTTGAGCCATGAAATGTATTTTGGTTTGGGACTTTTGTTTCCTTTCAGGCACTGTGTTGGCAAAGCTTCTAAGCCTATCTTAAGTCCATTAAGATCGGTCTTTTTTTTTTTTTTTTTTTTTGTTAATTGTTCTGTGCAAGTTCTTTGCTAAATTGGGACCATGACCAACCTTGAAAGTGAGCAATGGCAGCAAAGCACATGAGCCAGTAACAGAACTGTCTCTAGTTGTGGGTTATTGGTGAGGCAGAGCGAAACACCCCGTGGCAGGTGATGGAGGAGATAACCTGGTGAAGAGGGTGAGCCCAGAGTTTCAAAAGTGAGATGCTGCATTATCTGTGACCCCAAACAGCTATAAGAGGCTTGGCCTGCATTTCCTGTTCAGACAGGGACATCCAGGAGGTTTTTTGCCTGATGTTGTTTGTTTTCCCCCAAGTGGGACACGTGGGTTTGCTCCAAAGCTCTGCATGGTTCTCTGTTGCTGTTCCAAGCTTCCAGTGTTAAAAAGAGTTCCTCCCATGGGATAAGGACAGACTATGCCTAATTTCTTGGCTCTAACAGTGAGGGTGCAAATATCTGGCATGAGCCTGTAATCTGGCATGTGCCTATACTGTTCTGTAAAATTGTTTACATTTTCCTACCAGAAGATTTAGATAAAAATCAAAACAAGCTTAGGGGGTTGTTTTTTGTTGGAGGTTTTTTTTTTTTGTCTGTTTGTTTTGGTTGGGAGGTTTTTTAGTGTTGCTGTTATTGAAACAGTGTTAAAATATTTTTTTCTGTTGTTGCTGAACACAGCCTGATAGTATTTTTAATGTTATTGATTCTTTTTTATTTAAAATGACTTGTGAAAAACTGTACTGTAACTGCTCTATGAAAAGGGACACTGTCAAGAGAAAGGCTGGATACAGAAAATGAACATACCTATATTAGAAATACTTTATATTAATAAATAATATTGAAGAATTTAAAAACAAGTTGAGTCATAACACTTGAGCTGCTTGGGCATGAAAATCCTATTATGGGCAGCCTCAGTTGTTGTGAGGATGTCTGAAAAATATAACTGAATTCTATGGGTTGAGCTGATTTTTCATGTTGCTTTTTCTCTCACTATTCCAGAATAAAGGACTCAACCTGTTTTTTTCCCCTTTTCCAGTCTCTCAGTGGTACACATTACCTTTTAAAGACACAAGCTTCCCACTATTGCAGCAGCTTTTAATTCAAAAATGTACAGAAAACCAGAACAAACCCTCTTCTGCAGCATTAAGTGCAAAATACACATAAAGTACATATTTTAAGGCTTATTCTTGACAGTGTCCCTTTTAAAAAAGCAGGAAAATGGGATCACTTTAAGTGCTTGGGTACAGGGGAATAGTTTCCTACTAAAAATTGGAATGATCCAATATATTTTCTAGAGAGTTTTCCAGTTAGTTACACAAAATCACTTGTCATTTTAAAGGATTATAGAAGTAAGACAAGCAACTCTGGGTTTATAATCCTGTATACCTTATACATTCTATATCTGTTCAATACACCAGGATGGGTTTTTACTTTTTTTAGGACTGAGACTTATAGCTTAAGGCAACTTTTTCTTTAATGTAATGTAAATCCATTGCTGCTTTGTACAACTTTTTCTACTGTGTGTTTTCTTTACTTAGATCTTGACTAAGAAATGTTGACGTCCAAATAAACTTACACTTTGTTTCTTTTGAGTCACTGTGTCTTCTGCTGGAATCTCTTGGCAGGGGGTGGTGTTATTGTACAAACCATTGTGTCTGCGGGGTAGGAAGTGAGTTTGTAAAAGAGCATCTTTTGTTCTGTTTGTTGGATGTAAGTGCTACTTGTACATTAAAATAATGGGGGGTTGTTTGTTTTAGTAAGTGTCTCACTGAACCTTTTACTGGAAAATACAGGAAAACCAACTGCTCCAGACAATCTCTTAAAATCTTGAGCACAGCCCAAATCCTGCTTCATGTGCAATCGGTGATTTGTGGGAGGAAGTGTCTCCATCTAAAACTGGACTGAGGCAGATGTTTGAGAAGACACAGAAATGTTTCTGGTGTTTTGCAGTGGTCTCATCCAAAGCAGTTTTGCTGCATGAATGTCCCTCCTCAAACCCCCCTGTGTGGGAATGTAGTGTGTGGATTCCCATAAAGCAGAGAATGAGCTTTTTATCTTTTGGGAATGGGGTTTACTCAGTTCCTCTCTTCACAGTAGGTGGGACCTGTCTTTGAGAACACTTAGGCCAGTTTTCTCAACTTCTTGGACTCCACATTTGCTGTCTTTTGCCATTTTTGCCTTGTGCAGTGTGGTTGCACTCACTGACCAGTTTCACCCACATTTAACAGAGGAGACAAGGGCTCAAGAATTAACGTCCCACAAGTTTCATGCAAATCCCTGCCTGGGTATTGAGGAATGGTGTCAGTGGGACACCACAAATCCAGTGGGAAGGGTAAGATTTGCACAGAGGATGTGCTGAGCACTCACCTGCACTTTTTACCCCGGCACTTGTCACTGTGTGTGTGCACTGACCTCTCAGAGGCTCAGGTGGAACACAGGGCAGAGCTGCAGGACCAGTTGGATCAAGGGTTAAAAGGGCACTCTGAGCTCAGGAGGATTTGGGCCTCTCCTTGAAAATGGGGACAAAGAGCTCGTGGTCTGTCCCTCTGTGGGGTATCCCTGCCCCTCACAGGTTAGGGGAGCTGTGGAAAAGACGAAGAGAGGGTGGAGGGCTCCTCTCTGACCCACTCACAGGCTTAAATCCCAGAAGATATGGTTTTCTCTTTCTCCTTTCAGATCAGAACAACTCCAGCTCTTCCTGCATCCAGTTAATATTGACAGACAGTCCTCTCTCCATCACTGTTTCAGCACAGATCGACCTCTGCTAGAATGGTTCACAGAAAATGCTCCAGAGAACAAAAAGCCTGTGTTTGACATAAAACTCAAGAAGCAGATTGAAATTATTAAAAGTTACTGATAATGCCATGAGCATTGCACCTGTTTTTGTGGTTATTTTTGTTCCAATTCCAGCTGTCCCCTTCTAAGACAGTTGGTGTGCAAACAAATCCAGTAATGTTTACTTATCCATATCCATTTTCCATAGGATATTTCCATCTATCATTCAATATACAAACACAGGAGCATCCTTACTATTAGACCAACAGGAATAATATTTCTGTTTCCAGTCCTGAAATACTCTGGCAATAAAAATTTTCAAGGTGTTGGCTGCAAAGGAGCAACATACACAACTTTCATTTCCCTTCCATTTTGCATGTGTTGAAAAAGTACCTTGAAAGTCAGTTTCTGCTGACAAAGAATTTGCTTTAAATTTCATCTGCAGTTTTGATATGCCCTTAAAAAATTATTAATGTCTTGTCAGTCCAGGATCTGGGATGGATTCAGCTCTTCAGTGTCATGGAGCCCTGGTTGTAGTCAGCAGCTTGAGCTGATAGTTGAGGGCTCAGGCTCTCACCCAGCCACGTGCATCTCTCCAGTGAAGTCCACTGGTATAAAAACCTGGGATTACTGACATCCATGTCAGGGATGCTTCTGCTGGAAGGAAGAGACCATGCTGGGGTTTGCAGGCTCTGCAGGCAGATGGCTGAAGGAACAAGGGGCAACGAGGCAGCAGAAGAGGTCAGAGAAAGTACGGTGACAACAGCAGGAGAGTGTAAGATAGAGAGGAGAGCACGCTGCAACCCTGCCAAAAGGAACAGCAAGAAAAAAAAAAAACAGCCTCTATTTTAAGGTGCCATTTGTGATTAATATGGCTCTTTTTGGTTCTCACTTATTCCTTTCTTCCCTAATGAATGAGGTGTTCTGGGGTGTGACACCTCTAACCCTTTTTGGCTGACAGAAACTGCATCTATTACTCTTGTCATCCATTAATTTATCCTATGAAGTCTATGAAAGAGTTTATGGGAAAAAACTTACCCAAAAGATATTTAATAATATTTTCTCTGCAGTCTTGCACCAGAGGAAGTTTTGGTGCTCTTGGAACAGTCTTTGAAGACTGCACATCCTGAGGGCTTCCCCAGGTGTGACAACTACAGCTGTGCAATATTTGCTGCTGCTGCTTCTTTACTCATCAATCATCTGAGCAGCCACATGCCACAGGAAGAAAACTTTGCCTTGTTAGCTCACATTCAGGTTATTTGTTTCAGGAGAAATTTGACAGAGGTCTGTAAAGGCATGTAAATGCATTTTTTAAAAGCATGAGGGAAAAAACCTGTAAAAATACCAAATTCTAAATCTGGAGGAGATTCACAGATACTAAAATGAGATTTGAAATTGGATATTTTTTTACCAAGTATTTACTACAAGGCTTAAGAGAGGGAGAATCACATAGAATCTTTGTTTAATGGCAATATATATATATAATCTATTCTGTGCCTCTAATGCTGTGTACAGGCATTGAGGAGGAGACAGAAACAAAAGACTGCACCATCACACTGAAGGTGAAGCCCTCTCTCCATATACGCACAGGTCCTTGGATTTTCTTATCTGTCCAGCTGAACTGGAGCATTTTCACTGTTCCTCTGGAGGAAGGCATTGTTAGGAATATAGGAAGCCCGTTGGTTTCCTACAAAATTCCTTTTTGTGCTGCTGTTCTCAGTTTAAAACGTGAAGATGTCTTTTGCTACTTACCAAGTCCTTTCTGATGTCCCACATTCCCAAAGCCAGCTGGTCTGAGTGTCCTCAAGCATTTGTCTGAGGGGCACACGGGTGTTTGTACTGCCCGGGAGAAGCGCGCACCCCTGGCGAGTCCCAGCATCAGCACCTCAGGGGATCCTGGCGCTCTCTGCTGGAGAGAAAAGAACCGCATCCAGCAGTGAAAATAAAGGAGGAGGGAAAAAAAAAAAAAAAAAAAAAAAAAAAAAAGGCAGCTTTGTATGTTTTAGTTTCTAAAAACTCAGGGTATTTCACTGAAGTTTTGGTCAATTTATTTTTGAAGAGTCATCATCATAGAAAAAATAATAGTCCCAAAAATTATTTTCCTTTTTTCCATTGTAGTGCCAGGTACATTCCAAGCAAAATGTCTGTTGCTAGCCTTTGTCCCTCTTGCAAAATTGTGACCACTCAGGAATAGATTAGTTACCAGATATGGAATCACAGAATGGTTTGGGTTGGAAGGGACCTTAAAGCCCATCCAGTGCCACCCCTGCCATGGGCAGGGACACCTTCCACTGTCCCAGGCTGCTCCAAGCCCCAGTGTCCAACCTGGCCTTGGACACTGCCAGGGATCCAGGGGCAGCCACAGCTACTCTGGGCCCCCTGTGCCAGGGCCCACCCATCCTGGGAAGAATTTATTCCTAAAATCTAATCTAAACCTGCTGTCTTTCTGTTTGAAGCTGGATTTCGAGAAAGGTAAAAGTGTGATCCTACAGGGAAAAGTAAAATTGTTATAATAATGACACGTATAAATTATGACACTTATAAAATTAGTGGGTGGTACACAGGTGGGCTATGGTTAATGCAAACATCATGGTGCCATTATTTGTTTTCACACGTTCTATTTCCTTGTTTTCTGGTTTTGAGTTAAACCATGACCCCATGAGATGCTGCATTATTGGGGCATGAAGGGCTTCAAAAGCAAGTACAAGTATCCAAGGTGAACTAACTTGGGTCAATTCAAGCAGAATTGAAACATGGCTCTGCAGCTTTACTTTATATCTTAATATATAATTCAAAATTGTGATTGGTCAAAATAAAACATTGTGACCCATCTGCTCTGAAATTTAGCCAATTCGTCAAAAATTTACATTCATAGTTGTAACATAAAGTTGTTCTTTCAAGACACTTTTAGGACCAGACCTGTATTTTAATAACAAAGCTAATTTCTGATCTGATAAAACACTCAGCTCCTGGCAGCGTGTCTCCTTAAGCAATTAAGAGATGTAGGCATTTGGGCAAAGAAGAATGAAATGACCATAAATGAATTGCAGTTTTCCAGCTATGAGGTCATGGTGGACACATTCCTTTTTCTTCTACAGAGACTGGTGTTTGGATAGATCAGATGTCTCCTGATTTTGCAAATGAAATGAAAATAAGAGCAGTTAGGTGGAGGTCTAATGATGTCATCACCTCTGAGCCTTTTTTATATGGAGCAAGACTGCTTCATTAAGAAGAGGATGTCCTCTGGAAGACACGAGTTTGGAGGGTTATTCCAGATCAAGAACCAGATGTGTCCCAGCCTCCTCGTCCCCACGCCAGCTCCAACTTAGGGAAGCCTTCCTGGTGGCACATCCCTGGTGCCAGGCTGCTGACCACCTTCCAAAGAGGTTTCTGGGCATCCCACCTGGCCCTTGCTCCACATCTTTGCACACCCATCACCCTCCTCCTCAGACAGCTGTCACAAAGACTCACAAGTGCTGACTCAGATGGGATGGGATGTGTCACATGTGCTGCACCTCACCTAGAAAGGGCCTACAGAAAACAGACTGGAGAGTCCACATGAGGGCAGGACAACACGGGGAACCAGTGTTCTGGCTTTGTGCCTCTCCTGGCCCCACAACTCCTGAGCAAACCTGCCACAGTCAGTAGGAAAGAAGGACAGGGCTGTTACTTGTCTCTGGGAGAAAGGCTGAAAAGCTGCATGTGAAAGGGGAAGTGGTCCCTTCTTCCATGAGGGGACATGCTGAGGGATCACATTCAGGAATGAAGATTTCCAGGTCTGCTTCTGCCAGCAGAGCTGTCAGTGAGGAGTATGCAGTGGTTCCACCACAGGCTGAGGCTATAAAATCTCAATAAAGACATGGTTACAGCCACCTCGCAGGTAAAGGTGGCATCACACAGAGTCCTGGAATGCTGCAAAAAGCTCTGCTGGCCAAAGTGCAGTTTTGACAAACCAAGCATATTTTACACTGTTACACTCTCCTGACAAAGCACGTTTCAAACCTCATGTTAGACTGCATGAATGGCCTCTTATGAACCTTCTCTTTCTTTCACATGTAGAAAACAGACTCTGGAGCACAGAGGCAGACAATCAGTGGGCAAATTTTGTATTGATTTTATCTCTTTGCAATGTATTTGGTTTTGTATTTATTTTAATTGCAGTGACTGAACATACTCCATTTTTTTTTTGCAAATTGTTGTGTTCACAGCTTTAAAAATGAAATGTATTAAATAACTATGATTAAATTAACTATGAATAAATATAAGCTATGATGCTTATTTCTGTAACATGGGACTTGGGGTAATCTCAGATCCAACACTTTCCAGTGATGGGAGTGGCCAGGGAGGCAGCGCTAATCTGAGGCATTTGAAGGTCTTGTCTGACCTTGATGAATCCGGGACTTGGGGATTGCCCCGGGGCCAGGTGCTGCACCTTGTTGGCTTTATTGAACCTTGTGAGGTTCTTGTGATCCCACTTGTCAAGCTTGTCCAAGTCCCTGTCCCCAAGTTTGTCCCTTGTCCCCTCCTTACGTGGTGCCCCTGCCCCTCTCAGCTTCCTGTCCCCTGCAAACGTGCTGAGGGTGAGCTGGATCCGCTCTCTGTGTCATGGGGGAAGCCATGCAAGAGCCCCGGGGCCAAGGCAGAGCCCTGAGGGACACCCCTCATCCCCAGCTCCTTGCCCAGCTGGTCAGAAGACCAGGCCCTCAGTGAGCACTTGGTGGGGGCAATGGGGGCTCAGTCAGAGACTGAGGAGGAAGAGCAGGAATCTGACGTGGATCATGAGCTTTCCCAACAGGGAGATGTTAGGAGCTACCAAGAGATCCCTGACTGGGAAGAATCTCTTGAGCGAAAGCTCTCCCAAGGAGATGTCAGTGGCTGTGGAGAACTCTCCAGCTGGGATGAAGAGAGCAGGAGCTGTCCCAGGGAGAAGCCCTTAGCTACCAAGAATTTTCCATGGGGAAGAATGCATGGAGCAAGGGCTGTCCCAAGGAGCAGTCAGAAGCTCCCCAGAACCGTCTGACTGGGAGGACTCTGCTGGCCAAGAGCTTTCCAAAGAGGAAGACTCCGCTGGCCAAGAGTTGTCCCAAGGCAATGGTAGCAGACCCTTTGTGCAGTCCAGTCGGGACAATGATGGTGACAAAGAGCTTGCTCAGGACAATTTGGAACACGTGAGCGTCCACAGCAATGGGGTCAAGCCCTTGCTGCGGGAGAAGGACACGGGACAAACTGAGCTTCTCTGAGCTGAGTGAAGAAGAAGACGGGGAGCAGAGACTGGGAGTTTTTGCAGAAGACGGGCTCCCAGTGCCTGTCCCTCGGGAGGCCTGGGTTGAGCGCGGGGCAGCTGAGCCGTGCCCCAAGTGCCGCTCTGGGCCTCGTCTCCCCACCTGGCAGCCCGGGGCCTCCTCAGAGGACCGTGGCTTCTCCCGCCTTCGAGGAGCAGGTGCCAGAGGCAGGGACAGAGAGCCCAGTGCCTGCCCAGCTCAGCTGCTTTTTGTGCTTTTCCCAGCCAGGAGCCCAGGCCCTCAGGGAGCAGCTGGCTCCCCCCAAGAGACGCCCGTCCCGCTTCAGGCGGGCGCTGCGGGCGCTGTTCTGCTGGCCCTGCCTGAGGCCACAGCCGGACAATCCGTGCCCGCTGCCAGCGCCAGGCCGGGCCCCGCAGGTGGCGGCTGGCCCGGAGCCTGCCCGGCGTCCTGAGGGAGCCACACGGGGCTGCCTCTGCCTGGGCGTGCCCCTCCAGGCTCAGCAATCCCCGGCTGCTTTGCTTCCTCCCGGGGGCATCTCCCCAAGGCCAAGTCACCCGTGTGGCCAGCCCCAGAGCAGCACCTGAGGGGGACTGGTGGTGCCGGGTGGCTCAGGCGAATCCCAGAGAATCATCAAGGTGGGAAGAGACCTCGACAGTCGTGCAGTCCCACCAGCACCCCAGCATCGCCATCATCACCCCGAAACCACGTCCCCAGGTGCCACGTCTGGACAACTCTTCAACGCTTCCAGAGACAGCGACTCCACCAGCTCCCTGGGCAACTTCTTCCAATACCCGACCACTGTGTCAGGGAAAACTTGTTCTAATATTTAATCTGAACCTCTCCTGGTGGAATGGAAGGCCATTTTCTCTCATCCTGAAAGGATTACATGCTGGTCCTTTGGGATTGTGCCCATGAGGAATGGGCACACACAGGAGGTGTTTCTCCAGGGATGTCACTGCAGGACTGCAACACAAATGATTCTTCCAAAACAGTGAAGGTTGAATTTAAGAAATAGTACAAATACAACAGTAGTAAGAAAAAAAGACCACAACCTCTCCACTCACATTAAAAAAAAAAACCAAACCAAACCAAAACAAAACAAATTAATAAGAATAACAGTAAGAAGATAATGCAGAACTAATAAGAGTAAAAAAGAACAAGAAAAGGAATAAGAATAGTAAGTTGAACAAGAATTATGAGAAGGAGAAACAGTAGTAGTAATATTAATAAGAAAAACAATAACAGTAAGAAAAAGAATAAAAAGAAAATTAAATAATAGTAGTAATAAATAAGAAGAAGACGATAAAGAAGAAGATGAAACAGTTGTAGAAGTAAATAATAGTATCAAATTAAAATAAACATCCACACAACCACAGAACGAAGGGACAGACCTTACAGTTCTCTAGTTCCAACCAGAGTTACCTTCTAAGAACTAGAGTTATCTATCCAACTAGTTATCTTCTGCTCTCTCTCTGAGACATCTTTCCTATTTTTTTCTACTGCTCTACCTCCCCTTTATTGGTAAATAAAATCCACATTAAATAAAATCCGTATGTTGTCCTCATGTGGTCTCCTTTGCACTGTCAATTGGGCAGAGGCCTCTCTCTCTCATGGGCTCTTAACGCCTGCTCAGGGTCCCTTCCAGCCACCAGCATTCCAGGATTCTGTCAGCTCCTTGCTTTCCTTTTCTTCTTGCCTCTGCTTTGAGCTGGGAATGTGCTTGAAAATGCCCAGCAAAGAAGCCTTTGCTGTCTGCTCCGGGAGCCCACCCAGCTTCGGGACCTTGTCACCTGCAGCTGCAGCTCCTCGAGAGGCAGGGCAGAACCAGCACCCCCGAGCCTTGGGAATTCCCCGCTGTGGTCCATGGCACACACTGCAATGGTCTGCAATTCCAGCTTCCAGCAAGGAAAAGATGTTCCTGCCCTTTCAGGCAAAGCTCTGAAGGGGCTGAAAGCCAAGTGGAGCAAGATCTTGCAATGACAGTGCATGACCAGCTTTCATAACTTCATCAAGGGTTGTTTTAGCACGTGGACTGGGAAAAAAAATCAGGCGAGGGTCTTTAGCTGGGAGGTGCCACAGGTAAAGACAGACAGTATGAAATAAACAGAGCAGGCACCTGCCTCATACCCACACCGAGCCCCTCTACCTCTGGGAAACTGGGTGCCCTCTGTGTTCCCCCTACCCTCCGAGGTACCGGACACCCACTCCAAGTCTTTCTACCCCCGGGCACCAGGCGCCCGTCCCAAGTCCTTTTACCCCGAGGGCACCGGGCGCCCACCCTGAACTCCTCTACCTTCGGGAACACAAGGAACTCACCCTGGGCCCCTTTACCCCAGGGTACCAGGAGCACATCGTGAGCTTGTATCCCCAAGGGCACCAGATGCTCATCCCAAGCCCCTCTTACCCCCGGGAGCACCAGGTGCCCACCCCAAGCCCGTCTACCCCCTTCTGCCCCTGGGCCACCCGCCGCCCATCACCGCCACGCCGCAGGACACGGCGGGCCCCGTTCGCCGCCTGGCAACCGCCCCCGCGCGGGCCGCGCTGGGCAGCAGCCAGAGCCGGCGCCGGGGCCCTGCCTGCGGCCGGGGCCGGGCCTCCTCTCCACCGCCCCGGGGCGGGGACTGCGCCGTGGGCGGGCGGGGCAGCGCGGCGCGTCCCAGGGCAGCGCCGGTCCCTGCGCCGGCGCCCGCGGGTCGAGCGAGCGCTGCGCGGGGCTGCGGCCGCCGCTCCCCGCCGGGCGCGCCTTGCACGGGTCCGGAGTCGCGGCCGCATTATGGTCAGCCATGGCGTGGCTGCCGGGCGGGCTGGCCGAGCTGCGCTGGGGCGCGCTGGTCGCCCTCTTCGTGGCGGCGCTGGCCACGCTGGCCGTGTACCTGGTGCAGTACGCGCTGCTGGCGCTGCGGAGGGGCCGCCCGCCGCCGGCCCCCGCCGCCCCGGTGCAGCGGGACGAGCTGCTGGAGGAGGGCGGCTCGGTGCTGGCCTGGGCGCTGTCGCGGGGCAGCTGGAGGCGGCAGTGGCGGCGGGCCTGGGTGGCGGCGCTCCGAGCCGAGGCGGTGGAGCGGGCGGTGAGTGCCGGGATGCAGGTGATGGATGGGCGGCGGGACGGACGGAGGGAAGGGACGGGGGATGGCCGGCGGCGGCTCCCCCGCGCCCGCCGGGATGGGGCCGGCGCCTCCCGGCCGTGGGGCATCGCGCCGGGACGCGGCTCCGGGCGCTCCCCGCTGCCAGGAGCGGCTGTAGGGATGCCGAGACTTGCTGCAGGGATGTGCTGGGTGTGTTCCTGACCCTCCGTGTGTGTGTTCGTATATTTACACGTGTGCGTTCGGTGGCTGCTTGGCAGGGATAGCAGGAGGGAGCCGGCCGGAGGCACGGAGTGGGCGCACGCGTGGGAGCAGGAAAGGATGGGGAGGAAGGAAAGCCGCGACCCCCGCAGCCCCTGGCAGGGGTTCGCTCCGCCGATAACATTGTTCGGGCGTGAGGAGGAGGAAACAATGGAAACTTCCTGGCCTGGGCCTGCGGCCCGTCCTTCGGCAAATAATTCCCAGAGCTGGGCTTCCCCCGGCGTGCCTCGGGCCCTGCTGTGTGTGGTGTAACTCCAAGGGCTGGTGGCCTCCGAGCCCGCTGGATGGTGGAGGGGATGCTCAGGGTTTGGTCAGTTTGCCTGTGACCCGGGTCAGGGAGGATGCACAAAACGTGGTGCTCCTTATCATCCCAACCTGCCCTTCCTGGAAAAGGCGAAGTGTGGCATCCTGCGCGTTGGTGTGTAATGGTATGCCCGCTGAGGTGACGAGGTTAGGTGAAGCCTGTGGCAAGCTGATTTCCTTGTCCTGAGGACTTAACCCTTGTCGTGTCAGTGCAAAATGCTGAGGATAAACTCTAGGAAGTGGCATGTCCCCAGGTCTCTGAATTTGTGTGTGTCTCAGACCTAAGAGGTTCCTTCTTACATGTCAGGGAGCAGGCTGGGGAAGAAGGAGGAGTGGGGCAACATGTGTTTGTGAAAGATAAGGAGTAAAAATTAACACTTCCCAAATGTCATTGTAAGTTGGGCAGTAGAAACAAAATATTTTGTGCACCCTTTCAAATTGTGCAGTGCAGTTAAGGATGGGTTGTGCTAAGAAATGAAGGTTGGTTTGCCCTGCTCTTGTGGAAGAGAAGGGTCCAGACAGCTTGAGCACAGGTGCTGGGAACTGAAAGTAACCAGACACAAGTGACAGCTTCCCTGAGCAGAGGGCAAAGCCCCTTGGACAGGGACACGCACACCCTCCCTGCCCAGGTGAGCAGCTGGAGCCGGGAGTTCAGCGCCTGGCACTGCAGCGTGGCGTTGCTCCCGCTGTCAGCCTCCCAAAACAATGTCAGCAGCACGAAGCTAATGAAATTCCTGCGTGCAAAACAACCTCGGGTGATGAGGGAAGCGGGGCTGAGTGCGCCGTGTGGGTAGCAGGTGAAGAATGCAGTGCTGATGCTTCTCAAAGTATGACCTCAGTGCCCAAAGGCTGCCCTGCCTTGCTGTCTGTGTGAAGACTGAATGGCTGTCATCGCTGTCTGCCTTCACTGATGAGGAGGGCTGGGCAGGGGAAGGCTTCTTTCCTCACCTCTGCAAGATGATATTTGGGGTTTCTTAGTTTTGGCATAGCCTACTGCAGCTGTATTAGTGGGCCAAACCAAACATGCCTTTTCAAACTGCAGCGCTGATAAATCTTTGCTGAAGAACAGCAGTTTTGCTGGACCCTGTTGTTCATGGACTTGGCTCTGCACTGTGTATACCTTGATATTCTACTACAGGGAGAGATGAGTTATGATTAGGCCCATAGCTATGTCCTAAGTATATGTTTTCAGGCTCTACCCTGTATTATGTAGTAAGGTGTCATGCAATTAATACATGGAAGTTTTTACATACATTTGCAATTCCAGGAACTTGACTGGCAGTGTATTTTTATCACTTGTTTTCAAGTGATGGGTTCATCACCTAACAGTGCTTCTTTTTTCTTCTTGTTAGGATTCTCAGTTGCTCACGTTTGAGGAAGATGACCCAGCAGAACCACTTGAGCTAGCAGTTAAAGAAGTTACCAGTGTTGTAAAGTCAGCTGGAGAGAAGGTAAACTTTGGATTTGTTGCCCTTCCGTGTACTTTGGGTCAGGAAATGTTTTATTAGTATTAGTGGAAGATTTATTTGTCAATAGATCTGTACCCTTGACCTGTGTTTGTTGAGGCAGGTAAGAGGCTGCCTCTCTAAAGAAGCTGTGCAAACTCTCTGCATTGATTCACTTCTTTTGCATGTTGTGAGCAGAGTGTGCTCCAGGGCTTCCACCAAATGCACAATAACCAGGGTTATGCCAAGTTCGTAGCTACGCCCTCAGTGAGCTCATGGAGCAGCCCTCTCCTCCACCTCCACAGTCCTGATGATGTTTCCCCATCCTATTGCTGAAGTGTGCAGTGGGAACTTCATTGAGAAGAAGGAAATTTTTCTCCTGGGACTGGCAAACATCTTTGTCTGCCTCTTGCTGTTTGTGTGGCTGATGACAGGTTTGCTTCCTAAGTGGGAGCTGAGTAAGGATCAGTGGAACAGGTGCAGAGTCCTGAGGGTGAAGTCTTGTATTCAGTGAGGAGCAAGTGATTTCTTTCCTCCTCTCCCATTGCAAATACTGGGAGGTGGTTCAGTGCCTGTGAAATTAAAATAAGGCAAAACGTGGCTTCTTGGAGCAGTAAAAATGCTTTAAAAAGGGAAAAAAAAATCTATATATGTTTATTAGCAATGATAGCTCCTGCATTTTTGTCCTAGTGACTGTAAGTACCGGTTACATTAGGCACCTGCATCAAATTAGCCTAATGCTTTTCTTTTAGTTTTGTTTTGTTATTTTGCTTTGCTCATCTGATTTAGATGCTAAGCAGCTCTACTATGATTCCTTTGAAAACTATGCATGCTTATCTGCCTGATACACAACTTACAGGCACACCCTGACTGGTGGCAGCTGGGGATTGTTAACATGTAAAGCTGTTTGTGTACTTATTTGCTCCCTTTTTAAAAAAAAATTGTTTCAATACCCGTAGTCCCTGCCCCAGCAGTGGGGCTGGAGGGACTGGACTTGGTAGGGCTGTAGGGTTGGCACAAGTGTTCCTCTGTGTCACTGGAAGATGCCACGATGGGAAATTGTAAGGAGAGGGCACTGCTAGGTCTGAAAGTGATGTGCTGTGTCATGTGTGAAGGCAGGACCCCGGGGAGAGCTGCTGCAAATAACAGCACAAAAAACTGGTGTCTTGCAGTGCAGTGTCTAAAATGTTGCTGGAAGGGACAGGCAGGACTGGGTTGAGCCATTCCAGCATCTTAATCGAGGTGTTACGCTGCAGACAGAAATCTAATGTGGTTTCAAAACAGCTTAGACCAATAGAAGCACATTTTAAAATTTATTGGGATAAAACAGGTTTGTTTTCATACACTGGGTTCTTCTGAACTGTGCAAAAACCCATTTCAATAGTCTTGTGCAAAGCTGCTGGAAAAAGTTCTCTGAATCATTCTTACTCCTTCACTTGAGCTATAACCTGAATATTTATTTGAATTACAGGGTATAATAACCTTAGGGTGGCAGTCTGGTAGCTACTTTTCCTTATTCTTTAAATGCATACCTTTCTCTAAATACCTCAAGAGTTCTCTTATATGATAATTGTGTCTTATATTTCCTGAGGTAATACCAAGGGTGTTTGGTTTTTTTTTGGTGTTATCTTTTTTTGCCCCATCCTCTTCAAACTCTCAATGTTTGCATGTGAAATCAAAATCTCTCCCTGCAGCTTGGCCAAACTCAAAGTTCTGACAGAAATTGGTGTGTGCTGCACAGTGCAGTGCTGCAGACATGGTTGGAATGCTGCTGCTTCTCAGCTTGGCCCAAGCTGTGGTGATGGAACAGAGCTGCTCTGTGGCTGGAGGTTACACCACACTGCCCCTTGATAAAGCCTCTATTTATGTGTTGCCTTCACTCCAATTTTGGGCCAAAGCCTAAATATATAGAATGAAGTGGCCTGTTTTCATTGTGTGGTATTGGTTGTTTTGTTTTAATAAAGTAAACATTAGAAATATTCTTAGTCTTAGCTTTTTCTGCCAGCCTTTCCATTAGTGCAGTCTATTTCCAGAGGGCTTGAACTTCACAACAGAAACAGCAACAAAAAAGGCAATGAAAAAGAGGATTCTCTTGCTGAGGACTTGGCACAGAGGATTTGGATGGAGCAGGCTGTGATAGAAGTCTCCCTTATTTTTCTGTTTCATGCTCAAATGGAAAGGGGTAAAATTCCTTCAGAGTGCCATTCCTTTAATGTCACTGCTGCACTCCTATCTGGGACCATTCCTGGTGTTTATTTCTGGTTATTTTTGGTGGAGTGAACTACCCTGACTGTGATGTACAGTTCCTGTTGTCTTTTAACTCCCCTTTTTGCTTCAAAAGCCACCCCAGATCTTTGCTGCTTTAATAACTAGGGTTTTTTTACAAGCCTAGGTGGAATTCTAGCCCATGGAGATTTTTTTCCTTGGCTTTTTTTTTTGTTTTGATTTGTTTTTTGCACTAATATAATCCTTTCTTCTTAATATGTTTACTCTTCTTTAAATGGTGCTTGCTGTCAGTAAATGTATTATGAAGGGATTATATTTCCTTCTAGCTTTTGTTTAGCTTGCCTGCATAAGTTGCTCCTTAAATCTCCTTTTACAATGCTGTCCTGGCTCCTGAGTCTCTCCTATGCCCCCATTCTCAGCAGCAGCTCCAATTAAATCCATGTTTTTGAACTTGATGGCTGAAGGGCCACACAGCCCTACAGGTAAGGTCTCACAGTGCAAGGAGGCAGCTTCTTTTTGGCTCTGGAAGTAGTTTCCTGAGGGATTTTGGGCTCCAGTGTGCCTCTCCTGTGGCTGCTTCATGCTGTGAGTGCCTTGTTGCATCAAGGTCTCTCTCCCTGTGGTGCTGTCCTGATAATAAACTGTCCTTTGTGTGAGCAGGAGTTGTTAATTCTTACACACACACAAACACACTCTACATATTTTGTATTGCTCTCCTATGTTTCAAGGTCTTTCAGCTTTCCTGTGTGATGACCTTCCTTTATGTTGCTGTTTCCCAGCTTGTTTTCCTGAGCATCAAGTTTTCTTTCAGGTTTCTCCTGAGGTATTTTGGACTTTAACTGTGCAATGGGTTTGGGGCTCAAAAGAATCTTTGGTAACCTGTTTCCAGCTTTCACCTCCCTGCTCATTGTACTGTCCTCTCCCTTTCAAACATCCCAGTCCACCATAATGGGGGAGTGATGGAGTAAAAGCTTAATTGTTAGTGGGGCGAGCCTAGAGAAGTAAACAAGACAACATTAACATCTAACCTTCTTCAGAACTGAGTGCCTGGTCAGGGGAGGACATCGGGGTGGGGTTTGTTTGCTTCACTGGAGGTGATCCTGGGTTTGGCTCTGCCTGTCTTCCAGCTGCTGCTGCAGATGTGTGTGGGCCACCTATAGGCTTGTGCCACATCTGCCAGCTTGGCACAGGGATCAGGGAAGCCTTAACACCCCGACACAGAGGAGCTGTGTCTGCAGGTGAATCACTGTCCAAGCTACCACAGCACAAACTGGCAAACCTCTCCTGGAGTTTTCTGTCTCCTCTTGGTCTCTGTGTCTTCAGCTGTGCTGTGTCACAGACTGTTTGGAAAGGCTTGCATGGTAGTGGGGCCAAACTAGCAGTTCTAGTTCAGGTATTGATTTATATTCCCCTTTCTGAAATATGAGTACTGCTTCCTGTCTTTGCACTGTTTGATGTTCATTTGAATTTACTAGGTGGATTGAAAATTCTTCCTGTCCTGTCTCCTTGTACTCCCTGCTTGTTTATTTCATTCCCTCACTCCCCATTTTTTCCACCTATTTGAATTTGAATGTGTTGGTCTCAAAGGAGTGGATAAATTCACATGTTCCATCAACTTCTGCTTTGTTTCTATTGCTGACATGGCAACTCTTTCTCCTGCACTGAGTCCATCCCTCACCCTGCCTTCACCGTGGTGTTTACCACCATTTGGAAAACTGGTCTGAGGTTTTCACTGTATTTACAGCAAATTCATTTTGATACTGTCTCCTAAAAATCCACACCTGCCTGTGCCTGGGTTAGATATTGCATTTTCTCATCATCTCCCCTTTATTTGCCCTGGTCACTTGATCAATTGTTTGGGTAAAGAAGGAGTGGAGGAGAAGTTGGAGAAACCCCAGAAGAAATGAAGGAATTGGCTCTGGTAACTATGAAAATCATGTAATTCTTCTGAACAGCTGAGTGCTAATGACAGTCAAAAGGCAGAAGTTTTTGACTTGAAAAATTTTCTTGTGGTGAGGTTTTCAGCCAAGCACACAAGCTGTCTGCGTGGCCATTGACAAGATAAGTTTTCCATGCCAAAAATAAGAGCCTGCTCATAGTAGAACCCTGTGAGACAGATGGGAAATTGTGAGGGTCCTAAATCTTACAGTGAGATCTCACAGTGAGATTTCACTGTGTGGCTGCCTCGTGGTTAATTCTGATTCTCTAGTGAAAATGTTAAATATTTGTATTAGTTACATACTACTGAGTAACCTCAAGTAACCTGCTCTTTCTGGAAGTAAATACTAAGTGCAGTAAAATGAATTTCCTTCTAGAATACAAACAAAAAAGACAATCAAGGCCCATACTGCTGGGGGTTTTACAAACACATGTGGTGTGGTCAGGGCCTGGGGAAGGTGAGGGAAATGTTACCCATCAGGGCTGTCAGAACTTCCCCCTGAAGCACAGCCAGGGAGGGAACCTGCTGCTGCACTTGGGGAGGGAAGAGTAAAGAAAAGGGAACAAATTAATTTGTAATGCACAAATTAATGGGGTGCCAGGGCCAAAACTGAAACCTCAAGGCAAGAAGGCACCATGTGTGAGGAGCAGGGGCACCATGGTGCTTCTTGAGATGAAGCAGCTTCTGCTGCTACTTCAGGAAGGAAAAAACAGATTTTGAAACCTGTCCAGAGGAACTGCAAAGGGAAAAAGTCTGGATATAGAGGGGGAGGGCAAAGTGGAGGAAGGGTTTTAATAGCTGTGGGTACACAAGTTTGGCCACTTGACTTTCTCAGGGAAAATAGTCTTGCTTAACCCACAGTGCTTTTTCAGTCTCCTTTGTTCCTGTGGTTGCTTATCTGGAAGAGAATTACTTTTAGGATAATTGTACTCAGATTTTTAGGTATGTGTGAGCAGGCTGTGTCACAGCATCTGCAGCTCAGTGGAGCTGAGTGCCAGCATCTCCCATATGGGGAACTGAGCCCAGCCAGGTCTGGGAGTTCTGGCCACTGCAGCTCATCCCATCATGAGGATGTCAGGTCAGGGATGAGGAGGAGAGGCTGGAAACAGCAGGAATAACCCTGGCAGTGAGTGATTAAGTGCCAGCTGTGCATGGGGAGTGATAGCAGAGGACTGAGGAGGAGCAGGGACACAAAGGTACCTGAGGAAGGGCTGGGAACTCCTTCCATGGGAGAACCCAAAGCAAATGGAGAGAAGGGTGTTTGTGTCAAGGGAGGTGCTGGAGGGAGAAAATACCTTGATATTGGTTTCTTTGTGCTGCTACTTCACCTCACCCTATTTCTGCTAATTTAGGAGCTGTGTCTTGCCCAGAGGTAGGATCACAAAGAGTGGGGGGTGACCCCTCTGGGAGCTCAGAATCAGCTGCTCCCAGCTGCTGTGCAGGGCTTGGTTTTTAAAGAACAGTTTGTTATAAAAGTGACAGGTTTTCTAGACTCTAAAACACAAAGGGTTGATAACTGGGGATGTCTCTGGTAAGGGGAATGGGAGAGAGAACAAGGAATATAAATTAAATTTAAGGAGAATTCTCATCCTATCAGTCCAGGTTCCTCTGGTTTCTTGTGGACACCTATCCTTCCTCTTTATCCCACTGCCAACCAGAAAGGGCTGCTTTGCCTGGCCCTCCCTTCTCCAGCTCTTCATCTGTGCAGAGAAAATGAATTTGAGGAAGCAGGTTGGAACAAGGCGGGGGAAAAGGAGCGGAGCATGGGAGGCTTCAGCGTTTTTCTTTGTGTGCCTGCCATGGGGGAAGTGGCCTACATATTTCTGCTTGGGTCTATCAAAATCACCTGCTACACTTCTAAAGGAATGTCACTCAGCAAGGCAAGCAGCAGCTGCAATCTCTTTAATCACCTTTTCACCACTTGTGGCAGCATCGGAGATGAAAACTAAGTCTCTTTCTCTTCAAATTCTAGCCCAGATTTCTGCTTCTCTCAGTATTCTGACTCCATCATCCATCCTGCTCCCAGAACAAAGGGATTCACCTGGCATAAATACATATCATTTTCTATTTACAAACATGGAACCAATCCTTTTGATGATTGGATTAAAAATTGACAGGTGGCTGTATGTGAGTACCACAATTTTTTTAGTTAAAGTGAGGGCAGAGGGGGAGTAGGGCTTAGTAGATGTCATTGGCAGAAAATAAATTAACCAAGGAGACTAAAAGTCCAAACTTCACTGGTCTGGGCTTTGAAATGAATGGTAAAAATACATATAAAAAACTGATTTAGCATCTCTTGACAAAACGCAGAAAGAAAAATGAAAGTTCTGCCACCTGCAGTGTCTGTTTCCATCCTTTACTTGGAATTAAACATGATTAAGAAATAAGTGGCACATGAACTCAGTTGTCAGCTCTCTGGCCACACTTTTATTTCTTTTAAAAACATTAATCAACCATATACTTGGCAACCTTGGCTCTTGGACATCCAGAAATTCCAGATGAATGGCTCTGCATTGCATGTACAGCAAGTCCAACTTGTTCTGAATGCACTGAACTTCCTGTGGATGTGTGGAAAAAACATGTATGGATGATAAGACACTGCATTTAGGATATGGAAGTGGCAGCAGTTTTTGCATCAGACCTGTCCTTTTTTCTCCTCTTTCCTCAATAAAGAGGGAAGAACCTTTTCCAAGACTTTAAAGAGTCACTGTGTCAATCCATTTCTTTGAATGAAAGGAGTGATTCTATGTTTCATCTCAGCTATAAGTAAAACAAGCAGCTGGAAGCAGCTGGGCTCTTTGTTCTTGTTAGCTATTAAAAATCCTTTCTATTTTACCATAATACTGGGTGTTGGTGTTGTTTGTGTAGGATTAAGGTCAGAAATCACTTCTGAAGGAGTGTGGACTTTGGGAAAGGGGAGAGGTGAGGTGGACTCATTTGTCCACTTCTAAACTATAATTTGCAAAGATATAACCTGAAAAGGCAAATCTTACTGCTTGTGGGTGTGGTTGTGATTTTTATTTGTCATATCCACCTCCCCACCCCCTACTCCTTTGTAATTAAGTCTCTACCTTAATGGATGTACTCAGGCCCTTGATAAAGCCCTGGCCATCCTTAAAATGTACCCCAGAGAGCCCAGGGAGATGAAATGTATTTAAGGAGAGACTGATAAGGATCTTCCAGGAGTTACGTGATTCCTCTCAAAGCTTTCAGCTTCAATTCCAGTGCCCATAAGTGGAGCAGTAAGTGCACAAACACAATTTAATAGCACCATGCAGAGTTTTTGTCAGACAAACCTTGCAGGGAGTTATTTGTCTGTGCATTGCATTGACCTGGTTCCCTCTGCCTGAGTCAGTGTGAGGAGGGCCCAGCTGTCCTTTCCCCAGTGGAGCTGTGGGGACAGTAACCACAGAGGGATGGGGACAAGCAGCTCTCCTCCACCAGCACATCTGTTTGCAAAACAAACATGCCTCTATGGTGTGATGAATAATTTCTGACTTCCACCCCATGGGCTTTCCTGTGCTGCCAGGAGCCCTCCAGGAATTTCTGCACACTCCAGGAATTCTGCATGGCAGCTCCAGCAGCTCAGTCAGTTTGCAGAGGGGAGGGAGCAAAAACTGTCCACTGTTTACAAGCTCAGTGTGACAACAAGTTAAATTACTGCTCCTAAAAGTGCAGTGCAGTCAAGTGGCACTCAGACTTTTCCCATTTAGCTTTGTCACCACATTTCAGGCTTTCTTGGTTTGGTCAAAGGTTTGAATAAATTCTTAAAGGCTCCTGCTCCTTTTTACCCACTGAGAGCTGGAATTACTCAGACAGAATCCTCTGCTGTAACAGCAGGTTTATACCAAAGTTTCACATTTGTAGGATACCACTGAATTGAAAATTGTGTGGTAAATCAGCTGTCCTGTTGTAGGCTACTTAGCTCAGAGCAGGAGTGGAAGAAGAACAAACATCTTTGCCCTCTTGGAACTTTAATACATAGATCTGTGAAATGGAAAGGAGTCCTTGTCAGGCAAGGAGTTACTTCTGAATTAGGTAATAATACAAAAGAAATTTTGGGAAATGCCATGATTTGCAGGTATTAGATTTCATGTACAGATTTGAACACTTGAACTATGTGCTTTTAGAAGAATGTGCAGAAGGAGGTGGGAACATTAATGAAATTGCTTAGAAATTACCCACCTGTGCAACTTAGCAGAATTCTGCTAGCTTAAATTCCTTTCTTATTTTCTTTCTTGCCTTCACCAGACCTTCTGAAGACTAATTTCTTTTCCCCTTCATTTCCTCTCGTCCTTTTCCTTTCTCCAGGTGGTTTCTTGCAATGTTGTGGGAGATTCTGTGAAATTCCTCGTTGCTGTCTCAGCCCCTCCACCCACAGCTGCTGAAGCTCAGTCGTATTTTGTGAAGCTGTCCCCAGTCCACCTGCAGGTAAAGTCTTAAGTGTTGTTCTCTCTTCCCTTCCTTTTGTTTCCCCTCTGGGGCAAATGGTAAATACAGAAATTAAGCTGCCTCTTCAGGAGACTGGGGATAAATAACATGTTGGGTAGACTACTTGGATATCTAGAACAATTCCCTTTTTTAAGTGGCATGAACTCTCAAAGCTTAAGCAACTTCTGCCTCCTTAGAGTGTCACTTTGGAGCTACCTACTCAGAAACTGGTGTCATTCTTCCTGTGACGAGCCTTAACGTGGAGATTGACCAACAATTTCCTTCCGGGACACCACAACACTCTACAATAACTCTTTTCCTGTCCACAGCTTCAGCTTTATGTGAAAGACAAAGGAGAAGATGTCAAAGTTGAGTGGTTCCTCATTAACACCGAAGAAATCAACTTTGAAATCCAGCCAGCAGTGCAGGAGGTCAGTCAGTAAGTTTTATTTGTTGTAATGGTAGAGCAGATGGGTCTCCATCCCCTTGGTCCAAAATGTGGTGCAAAGCATCTCCCATGGATCATCTATCAAACCCCTACACCTCTGAAATCCAGCAACACCTCTCAAGATCACTGAAACAAGTCTGTATTTGACAGACAAATGACTTTGCAAACATCTTTCATCCAAATTCAAGGTGTGGAAAATGTCTGTTCCTAATTATCTTCTCTCAGAACACTTCTAAAATAATTTTAAAACTCCCAGTTGTTGTGGTATTTCCATCAAAGCAATTAAAACATTGCTTCTTCCCTAAATTAAATAAGTTTTGAAATCTGGCAGCAATAGATCAGGAATGGCTGTGAAAAATACAGTTATTTAAGGAAATGATGGATGATCTAAAGATATTTTGATGCTGGAATTGCACCTGAGCTTTGTATATGAGCACTGATTCATTGGGCTATCCCCTGCAAGAGGTTCATCTTGACTGGGATTCTCTTCTGTGTTTGACCCTTCACAGTTTTTTATTTTTGGCACAAATGTGGTGATTTAACTGTTTCCTACAACTGGGCGGAAGACTTGTTTGTGTTTTGTGATGTTGTTTTCTTGACTGAAGGCCTTGTTAAAAAATAATTTTATTGTAGAGTTGCTTCTAAAGACCTGTATTGAGAGAGCTACAATCATCATAATTTATTACCACAGCTTTTGTCTGTAAAAATGTGAAACTCATAACTAAAGACAGACAAGCCTTTTGAAGTGTGTTTTAATGTAGGTTTTACCATGCACACGTAGCATGGAAATGACTTTCATATGCTGGGGTGGCATGTTGATTATCCACATTTGAGCAGTCATTAACTATTAAATCCTTCCTGACAAACACAGATGACTCTGGTGCAGTCACTGGACTTCACAATCAGCTTTTTGCTAGGTGCCCAAGTCCAGCTTTGCAGAGTTGCACCTGTTCTGCTTTGCCTGCATTTTTAGAATGAGCCTGTGAAGCTCTTTATTCGTTAGAGGGCTTTATTTTCACTTTGAAGTTTGTACTAGCCCTTATGGAAGAGGAGAGGCAATAAACAAAGGGCTACAACCTGTGAGCAAGCTACACCTGAGAAATTGCTTCAGCTCCTAAACTTCAATGTCAGCTTTTGTGTCTTGTTTTCTTCCTCTTTCAGAAGCAATACTGTGTGTACAAACAAATACCTCTAATTACTTGTGATTATCTGCACAGTGGTTTTGACATCACACAAGCTGGGTTTAATAACCCATTTTCTCTTGGTAATGGCTGGGTGAACCTGCGTTGTGTTGGGCAACCTGGCTGACTGGTAGGGTTTGGATTTACACAATTTACATCATGTGCTGGTGTGCCCCAGGCTGACTGTGGTGTACACCCCTAGCCCAAGTCAAACCCAAAGTGAAACCTGTTGTCTTTATCATTTGGAGGTGGCAGTTAAGCCATTATGGCTTGTCTTGTTGAGGGAGTTGTGCTGGAGAGTTACTTTGCAAAAAAAGGATGGCTAAAAATGAGGCAGAGCTGACAGGAGCCTCTTCAATCAAATCTCCTTTCCAAATGACTATGGAAACAACAGCAAATACCTATGAACAGAAGTCCAGTGACTGAGGTTGCTGTTGTTACTGTTAAATAACAGATGTCACATTAGGCTGATGGCAAAACACGTGAGGCAGCTGGGGTTTTACAATTTAGGTAAGAGCAGGGGAGGGAAATTACCTCCAAAACAATGAAGACTAACCATAATTTATCTGCTTATTTAAGTAACTTAAGTAATGAAATTGCTGTTACTGAGGTTTTAAAAAGCCTAATTTACTGTGATCTTTATTAAAGTGAATGAGTATTATCTGTTTCCTTGGTGACTGTTTGAGGCCACATGGTGTAAACGCAGCAGATTTTTGTGGGACTGGCCAATGCTATTGTATGTTTTGAACACGTCATCAAAGGCCAGTTAGGTAAGAAGCAGTACAACAGGACTTCTGTACACAGCATTCCTGGGATTTTTTGTGAAACACCCTAAATGTTTCTGTTACACCTGGGTAGCTGGGAAAGGGCTGTTACTCCCAATCTCTTTGACATGTCCTGCAAGGTGCACATCAGTGAAGTCTCTCAGTGTGGTATCAGATGAGAAAAGATGGATGGGTCCTCTGGTTTTAGGTCAGATCTTTGTCTCCTACTTCAGCCTTTCCTTTAGAAAAGAAACCTCACTGAGATTTCAGAGCTGTTGAGTTTCAGACTGTCCTTTCTGGGACAGCTTGATTTAAAAATCTGTGCCCTGTAGGTAATTGAGCAGACAAAAACTCCTGAGGAGTGTGCTGTGAAAAGCAGGCGTTCTCCAGGAGCACAGGGAGGCCAGGGGCAGTTCAGTCTCTTCATTCACCTTAGAATTTATCATGTGAAGCTACCTGTGTGTACACAAAATCTGTGCTGTGTTCTGACCCCTCAGAGGTTGTGGTGCTGAGCACAGGTGGCCATGAGATTTTTTTATGGGCAAACAACAACTCAGTGCCCCAGAGCAGCACAACTCTGTCCATACACTGCACTTTTCAGCAAGGTTGAAGACCTCCAGGAGATGCTATAATATTTTTTTTTCAGAGCAGCACAGGATTAGTTTCTTCTCAGCTGCTGCAAGCTGGCATAGCTCCCATTAAATCAGTGGAATGGTGCAGATCTGCTTATCTGATGACCTGATCTGCTCTCTCAGGAGAGTACAGAGCAGTGCAGAATCTTTAAAACACCATCATAAGATAAAAACTGTTAAAGAAACTTCTGTTTTTGTAGCTAACAGCTGTGCCTTCCTAACTCTCAGAACAGCATGACTTATTCAGTGTTTAATTCTAGTTTTCCTTTAATGCATAATGGAGAAATTTAAGTAATTCTTTGCATGATCTATTGTTAAATGCTGGCAACAGAAACCGTGCGTCTCTCTCTGACAAAGCTAATGTTTGATGGCTTTGGTGGTTTAGGTATATACCAAATTAATTTTTGCCTCAACTTCTTCTGAGTTTTGAGCAGCCTGATTGTTTCCTCATAGGGACAGACAGCAGGGACATGTGCAATATCTGAAACGCTCAGAGATGTCTTGAAGAACCTCTTCAGCTCAGCTTCTCCATCTGTAGAGTTGAGTGTGAGGCCTGCAGATACAAAGGAGGTTCAGGTAAGGCTCATTCCTTCCAAAACCTTTTGAGAAGTGTCTTTCTGCTTAGTGCTTTTATTACACATTCATGGCTCACAGCTGAGTAAGTTTAACAGTGACAAGAACCACCTGGGACACATGTTTAGAACAACACAGCCCTTGGCAGTGGAGGCTTTGTGGTCACACCTCCCCTGTGGCTCCGTGTTGGTGTTCCAGCCCAGCTCACCTCCGCTTCCCTGTGCCAGCGTGGCACAAGGGCTTGGTGCTGGCATGTGCACAGTGCCCCTTGTCGTGGTTGCCTTTTGCAGAATGTACAGAACACGAGCCTTCTCCCTCAGGGCACGAGTCCTCCCAAGCCTCCCAGGGCTCACGACCTCAAGCTGCTGGTGAGGAACATCGCGGCGGAGCCGAGCGATCTCCGTGCTGCAGGTACCGCAGCCCAGGGGCTGCTGCTCCACTCCAGGCTGGCCTGGGCTTGGGGTTTCTTACTTTCCTTTCAGGCGAGGTAATGGTGGAAGTTCTGGGTTACAGCCTGCTGTCAAAAGAAGGTTTAAGAAGTTGCTGTATTCTGAGAAAGAGAATTCATAGAATCACGAATGGTTTGGGTTGGAAGGGACCTTAAAGCTCATCTCATTCCACCCCCTGCCATGGGTAGGGACACCTTCCACTGTCCCAGGCTGCTCCAAAACCCATCCAGCCTGGTCTTGAGCATTCCCAGGGATGGAGCAGCCACAGCTTCTCTGGGCAACCCGTGCCAGTGGTGACTTAATGTATATTTTAGTTTATTTGAGTATTTAAACATCTTGTTCTTCTTGTACAGAAATCCATCATTGCTGAAAACAGATTGAAATGACCACGTGTATAAAGCTGGCTGATTATTTTCTGGCTTCTAGTTTTAATTTCTAAAAGTTCTCACTTTGGCTGTACCCAAGATGAGGGGCTCAAATCCAACTCTCCATTAGCTGCTGGCAATGACGTTGGTTTGATTCAACGTTACCTTATTTTTCTTTACATTAGAGTGATTTGCAGATGTATCTCAAACTCTCCTTCTGTATTAGAAACTCCTGAAAGATTTTTTTTGTTGTTGTCAGGGACATTTTCCCCCAATGAAGTGCCTTTGCAGATAAAGAAAGAAGGAAGGTGCCTCTTGCAAGTGGAGAATGAAGCCAAAAAAGAGGTTACTGCCTAGTGAAGTTAGTGTTGGGTTTGGAAAGCAGCACCAGGCCTGTCTTGCAAGTGCTCAGACTTCTCCAAGTGCAGATTGAGGCACAGCTCAGATTCTCTCAGCAGAAATACAGATTGGAGGATCTGTTGTTTATAGCCACTAAACAATTCTGTAACAGTATTTTTAATGGAAGCTTGTGGCTGCTAAATTGGTCAAGGCAGTAGTTTCAGATAAATATATCCTACTTGCTGTTCTCCTTTTTTTCAGTGAGAGGTAATAGGTTCTGCCCTAGAGTCTTACATAATGTTGCTTTGCTCATCCTGGTTGGAAGTGATCCTCCTAAAAATCTCTGCAGAGCTTTTTAAAAAAAAAAAAAAACAAAAAAAACCAAATTATTTTTAAAGCAATTCTGGATCTCTTGGCTGTGAAATGTCCTTCATCAATAAAATATGCTGGCAAGTGCAACCCAGTTGAGTAGAAAGTGTCCCAGCCCACAGCAGGGGGTTTGGAATGAAATGATCTTTAGAATCCCTTCCATCCCAAACCATTCTGTGATTTATTACTACTCTACAATTTTGCAGTGCAGACTAAACTTTCCAAAAGATTGGGTCATTTTGCCTTGCTTTAAAAGTCATGAGATGAGATGAGATATCTTTGTGTGCATACAGTGCATAGAACACTGCACCTTCCCACAAAACAAGAGGAAAAAGAGACAATTCATGTGCTCTGCTCTGGGAACACAGATGCTGGGAGGCAAAATCCCCGTTTGCCATTCTAACAGGAGATGGAGGGAATTTTGCAGCTCCTGGAGTGCAAATATTTGGAACTGAGGATGAGAAATAAAACTTCATGATGGGGTTTAACTGGTACACTTGAAATCCAGTGGTCATCCTGCACAGCTGGAAAGGTGCTGGCTTCTGGACATAACCTACTGACTTTTAATTAATATTCCCTTCCCTTTTCCTGGCCTTCCCTTGCAATAATGAATTATCCTGTTGGAGCTCAGGCTCCATGGGACTGTGCAGTATTTCAGGCACAGATACACAGGGGGCTGAGGAGGGGCAGCTTGTCCATGCTGATGAAACCATGGGTGATTGATGGATGCTGACAGGGTTTATAGGAGCTCTGGCTCTCCTGTAGGTATCTTAGTTCAGCTGGTGAATACCCAGTAGTAGAACTGGTCTCTGCTTATGGGCTGTTTTTATCTCCTTGGTTTGTGTATGTAAACAAAGGTCACCCGAGATTTTGTACTACATGCCCTACAGGGAATACCTTAGGGCAACAGAGATTTCTGCTGGTAAGGAAAAAGCAGTTAGTTGTTTACAGCAAGGTGTCCAGGGCAGAAAAGCTGCAATACCCTGTTGGATACAGTTGGTTTGTGGCTCAGGTGTAGTTCCAGGCAGGGCTGTGCAGGGTCCCTGCCCTGGGCTGGGGACGTGGCAGCAGCACCAGGCTCAGAGACACATGGCTGGGGGAGCAGAAGCCAGCCCAGGCCCATGAGCTCAGGCTCAGCCCCTGTGAAAGCAGCTCAGCTGCTTCCTCTGGGGTCAGCTTGGATCCCAAATAAGCTGTGTGTACCCAGGGCTTTTTCTCCTCTAATCACCTCGCCAGGCCCAGGCTGCCTCTGTGCCTGAGACAGGGCTGATCCAGAGCCCAGAGCATCCCCAGAGAGCAACTGAGAGCTGCTCACAGCAAATACAAACCCAGATTCTTCTGGAGAGCTGGGGGCAGCATCTTTTGTTTGCTTCGCACACAGTCAGTACTGAGCTTTTGTTGCTTTCCTTGATGTGTTGGAAGTCTGGGTTTAAATTATTTCTGATGCTGTGAAAGGCATATTAAAGAAACTCTTTTAAGAGGAGCACATCAGGCAAACTATTTCCTCTTGGAGCAGCAGTAGAGCTACTCTTAATACGCCAATTTGCAACAATATCAAATTCCAAGATCAACGCAGAGATAAGTCTGCAACAGTGCTTTAAAACTTGTTAAAAACCACAGTGCAGGAACCACTGTGAATTAGCACTGCTGTCATCAGCCACTTGCCAGCAGAAAAAACTTCTTTTCATGTCCAGATAAACCACTGTGACTGTGGCCAGGAGGAACGTAGAAAACTTCTAGTTTTGTTTAAAGCAGCTTGTAAACAACTTCACTCCCTCCCCGCCTCACACCCACAACATCACCTGCTCACTCTTTGTCTTCCCCATCTTTTTGGATCGTTTTATGCCTGCATTTTATTGCTTCATGACAGGATTTAAATTGGGCTGTCACGTTTCACAGTGTGTGGGGTAGTTCATAAGACAGCAGTGGTGCAATAGTGACCTTTGCCATGAATGTCCTCGGTGTACAAACCAAGGGATGGCATTTATTCTGTGGGAGGGTGAGAAAGTGTCTGCAAAAGTCAGTTCAGAAGTGCAGTGTGCAAGGAAAGGGGTTTCTTTGCACTAAGTGGCCTCGTGTTGACAGAGCATTAATAACTGGCTACTGATTTTTCTTGCCCTTACAGGCAGCACAGACCTTGTGTGTATAGCTCAGTTGAATGACCCTATGCAGAAGTTTTCCAGCTCTGTAGCCAAAAATGCTGCACATCCCTTTTGGAAGGAAGAGTTTATCTTGTAAGTAACTTACCTACTGAGAATACTTTGACACTAAAGCACCTTCTTTTTTTCTTTAACTGTGTGAGAGAAGAATGGCATTTTGAAATAGGTCCATTCCTGGCCTTTCTCTGTGTGGCCTCAGAGAAATCTGGAGCTGCTGAGGACTTCAGGATATCTGATTACCCTCTGCATGGATATGAGATACAGCTCTCTACGTGTTCCATGATACATGATTCTAGTAGATGGCAGCAGTCACAGGCATAATAAATCACCTCATGCTTTCCTACAGTGCCAGAAAAGAAGTGTTAACAAGGTTTTGAAGTCACTTTACTGTGAAAACTGCATTTGAGGAAATCTAATGTCTCTCCATTCCCTCCCCTGAGTGGAAAAACAAAGGTGCAAAAACAATTGAGCATCTAAAAGAATGGTGGCCATGACTAAAAAGGGAGTGTAAAACTTAACTAGATTTTCTTTCTCCTGTAGAACAAAAAAAGGGACTTTCAGGCAGCCTGCACAATATTATGTGATTTACACAACTGCTGTAAATAGGGTCAAAAGTGAGCCGTTCTAAAACTATTTTTATTTTCACTTTCTAACAGCAGAGCAAAAATGGCTTCTGAGGTGCATGAGTTTAGGAAAGGGGGGACTCACTGATGAACTTTGTTTTCTGAAATATCACAAAGTGCTTCAGCCAATGGCTCTGTGATTCACTTCAGCCATCTGTTGGTGGAACAGCACCAGGGCTGCAGAGCAGACAAGTTCCCAGCAGTTTGGGACAGGAAGTTTGTAAGAATAATACCCTTTTCCAACTGAAAGGGCTGAGAGAGGGCAGGCAGGATGTGATTAACTTGACTGGAATTTGGCCTTGACACGAGGAATAATGCTGGGGTTTCCACACTGCTTTTCAGAAGTGCATGAGGTAAGCCTGGGGGCTTTTACAGATAAATGATTAGGATTTTGGCAGGGGTTTTTGAACTTCTTTCAAGTTCCTCTGCCCTTTTCTTTCTTCAGAGCCAAAAATATCCTCCACTCTGAACACCACTGTACTGACCATGTCAGACTCTGCTTTAGCTTCATGACAAAGCAGCAGTAGTGCCATCAAGGTGCTCCTTTCCATGTTTTGGGGTGCAGGAAGGGTGGGAATGTCAGGGAGAAACTTAAAATCTGCTGCATGATGATGTATCACAGCATCTAATGGTGGTGGGGTGTCTGCAGCCAGGATCACACCATCCTGAAACAAGGACATGGCAAAATGAAATACATGTTTGCATGCCCTTAGGGTTTTTGGCAGAATACCTGCTGAGAGGGGTATAAAATAAAGTTTTGCTGGAGGGTTCTTCAGTAGGTACCCAGTTTGCTCCACTGTGTCAGTCAGAGGAAAGGTTTTGTATCTGTTGTCTGGTCCATCTTAGGAAGCACCACGTGTGTAATTCTGAGAGTAGCTCACCTGGGTTTTGTCACACAAAAACTCCTCTTGTTGGCTTACAGCGTCCTTGAGTCTTGTTTTGGAAAAGTGATACTGACTCTTCTCATGTAAAGCTGTAACTACTTTTGTTTTCTTGCATCTGTCCTGTTTTTGCAGGACACTTTTCCTGCTTTGACAGGGATGTTGATTGAGCCTGTTCCAGCATCTTGACTTACAAAGTTGATCCTGCCAGGAGAAACAAAGCTTTTTGGTGTTGTGGTGTAGCAGTCAGACTAGGAACCATCTTCAGCATGGAGGGCAGCGTTTGTCAGCTCCTGGGGAGAAGAAAAGCCTCTGAAATTCAACAAATTGAACCTGTGCAAAAGTGAGGGAGGGACCCAAGCCATGGCTTTTTACTGTGATCCCTTTAGTCACTCTTACCCACCTGCAAGGTGCAGTGCTTGGCTTGGAGAGGGCTGAGAACAGCTGGGGAAAGGGGAATACCTACACGGGAAGGAAAACCTGCTTGGGCTGCAAAGATCTAACGTGGTTTTGTTTCCTTCACAGTGAACTAAGTGCCAAATCAAAAGCATTGCAACTGCAAATAGTAGAAGACGGAAAGTTGGATAGTAAGTATTTTAAGACTGAGTTATTTTGCATGATCAGCATGTGAGCTTTGCTGAGTGTTGACAGAAGTCCCCTTTTATTTCTGGATGGCCACAGAAACTGTGAGATCATGGGTGGAAGGAGAATACCCTGACCAGGTGCCTGAGTTGAAGTTACAGAGAATCTTTGAGTTTCTTTCTAGATTGTCAGCACACTGAGTCTTGCAGGTGCTGATATCCTGTATTTTTCCATCTTCTAAACATCTAACAGATCCACTGTGAACTTTTTCTGTTTCAAGTTCAGCTTGTGAGTTCTTTCTGTGGCTGAAGGGGAATCATGGAGGTTAATTGTAAATCCTTCCTTTCAAGTCCCAGGGAGTGCGTAACAATTCACGTATGAAAATCACAATCGGGTGTAAAACACTCCAATTCTGATTATGTTGGATTAAATATAAAACATGGGGGCTCAAACATTTTTACAACTCGATTCTGTTGTTTCAGAATTATTTTTAATAATCTAGATATACAAAGTTGTGCAATATCTTGCTTATGATACGTGATTATTGGAGGGATTGTAAAGTCAAAAGCTTTAAAAAATTTCTGATGTGGATGCTATTTTTTATTTTTTAAAAAAATATGTATGTGGAGTCAGCAAACTTGTGTTTTTCTTGGACAAAATGTAGTCTTGACTGTACCTAAACATCTTTAGTCTTTCAAACAACACCAGGAATGTTCTACATCCCAACTTTCAGCCTGGTTTCCTGAAGAAAAAGTTCCCAGTGGATTGCACTGACAATTCTCTTCCTCCCCCTCTGCCCCTCCTTACCTACTGAGCTGTTTTTCTCCAAAAAACTTAAATAGAAGACTCAAAGTAGAATCATATTAATAAGCAGAGTGCTGAGTTATGTGAATATAATGTAGATTCTACTTGTATAATACAGGTATAGACAAGAGTTTATTACACCTGTTCAAATTGAAAGTATTTGAGAAAATCATTTAATACAAATTCTCAGCACATGTTCTGTGGTAACCTGACCTCAAAATGCCAGTGAAGTGTAGGAATTTATTGTTTTAAAACATTCTGCTTTGCATAGAAAACTAGGATTTCATCTCTGAAATCATGCTGTACCTTTGTTAATAATTTGTTGTGGTCTATTGGAGCTGATAAAGTCAGGGGAGGAGCAAGAGAATTGCTGAAGTTTTACTAAAGTTCAAATTAAGAAACACTGTTGTTGTGATGCACCAGTTAACCAGGACTCCAGATTGTCCTCTGAAATGAAGGATGCAGAAACTGGTTATGGAGATTGTCCAAGAACCTAATAGTTGTCTCCTTTTTTTCCCTAGACATTCTGCAGATACAGGGAAAAATAATAGCCAGAAACAGCAATAAATGAATAATACTTCATGGTTCCATTCTTTCCTGTTGCACAGTATTAGGCCAGGCTGAGGAACAGTCATAAAATGGAAAAAAAGCTGTAAAATGCCACTTCTCTGCCCCGTGGTGTAGAACCAGTTATTGCAATTTTTTTGCCTGAATTTTTCTCCTCACTTCCCATATCCTGGCAGCTTAGATCTGGGCTGACCTTGCTGATTTTATCCTTCCAGGTGCTTTATCCAGGCAGGTGACTGTACCTCTGGACCTGTTCAGGAAGCAGCCCTCTGGCCAGCACAGCTTTGCACTGAGCAGCGGGGCCGGGGAGAGCGGCTCGGAGCCAGGGCTGGGATCCATCAGTGCAGAGGTACTGCTGGCCTTGGCGTTTGGGCTGGGTCTTTTACTGCAGGAGCTGCTTGGGAGGGCTCATCTCATGTTGGGCTTGTGGCTGAGTCAGAACAGCCTGTTCTGATTGCAGGGTCTTTGTGTCTTATGGGGATTTTTGAAGGAATTTTAAATTATTTGGAGATGGGACCTCTGAGTTATTTCAGATTATGTGATTTATTTTTCTTCTACATAGGCAGGAAGGGTGAGTTTGGCTCACATCTTTACTACATGGTTCAGAAGGTCACAAGACCTCTAATTAGAAGACCTTTTAAGGATTTATTGACCGATAAAACACTGCCAACAAGGATATTCATGTTTTTGACCCAATCCTCAAATATTTCATCTTATGGACTCATGCTACAGTGTGGCTTTCTTAGCCAATGTCAGTGTTATGACACACAAACTTACAGTACTGCATTCTAAACTTGTTTACCTTTGTAACTGCTTTCATTTTTTCTATAGCTTAAACTCTAAATTTTCCTCTATTTAACTTAATGTGTCCCTCCTTTAAACTATAAATCCACATTCTCACTTCTAGCACCTAAGTTCGGAAGCCTTTTCCAAGGTCTCAGATCAAATCCTGGGTTTAATTCTAAGCTTTGGCTTACAGGCCCAAAGTTCTGAGAGTTCCCTGCATTTCAGATTCCAGCAGTGTCTTATTGAAAGAATTAACTCTTGAGTTTGGCTCAGCAAAAACCTAAAAGGAGTACCAGCTAGAAATAGAGTCCTTCTTGCCTGACTGCTTCTGAGGTGGTGTTTTCCTGTCTCCTTAGTTCTCTTTTATAGAACCCAGTGAACTGAAGGCAAGGCAGGTCTCCTCTCCAGTGCTGGCCACCAAGATCGAAAAGGACCGCACTGTGATGCCCTGTGGGACTGTGGTCACCACTGTCACTGCTGTGAGAACCAAACCTCGTCTGGAAGGGAGATCCTCCCCCCTGAGCACAGGTCAGCACGTCCAGATCTGCCTGTGTGCCTCCATGGGCACCAGGAGAAGCACCGGGGACTGGGGTGTCAGGGAAGATTCCAGAGTTCTCAGATGCGTTGGGGTTGTTGTTTGTATTCTCCAGAATCAGGATTTTAATTTTCACAAAAACTTGTTTCTTACAAGAGGAACAGTTAATGTTTCTTTTAATATGCACTGTAAATCTTCACCATGGTGTGATAATGTAGAAGGGCTGGATTTTGGTGGATGGTTTTTCACATGACAAATCTATCAGAGGTTTGCTGATAACAAACCATCCTGTGCCTTCTAATCCTGATCTGTATTATCATCTCTGACGAAGCTTGGTGTTACCTGGTGACAAAATACTTTTCAGCATGTCCTCCAGGAGCAGATTTTCCAATTTTTCTTGGAAAAATTATAAAAGTAAAACCTGTGAACAGTCTTGGTGTGGAGCATCACAAAGATCTGTGTTCTTTTTTTATTTAAGTGGGTGTTGTCTAATGTGTTACAGTAGAATGTTTAGAAACATTCTTTCATGTTTTAAACATTTCAAAATGTTTAAAAAAATTCTCACACTTCACTGGCCTTTTAGGGTCAGGTTTACCACAGAACATGTGTTGAGAATTTCTGTTAAACAATTTTCTCAACAACAATTTGAGCAGGCATAATTGGTATAATAAATTCTTAGTAACGCAATAAAAAATGTGTTGACCATTTCAAATAACCAAAAAACTTGGTCCTCAGATTCTCCTGTGAAAACTCCAGTTAAAGTAAAGGTGACTGAAAAGGATTTCATTGTTGAAGCCCTCCATTCTCATGGTGCTCCAGTCAGCAAAACTTTGTCCTCTTCAGATACAGGTAATAAAAATGTTTGGGGCAGCTAAGGAGAACATTTCTCTGTTCTGCACGTGGGATTAATGTGATCCTGCTAAAATGACAGCCACCCCCTGTGGCTGCTGCCTGTCAGCAGCACTGGGGTGTTCATGTTACAAAGCACTGTGGTTTGGGGTATGGCAGCCTTGCAGTAAAAGTCTGGTTTTAATTGGCAATTTAAATTACTGGTTTTGAATAAATAACAATGAGCTGTGGTTTGCAGAGGAGAGGAGGCTGCAGAAAAGCCAAAACTAAGTCTTTTCTCTTACTTTTGAATGAAAGATGCCTCCTTCTATAAAGGATTAGGGGATTCTGCACTAAATTAAACCCCTGTGATATGTACCTCTAAGTCCCCTGTGTCTGAAGAGAAGGCAGAGGCTGGACTGAAGACTCAGTTCTCTTCCTAGCCCTGCCACTGGGCTTTTTTGGGCTTGCTTTGCCCATTTGTCCACCTTCCTAAGTCACCTGGATACAGCTGAAGTTCCTTCAGAGTGTCAGGTGACATTGCCAATAATTACAAATTCACTTTGCATTGTATATAAACCTGATTTTGTCTCTGGAGAATTTACCTTTTCAAGTTGCACCTCTAAATCTTCAGCCCATTTTTCAGTCCTGTGTGTGGTCACCACTGTGGCCACTGAACGTGACAGATGTGACCCAGTGTGGCTGCCAGTGGCACCTGCTGTGGAGTTCAGTTGGCTTTGTACAGGTCTGGGTGGGGAATGGACAACCTGGAGATGATCTGAGCTGCTCCTGGCACAGTCAGGAGGTTTCTGAGAGACAGAAATGTATTGGCCAGCAAATGTGGGGAAGGGCAAGAAGCAGTAACCATGAATAGCTGTAACAGCACTTGGATCTTTTCCTATCTCTAGGGTGAGAAATACTCTGACACCATGAAGCACACACATCAATTTGGGAAATGTTAAGATAGTGCAAGACTTCTGAGTTGACTCTCTGAAGTGTTCATGATATTAAAGACACAAAACACTTACTGGAAAATTCACCTGGAGACACCATATTGTTATGGACAATGTTTTTATTGGGAGTGCAGGGGATTTCTGTGAAGTGTTTTCACAGTATTGCAGGAAGAATTACTCATTCAAACAAAAGCCAAATGAAAGAAATACAAAGGAGCTTTTGGTATAGCAGTAACTTAGGTAAAAGTTATTACAAACATTATGGCAAAATAGCAGCAAGCACTCTGGGAAAGATGCTGTGTCTGTGCCATAGTTCTGAGTGATGACAACAATAAGAATTAATGCAGGGGCTGGGGAGGTGGAAAAAGTCAAGGTTTGAGATGAGTGTGCAGACACGCACACATGTTCTTAATTCTAGGCTTCATATTTTCTTACATTACTGTCACAGTAACAAAAGGCACTGCCCAATTTAGTTAACACTGGTGCTATTCCTGCCTCTATTCTTTTTGTTGTTGTTAAAACTCTTGCCAGAAAAGTCCACCTCAGACAATTAAACATGGGGATTTTTGGCTTGTTGGTTTCCTTAGCCTTGTTTGTTCCTGAGCTTGATGAATTTGATTAATGTGTATTCGTGTCCTAGATGCCAGAAAGGGCCATGCTTAAAAATAAACTTGTGTTTGTCAGTAAAGAGCATTTTATAGAGAAGATTTTATATTCCTGTGCAGTGGTTGGAGGGGAAAAGGGGAAATCCTTTATAGGATTTGGAGGCAGCTATTTTGCCTTCCCCACCCTATCACAGTGCCATAGCAAAACTGGAAATGCTGATCAGGGAAATCTGGAAAAGGAGCAAAATAACAAAAAAGCTACCTGAGGAAGCAGCATCATGTGCCAGCCTTGTACCATGTTAGAACTATGGTCCTTCATGACTGTGATAATTTATGACGTCCCCACTGTCACCACAGGATAGCAGTGCATTGAAATAATGGGGTGCTTTGTCCAGGCTTCCAGAACCTCCTTTGTTCTCATGGAAAGGGTTTGTAAATGCCATTTTGGTACCTTTTCTCCAAAAATGGCTACCTTTTGTACCTTTTCTCCAAAGGAGGGAAAGACAGCTGGGTGGTGAATTGGCAAGTTTATGGTGTTTATGCCATTTCTGTGAATTTTAAGTCCAGGACAAACTCTGCCTGTCTCTGCTGTGTTTTTTCCTGTTTTTCTTCTCCCCTCTGAAATGCTCCTTTCTCTGCAGAGCTGCTGGTACTGAACGGCACCGACCCTGTGGCAGAAGCAGCCATTCGGCAGCTGAGCCAGTCTGCAAAGCAGAAGCTGAAGTCTCCTCGGAAGAAAAGCACCATTATCATATCAGGGGTGTCCAAGGTAGAGCAGACAACAGCACTTAGAGCTCATGCTTAATTCTGGAAAGCCTTTTCTGCACTGACTGCAGCGTTAACAGGGCTTCTGCTGTCCCTGCAGAATTCAGTTTTGTGTGCCAGGTTATTTCTGTGACTGTTTCAAGTTCAGCCAAATCGGGCTGTTGGGTTCTGATTGTTAGATTGGACAGCCTGACTGAAATGCAAGGTGTCCTTGGACAGGAGTGGTGTTAGGGATTTGGGAAAATCAGTTTAGGTGAGAAGAGAGGATAATCCTTCTCTGTGTTTCACCCACGTAGGGAAGACACACTGAAAAAGTATGAAAGATTTTTATACTTTTTGTCAAAGCTGTTAAAACCCTCTGAAAAAGTCTCTGGTTCTCTGGTCTCTGTTCCAGAGGGAGGGCAAACTGTGAGACAAGATGAAATGTTTTGGTGTTAATTTTCTCAGAAGGACCAAAAAATTCTCTGTGTATGCTGACACTTCATTACAGCAGCACATATGGGGGAGTCCTTTTATTTGTAGTGGGGCCAGGGATAGGTAGAAGGCATTTACTTAATTGATTTTTTCACTCATTTGGCCTTTGCAACATAATTAAAACTTTGCTGAGTGCTCCTCTCCTTCAGTAGAGTTAAGGAAGCTTCAGGTGGCTTGCTGATGGTCCTGAGCAATACAAGTACAAGTGTAAAGAGTTAAAATGACTCTTGCAGGGAGGTTTGTTTTTCTCCAGCAGGATGACTCGTGTCAGTGTTGTCTCTTATTTCCACTGGGCAGACCTCTTTATCTCAGGACAGTGAAGCTTCACTGATGATGGACTATGCTGCAGCCATGGACAGCTCCTGCAGGGAAGCAGATCCACCCACTGTGGAGGAAGCTGTTGCAAAAATCACCTCTGATAAAAAGCAGTCTTTGGATGCTTCAGAAAGAGTCCCTGGCACCGACCCACAGCAAAGCACCCACAAGGCCTGGGGTTTGGAGAATGGCAGCCAGCAGTGGGACACCAGCACACTCTTAGACCAGACCTCTGAAGAAATGTCTGGGAGTTCATTAAGTGTTTCAGAAACTGGGAGCATGAAAAAATCTAAAGGTACATGATCCTCACTTCCACTTCAGTGACTGCTTTCTCTATGTAGTTGTCTGCAGTAGTTCATCCTTTCTTACTGATTTTTTTGTCCTTTAAACTCTTTGTGATTGTGGTGTTGGTTGAAACTGTTTTACTTGCAGCTCCCTGAGCCAGCTCAGGCTTTCTTTCCCTCCCTTCATGAGGAAACAGCTCACCCTAGAAGCTGGCAGCTCATTGCACCCAACTCAGTTATTTGGGAGAGAAATCACTAGTCACATTATCAATTCCTCAAGGAAAACTGTGTCCTTGTAACCCAGGACTTGCCCTATATTGCCAGCCCCATTACCAGGGTGAATGGCAGGGATCCACAGTTGCTTTCCAATACATTCCTCGTCCTCCTTCACCTCTCTGAGCACAAGGCTGCCCTGCCCTCACTAAAGTGTGTGTTCAGGGAAGCACCACAGCTGAAGCAGAAACTGCCTGCTGAACAGATTCCCCCTTTTCACTCATTTCATTAATGCATAATTTGCTAAAGAAAATGGAAATGGAAAAGTTCATTTGATAAGTAAATAAGGCATAAGAAAATTTTGCTTAGGTAGTTACAAACCTGAATAGCTGCAGTTTGAAAATCTTTTAGGGTTCTTTGTGTTTCCTTGGTAAATCCAGCAACCTCCGAGCACTGGTTTGTGCTAAACACAGGGACTATTAGGAAGTCTTACAAAAGGGTCAGTGCAGTGGACTGTGCTCCAAACAGGCACACAGGTTGCACCTTAAAGTTGCAAAAAATACTGTGCTTTTCACTCATATCCATCCCTCTCTGCTTTATTATTTTCTATCCTTTCCTCGCCCAGAGATCCTGGGAAATGGCTCACGACAAAACCTCCCTATTTTTACTGGATTTTCACCCCCCTCAGCCACAGGACAGACACTGGAGCTCTTTGTCAGGACCCTCCCTTAGAGCACAGAGTTCTCTGGCCTTCCCACAGCTGGACTGCTCCACATGAGAGATCAGGAGGGAACAGCAACAATCCCTGTCACACACACGCTCAGGCACTGGAAAGCCTTGGGTGTGTTTGGGGTGAGGGGAGTGGGGTGGTTGTCAAGGGATTTGGCTCATTTTGGAACCTGGAAAAGTTTAGGAAGCTGTGTGAGAAACTGCAAAACTTCTGGACTCTTCTTCAACATGTTATGCTAAAGCAAGAAAGTGGAAGTTTATCTGTGAGTTGTTGTCTAGTTTTGGGTTTCCCTGTGCAAAGAGATGAGGCTTCTAGAGATCCTTTTCACACAATTCAGTATAGGACTGCTAAAAACTGCAAAATGTCTCTGAGAGAGTTCTATCATCTTGAAAAAAATACTTGAAAAAAACCTGGCTCAAATCCCTTCCATTATACACAGATGTCTTTGTGGAAGTCTTGAATCTCTGCTTTGTCACAGCTGAGTAGCTTTTATGGGGTAAGATGGGAAAACATTTCAACCCCCCTGCCTTCAATGAGCTGTGAATAGTTCAAGGCTTCTGTTTATCAAATGCTTTCCCTTAAAAAAAACAAACAACAAAAAAACCCACCACAAATAAAACCGCAAATGCAACAACAAAAAAACCTAAACATGGCAAAAACCCAAACAAAACCCCTTCTGCTTTGAAAAGCCTTTTGTGTGTGTGAATGTCTTAAAGCTAGCACTTTTTTTTACTCTTGCATATTTTTGTTTGTTTGTTTTTTTACCTTTCTGACTTCCTCTTTCTTACCCGTTCCCTTTTATAAACTTAAGATGACTGCTATGCCAGCCAGAATTAATTACCTACACAGTAAGTTATTTTTGTCTCTTTTTTTTATCCCTAAGAAAATGTAGCTTTACAATGAGACACTCATTGTAAAAACTGAAGCAAAAATTAGTTTGACACCCCTTTTCTTCTTCCTCTATCCATTCCTTTTCTCCTTCCAAAATTACCTTCCTGTGCTCAGGTGTCTCAGCAGACCAGTCTGCTGTGACAGATCATCCTTCTGGTGGTTGTGCTGTCCAGGAGGGTCACACAGAGAGGGCAGCAAGGAAGGCTTGGAGGGATGCTCTACATTCCTCATCTCCCTCCATCATGCCCATTGCTGTAGCATCTGGTAATCAGTCAAAATCTGCTCATGCAAACCATGTGTGACCCCATAACTGGTTATACACAAAACTTATTTCAAAACCTGCTGCTTATAGATTTTTAGATGAAGCTTTTCTGGCCTAACTCACAGAGCTACCACAATCTCAGCAGGTGTTTACAAAATCAGCAGCTTTTTACAAAACCACCTGTATGAAAACTGTTTTGGAAGTTGGGAAGGAATGGAAAGCAATCTCTGTTGGTATCCTTGTAGATAAGGAAGGAAATCTTCCTCCATTAGCACAAATGAGATTCAGAAGTGATCCCACCCCCCACCAGCATTTTCAGAACACCCTACATCAGTGCAGTGAATTCATACAGTGCTCTCTGCTCACCTCCTGATGCTGGGGGCAGGGCTGGTGCATGGATCCTGTTGAACTGGAGGAATAAGCATGCAAACAGCAAATGAGCCAGCACATGAACCAGCACTGCCCTGCCCTGCCCTGCCCTGCCTCCTCCCAGGGCTGCATGTCTGCGCAGCAGCCAGAGCCACTGCCAGGCAGCACGCTCCAAGCTGGCTGCACACTGCTGGGCATGTGGCAAGCTTCCAGGCAGCAGAGGCTGAACACCAGGGAGCTCTTGTGTCAGGGGCTGCTGCTCGTGCTGAGCCTGTGCTGCTCTCAGGGAAGCGCTGCCCACGGTTCTTCAGCTGCAGGGAGTTGTCCCAGGCCACTGGCACGATTTTTGGAGCGTTCTTAGTCGGGTGCTGTTTCCTGGTGTAGAAAATCAGTTTGAATGACAGAATGGATGGGCCTAAAAATCTGCTCAGGGATAAACTCTTGTGTCCTAGTGCTGCTGGCACGGGGTCTGGGCAGAGCAGCTGCCTGCTCAAACAGGAGCTGCACAGCAGAGAGGCCTCTGCGTCCCCCCAGCCTCTGCACATCAACAGCTGTCAGTGTCCTGGGGTGGAACACTGCTGCTTTTGTGCTGCTGATGACAGCTTGAAGTGGTGCTGCCTTGCCAGAAAGATCAATCAGAGGCTGATGGGAGAGCAGTCAAGATTCAAATCCATGAGTTCTGGTTGCTTTCAGCTGATTTCTGCTTCCCATCCCATTGTGCCCTGTGAGGAGAGTCTCAGCAGCTGCTGTAAAAAAACATGCTTGAATATCCTCCCAGGTGCTGAGTGCTTAGCCCTTAAAGTACACAGTAATAAACCAAATTACACGTTTGTGACTGCTTTGGTGTGCACAAAGCAGCATCTGGCTGCCATGAAATACCTGTTCTGCAGCTGTCACTGTGTGCAAAGTGACACACAGGCCTTGGCAGGTCCTCGGGGGACAAACATTTAATTCTAGCTGTGGCAATGTCCTGTGAAAGAACTGCACTGTGTGTTGCTTTTTGTGTCCATTTGCAGCGGGAGGAAAAGCAGAATCAAGATCATGCCATGACAGGAATTAATAGCTGAACTTGGAAAGGATCAGGAAACGTGATAGTGGTGCAGGGAGGAGGTGTGGCAGCTTTGCCAGGGAAGTGACTGTCTGACTGCCAGAAGCTCCTGTGCTGGCTTGTCACTTGGGTCCTCCTCTGTTCAAATGGGCTCTTGCCACCTGGGACAACAGCCCTACCAATTCCATACAAAACTGATGCTATTTTAACACAGAGCTGATGTCCCAGCTAGGCTGAGTGTTGCTGGTGCCTGGAGCAGTGTCCCTGCCAGCTGCACACCAGGCACACATGGAGAGGGAGGGTGGAATTTGGCAGAATGGCTGCAAAAACAGCCCAAGCTTGCAAAGAGAGGAGTAGTAATAGCTGCTGTTGGCAGCATGAGTCCCTGGTGAGATGACAGCTGCAATTACCTTGGCTGCATGCTGGGTTTGACAGGGGGTCAAGGGAAGGAACATGGCAAAATAAAGCAACTTAATTTACCTCAGGAGGGATTTGGGCAGACTTCTGAACCTGTTGGAAGCAGTTGTAATACTATTTTTAATCTGCTTGAAGTGCATTGCTATTCCTAACAGGGTTTTAGAATGGCAAATGCTTTGTGAGTGTTACTCTGGGTGGTGCTGCTGAATTTGTATAGAACACCTGCTGCCTGGCTTGTACAGAGCCACTGCACACACATTTACTGCCAGGTACTGTTGTCCTGTACTTCAAATTAAAATCTGCTTCACATGGTGCCTCACAGGCTGATCTTCACCTCCTTTGATCTCTGAAACAACAAAGAGTAACATTATTTCCTCTCTTTCATTCTTTTTATAAAATAATTTCTACTTCACTGGTTGGAAAGATTGGATGTGCCTCTGTGACCCGTGAGAGCCCAGGGTACAACCCACACCAGTCGCTGTGCATGTGTGTATGACCACTAGCATGGCCTCCAGAGGAGCATTTGGAGCTAAGTGTAAGGAGGAAGACTTAAATCAGAGCGTCAGCTTTTCTCGCTTGTGCTGCAGTTAAAGTTGAGTTTCAAGAGGACAGCAGACTGTTCTGTCTAAACTGTCCTGCACCCTTTTCCCCCCACAGGTGGGATTTTGAAGAAAAGCGCGAAGCTGTTTTTCCGCCGGCAGCACCACCAGAAGGACCCGGGAATGAGCCAGTCCCACAACGACCTGGTGTTCCTGCAGCAGCCTCTGTCAGAGGAGAGCCGCAAGAAGGGGGGGACACTCTCACGAATTCTGAGCAAGAAGCTCCTTTCCAGGAACAAGAGCAAGAACAAACTGAACGGGGCTTCGGGAGAGCCGTACCTATGAACCCAAACCCTCTCCGATGGGATTCCTGCTCACCAGTTGAGCACTTGTTTACAGAGCAGTACTAGAGAATACAAATATGGCTGATGACTTGCATAAAAGGTTGTTCACTATTAACAGTGGTCTTTTTGGTTTATTTTTCCAAAATGTTTTTTCTCTCTGATGACGGAAGTCGCTCCTCTAAAGACGAGCAGTGCTGAATGCGTCCAGCTTTTGGAGGAGTGTGTGGTTTCTTCTGGAAGAGGAGGGAGGATGAGGAATGGTGCAGGTGGGGACCAAGAAGGCACCTGATGTCCTGGGGTGCACTGGGAAGAGCCTTTCCAGCAGGTAATGCCCCTGTGCCCAGCCCTGGAGGCACCTCTGGGTGCTGTGTCCAGCTCTGGCTCCTCAGCACAGCAGGGACAGGAGCTCCTGGAGCTGAGCAAGGGCCTGGAGCATCTCCGTGCCCAGGAAAGGCTGAGGGAGCTGGGGCTGCTCAGCCTGGAGAGGAGCCCCAGTGAGAGGGGCCTCAGCCCTGGCTGTTCCTGGCTGTCCCTGGCTGTCCATGGCTATCCCTGGCTGTCCCTGTCTGTCTGTCCCAGTCTGTCCCTGTGTGCAGGAGGGCAGAGCAGGCCCAGGCTCTGCTCCAGGCCCAGCAATGGCCCCAGAGCCACGGGCAGGGGCTGAGCCCAGCAATTCCCTGCACAGGAGGCACAACTTCCGCCCTGGGCAGTGCCCAGCCCTGAGCAGAGCCCAGAGAGGCTCTGGGCTCTCCTCCCTGGGATATTCCAGAGCCATCTGGACACAGCCCCGTGCCCTGGGCTCTGGGATGGCCCTGCTGGAGTAGGGAGGTGGCACCAGTGACCCTCTGTGACTTCCAGCCTGACTGATCCTGTAGGGGGGACCCAAATGTGATCAGCTCATTTACATCAACCGAGAGCTCCGAACTGAAACCTCACACCCAGCTTATGTGACTGAACCTCCACAGAGAGAGAAGACACCGCTGTGCTCCCTCTCTACAGCCTGCAACAGTAGCAACTGATTTTTCTAGTCTGACTGAAAGGGGGGAAAAAAGAGGCCCAGATCCAGTTTGTGCTGTAATTTGGAAGCGGGTGAGTGTTCAGAAGCAGAAGGAAAACGCTGACTCAGACACCCTACTGTAATAACTGTAGCCTGCTATAATCACTGTTCAGCCCATGGAGGTGGAGAGATGCCTTTGACATTAGCCATAAATCAATAAATTATGCAAATACCAATACTAGCATATTGTTTAATGTTCTGCTTTAAAAAAGTTACGCTTTAAAACACAGAACTTGAGTGGGTTTTTTTAAATTTACTTGAAGCTACACGCAAACAAAGTATTTGTAAAATCTTACATGTTGCTTTTCTTCCCTGTGTGAGAAGCTGTATTGCTGATGCAAAAACTCATCCAAGGGGCTCTAATTCCTTCTCCCAAATGCTTGTTAGACCAGTATATAAACCATCATATCAAATGCAAAGCTAGGAGCAGTAAATGGTGAGTAGAGCATAGTTAACACTACAGCGCTTTTCATTGGAAAGCTTGTCTTGCCAAACACTGAGATCTTAAAATACACAGTTGTGAAGAAAGCTTTGAAAAAATATTAGTTCCCTTAGTTCAGTTTGTAGATCTACCAGTGTTGTCATGTGCTGAGTAGTTGGTCAGATGAGTTTTTTAAACCTTTTTTCCTTGCTAAATTTTGCAGCTGGCTCCTTTAGTCTAAAATGAAAAACTGATGGGAGTGAAGGCATAGTTCTCATTTTGGTTATGAAGAAGAGTAAAATGTCAGTATTTCACAGGTACCATTTTTCATGCTTTACCTGTATTTTTCCATCATCTGCATTCCTGCTGAGGACAAAGGACCAAGCCTGTTCTCTTCAGCCAAGAAAAACATCCAATCATTCCATCTAAATTACTGACCTGAATGGATGATAGACCTTGTGCCTACTTTGCCAACAGTGATTTTTCCCCTGGCCCCCTTCCTTCCTTTAAGCTGTCCAACACTTTGGCAGATATTTGGGCTTTCAATTTAAAGCATTTGTCAAAAACAGAAAGTTACTGAAGAATAGAAACACATTTCAAATTTCTGACTGACTCAAGGTTCCCTGGTAAATTTATATCAAAGTGTAGAAGGGGTTTGGTTTCTTTTTACCAAGAAAATATTAGAACTGAACGGTCAAAATCTTTAAACTGTTTAAGAATACTGTTTATGTGTAACCTAAGATCACTGTGGTAGTTCAGTAGACCAGGCTGTCAAATAGTTGTACATTTAAGCATGCTGCTTGTTATGAAAACACTTGAAGGCTTTTTAATGTTCTGTACTTTGAAAATTGGGTGCAAATGAATCTTCTGGAGCTGTATTGTGCTTGGAAATCCCAGTTCAGTAATACAGGTTTGTCCAGCCTGAATGTGCCTGAACACTTTGGTTTATTTCTAATTTAAACAAAGTAGAAATTTAGTTTCTTCATTTGTTCTACCGTGGTTCAAGATGTGAGCATTGAAACCCCTGATGTCATGTTCCCTCAACAGACACTTTTTCTCTTGATTTTACCAGGAACTCTCTGTGTTAGGGGACAGGGTGGGCGTCAAGTCCCTGCCATTTTTAAATGCTGAAGGATAAAACCACAACTGTTCCCTAAATTCAAGAAACCCAAATGAAACTGAGCTCCATGGGTAGCACATCCATACCCTAAAAACAAAGAGCTGTGGAATTGGGACTGTAGAGGCAGCACATAACATTACTTGAAGTCTTCTTAAATTACTGAGCTGGGATTTTAATTTACAGCAGCTTGAGCACGTACTGTAGAACAGAGTGAAATAACACTGAGTAACTTGCAGGATACAGCACTGGGATTTGCTTGTAATTTACCCCAGAGAATGGATACACATGAAAAAAGTGCTTGTTCTTAAGGTTTTGATGATCACTTGAATGCTTGTCTGAATGGTGGGAATGAAGGACATTCTTTACTCCAAACTGTGTGAAGGTTTGGGCTCACATGTGTTAAGAGAGAATGAATTCTTCAGATTAGGAGAGCAAGGCACTGGGTGTAAAAAGGGAATTTGGTTTTTTATTTGCCTTCACTCCTCAGGAAAATAAACATTGTTTGGTTTGATGTTGGATCTCTGTATCTGGCGGGTGTGTTCCTCACCTCTTCTTACTCCTCTGCAAATAATTTATGTCCTGCTGTAAAAACAAGCTAAGGCACTAAACACAAGGGGACAGTTGAGTTGTGACAACCCCAAAGACCCACAATAACGAATCCCATTCCCTCCTTAGGTTGTCACTTAAGACCAGGAGATCTGAGGATGTACATTTCTTGTGTATATGGGTCAGTGTGAGCTGGATCCTCACAACCTGCAGGATCCACACTGCAGTTTTGGGTCAAAAAGATTGGATTTGTCAACTGGCACAAATAACACTGTGATGTGTCCTGTGCAGTTTTTGTGAAGGAATCACCTTGTTTATTTTGTAATTTGATCCATTGCTCAAATGTCTAGTTATTAAAATTACAGAGAATTTTAATAACTACCCATTTGGTAAAATCTTTACATTATATTATTACATTGAACACTTGTTGTTTACTGCCTTGCAATTTAATGTTGTCAGAACAGTAGATTGGAAACAACCTGTGAAATATTCATTCCTTTTGTCCCTTTTTCTCACACTTTTGTGTTTCTGGATGTTCTGTACAGCAAAGAAAGCATGATATTTCTTTCATGAGGACTAAGAGATGAAGGCTTGCATTTCCTTTCTTAAGAATTTTTCTGTCCATACCTGCAACTTCTTAATTTGTGTCTGTAGTTTGTTTTGCTTTATGGTGTTTAAATTTGCCTCAATGGAGACAAGCCCTATCCTCACCAAGATTTGTCATAGCTTTAGTGTGAATTTTGACTGAGCAAATAGTACAAGAATTAAATTACTCTTTGTAGATGAAAGCAATAAAACTACCTAATATCTCCAGTGGGAATACAAGCTAAGTAACTTTCTTAAAGTGATTGAGAAAGAGGAGGAGTCACTTTAAAGAGGAGGGGAAGGCTTTATCCCTAGGTCATTGGTATTTTATATCCCACTTGACCCAGGAAGAATTTAGAGTCATTTCACTCCTAACAACATATGAAACTTGGGAATCTGAGGCAGAAGGAATGCCAGGGTAGAAAAAAGTTCATTTTGAAAACAAAATACCTTTGCCAAACTTCTTCAGCTTAATGGACAAGTCATACACTGTGCAGTCATAAATAATGGGTTTTATTCTTACCATTTCTGACAGTTTTTCTTTTTCCCTGCTCTTTCTTTGGGAGACAGGTTGGGGTTCCAGGCCATACGGACCTTGTACTGTCTTGCTCTTGAGAGGACTGCATTTATAGTGCTGCTTTTTTGATGAAACTGGCTGGCAATTACACCAGTTTTGGGGATTGGTGGAATTTTACAGCATTTTCTGGTACTGCATCTCCTTGCTGGTTCTAGGTGTTTTGCAAGTGAAAACTTTCTGCTGTGTATTTCTTGCAGAGTTCTGCTGTTCTTGATGTGCAAAACTTCATAGGAAAAGAAAAGTTGAAAGCATAAAATGCTATCAAATGTGGATGGGGAAGCACACTAAGAATCTTGTTCTTGTTTTAACACCTGTTTTAGGTCTGGGAGCTCTGGGTGTTACACGGAGCAAGGTGAGAGCTGCCTGGATTTTTCAGCTGAGTTTATTGCAGGCTTTGATTTTGAGAGCTGAGGTTTGAGAGAAGTGCTTCTAGAATTAACTGTGCCATAGCTCCAGGCTAAGACATTCCTGTTGTGAGTGGGAACAGCTGACCTCATGCTCTGACCTCAGCAGGACCTAAGTGGATTTATTCATGTGTTTAAAGTCAGCATATGCTTCTGCACATTGCTAAGCCTCAGCCTTGGTGACAAACAACTGCAGATTAATTATATAACAAGGGTGATTACTTTAAGTTAAGGGTGAATAATACCACTTCACTCAGGATATCCAAACTGCTACTATGCAAGGTGCTGGCATGGTGTGAAAATAGCTGGGAAGGATAATCTGAGGTCTTTCCAGTACTATAACTCTGTATTTCCCAATGATGTATTATGCTCTGTATTATTCCAGGTGGAGTAAAACATTTTTTTTTTCTAGCATCAACTGTCATAGTCACTTCTTCTGTGCTGTGTTTTTCTTCCTGTGCATACATAAACTCAAGTTGGTGCAATTATGAAATCTATGATGTACAGATTTATTATATCACTACAAAAACCTAAGAGGATTTTTTAAAGAAGTAACTCCTGCTGTACGTACAATAAAAGCCAATTGTCTCTGTGTGGTGTGCTGTCCTACATACCCAGGTGGAACAGATGGTTTTCTACCCTCCTTCACTAGTTTGACCTGTTGCTTAACACAGACCATTTACCTGTTTGTTCAGGAGCAGAGTTCTTTCCTGATAACCCAGGCCTATCAGGCAGCCCCTTGTTGCTTGAGAAATCACCTGAAACACGGATTGGCTACAGAATCTAATGGCAGAAAGAATTTTGGAGCTCATTGTGGTTACTCAGTATTTTTTTCTCTCAGTTTTGTTGTAATATCCTGAATTAGGGGGCAAAGTGGGAGTGTTTTAGGGCCTGGATCTTATGGGGAAGACACCAGTCCTAGAATGAGCACAGCCTGGGAATTAGGTTCCCTTGTGATGGTTTTATTGGAAAGGTTATGTTATAAATCAGTGCTGCCACAAAGCCCTACCAGACTGAGAGGAAAAAAACCCAACCCCAACATTAAAACTACCACAAAAAAAAAAACAAAACAAAACAAAAAAACAAACAAACAAACAAACAAAAAAACCAAAAAAACAAAAAAAAAAACCAAAAAAACAAAAAAAAACACAAAAAAAACCAAAACAAAACAAATAAAAGGCATTAGTGTGAAAATAGCCACAACAATGTTTCTATTTCCCTTCCAAAGCTGAGGGCTGTACTCTCTTTTACAAGGAAATGTTACATTCCCTTACTGGGAGTTACTGCCCACGTGTTTATTTCATATTATTGAAGTGCTTAGCTCAAATTTCCTGATAGTCTCCTATTAACAAACCTTCATCCTTATCCTCCCTGCTCTAATCTGTGGTGAGTTTTTTTACCTTGTGTGATGCCATTCCTGTACATTAGCAAAAGTGCCAAGACCTGTCAGAGGGACTGCAGGAATGGATGTAGCTCCAAGTGTGGCACAAACTCTTCCCTCCAGTTCATCGTTCTTAAACAATAAATATAAACATCTTCAATTTTTCACCTCTCTCCTCAGGTGAGCCTGGCATAAGATGTAATTTCACAGTCTGAGGCTAATGCTGAACAAAATAATTTTGGAGCAGCAGGATCCAGATTCACATGATTTGTAAATGTTCAGATAACTATACTGAATTAATTTATACTTATTTTGACAAAGTGGGTGCACTGCAAGTAGGATAAACCACTCTGGTGTGCTGGATGTTGGAGAAAACCAGGCAGAAGTCCATGTGAGTATTCACTGAGATATACAGGGAAAATAAGTAAAAGCAGACTATACATAAACTACCAGTGAGCTTCAGTCTTTGAAAAAGCAAATTATTTGTACATGGAGTTAGATCCTTAAAAAAAACTCCCCTTACTACTCCTGTAGTCATTTAAAACTGCTGGTGAGTCATTTTGAAAGAATAAATTGTTTCCGATCCTGAAATGAACACTGTTTTGCCAAGTACAATCTTTTGAAAATTCAAATGCTGCATTGTTTCGGTTTTCCCAAGCACGTGACAAGACAGGCAGTATGGCCATGGCACCCAGGGTACATCAGGAAGAGCATTGCCAGCAGGTCAGGGGTGATCCTGTCCCCCTGCCCAGCCCTGGAGGCACCTCGGGGTGCTTTGTCCAGCTCTGGCTCCCCAGCACAGCAGGGACAGGAGCTCCTGGAGAGCTGCCACAGCAGAAGGTGACAAAATAAGGGTGTGGAGCATCTCTGCTATGAGGAAAGGCTGAGGGAGCTGGGGCTGTTCTCTAAAGAATAGACACCTGAGAGGGGACCTCTTTAAGGTGTATAAATAGCTAAAGGGGGGATAGCCAGGGCATGGATCCAGGCTCTGCCACAGGATGAGAGGAATGAGCAGAAACTGATGCACAGACGTCCCACCTGAACATGAGACAGAACTTCCCTGTGCAGTGACAAAGCCCTGAACAGATTGTCCAGAGAGCATGTGGAGTTTCCCTTGCTGGAGTTACTCCAGAACCATCTGGACACAACCCTGTGCTGTGTGCTCTGGACTGGCCCTGCTGGAGCAGGGAGATGTGACCTGGTGACCCACTGTGGTCCCTTCCAGCCTGACCCATTCTCAGAATACTCTCTACATGTCTCTTTTGAAACTTGGATTTGTGGGATGGGTAACAATTGAGAAAGGCTCTGGCAGTTTCCAGCTGTTAAAGATGTATCCAGATGTGAGAAGAGCACATTCCCTGGAGAAAACAGAGCTGGTGCCAGTTTCCCACCACTTTTACATCTCCAGTGGTGTTGTGACAGAGAAGGCTGAGCAGTGACACCATGGTGGCAGGGAGCAGTGCATAAGGCTTTGGGGGAACTCCACTGCAGGCAACACTTCTCAGCAAAGCAAAACATTGGGGCATCTTGCTTGAATACAAAAACCTTGTGTGCTTCTTGCCCTGGCCACTGCCAGGAGGAGTTGAATAACCTGAAGGTTTAAAGCCCCCTAAATGATTTGTGCTGGCAGGCATGGCAGGGCTGGGTGCTGATAGATCCTGGTAATGCCAGAATGTGAGATTTAGGAATCACAGAACCATTTAGGGAAAGACCTCCAAGGTGATCAAGTTCAACCCTTGACTGACCCCCACCTTGTCCCCAGCCCAGAGCACTGAGTGCCACATCCAGGCCTTCCTTGGACACTTCCCGGGATGGGGACTCCAAACCTCCCTGGGGAGCCCCTGCCAACGTCTAATTATGCCTTATGTGAAGAAATTCCTCCCAATGTCCAACCTGAACCTCCCCTGGTGCAACTTGACACTATGTCCTCTCATCCTGGAGTGCTGAACCTCAGTGAGCTTGGATAAGGAGGCACAGGTGCTCATGTACATGGCCAGGGCTTGGGCCCACTGGGAGCCTGATGTGGCTTTTGTCCAGAGAAAGGCAGCGAAGCTGGGGAAGGCTCTGGAGCAGAAGCCCTCTGAGGAGTGGCTGAGGGCGTTTAGCTCTGAGGGAGCTGGGGGTGTTCAGCCTGCAGAAAAAAAGCTCAGGGGTGATGTTACTGCTCCCTACAGCTCCCTGACAGGAGGGAGCAGCCAGCTGGGAACTGGGCTCTCTTCCCAGGGAACAAGGGACAGGGCGAGGGGAAACGGCCTAAGCTGCGCCAGGGGAGGGTCAGGTCGGACATCAGAAGAATTCCTTCACTGATGTGATAAAACATTGGAGCGGGCAGCTCAGGGGCGCGGTGCGGTCCCCACGCCTGGACGTGTTTAAGGGAACACTGGACGTGGCACTCAGTGCCGTGGTCCGATGGACAGGGTGGTGTTGGCTCATAGCTTGGACTGGATGGTCCCACAGGTCTTTTCCAACCCATCCGATCCTGCGATTCTGCTTCTGCCAACCCTTCCGCCAGCCCGCTCCCCGGCACTGCCCGTGAGGAGCCGGGAAACCCGGCGAGAGCCACCCGGGTGCTCCGCCACCTTCAGCGCGGCCACCGCCCGCCTGCAGCCCGGCCCGGGGAGCCGCCGCCAAGGGCTCCGGCGTGGGACCCGCCCGGGAGGGGACCCGGGTGGCGGCACCCCGGGCGGTGAGGCAGGGCCGTGGCCGGGGACGCGGCCGGGGTCAGGGCCGGGGCCGGCCCCTCCGCACTACACTTCCCGCCCTGCTCCGCGCCCGCCCGCGCCGGCTTCCGCTGGCGCGTGGTTTCCGGAGCGGATCGGAACCCGGAGCGCGGATCCGATCCGGGTCTGGCCATTCCCGGGGCAGGTAACGCCGGCTCCCCGCGCTCCTCCCGCCGCACCCCGCGCCCTCCCCGCCACCCCCGCCCGGGACCCCCCGCGCCCGCCCCGCCGCGGCTCCTCCGGCCGCTCCCCGGGACGCGCGGCGGGGCCGGGGCGGGCGCGGCGGCCGCTCCGAGCGCTCCCGGGGCGGCGGCGGTGGCTGCGGCCCCGCTGCTGCCGCCTCCTCCTCCTCCGCCGCCGCCGCCTCCTCCAGGCCGCCTGTTCTTTGTTACAGCGGCCGGGAGGGCGGTAGCGAAGGGGGCGAGGCGGGTCCGAGGCAAAACCCGGCGGAGCCGCTCCCGGATCCCGGGCCCCGACGGGCTCCGGGCGGCGGCGGCAGCGCGGTCCCTGAGGGGCGGGCGCGGGGCGATCCCCGCGGGCTCGGCCGGGCAGGGCACGGAGCCGTGGCGGCCGCGGGGATGCGGGGCCGGGAGCGGGGAGCACCTCGGCTTGGCCGCAGGGGGTTGGGGATGGAGGGGGGCTGGGAGCTCCCAGGTGCGAGGGCGTGAGCCAGAGGGAAGAGGCTGGGAGGAGGAGGAGGAGGAGGGAGGTGCGGGGATGCTGCCCTGCCCCGGCGTGTGCCCTGGGAGAGGGTGCGGTGGGAGCCCGAGGAGACAAAAGGAGCAGAGCCGCGATCTGCGGGGCTTCGCACACGTGAAATTTTCTGCAGTACGCTCGTTTTCTGCTCAGGGCCATTAAACTTTGCGTGTAGTTCATTCGCAGCATCGCGGGAAGTGCTGGGAAGGGCAGGTGGCGCAGACCCCGCCAGCTGCTGCGTTACTCCGTGCCCCCCCTGACTGGCCTAGAAATCGTCTCCCTCCTCAACAATAATTGATAGAATGGCCCTGATTTTTTGAAGAAATACAAGACCTCACTGTAGTTTACCAGATGTTCTTCAATTCCTTTGAGTGGTAGCATGAACAAGTTCTACTACATCACGAGGAAAACTGCGTTTTTAAGCGCTTCCTTCCACATATATATGTGCAGCACCCATCTGCTTGTGCTCTCAAGTTATTCACACTCATAGAAGCCCATTCTCAGACTGAAGAAAGGGTAATTTTAATTCTACCTTGTTGATCATTAAGTTCAAACACAGATTTTTAGGCATTCCGTTAATTTTTTTGACCTACTTTTTATTAAAAAAAATCCATTCGCAAGTTAAAAATGGCTCAACTTAGCACTTGCGCCTGATTTCTTTCTTCAGCAGTTTATAAGGAGAAAGTGTGATTTTACATCCATTCTTAAATTTTTACAGCTCAAGTGGTTCCCTGACAGTATCTTTGCACATCATGGGCTCCTCAGTGTCTTCATTTGGGTTCCCTCAAGTTCCAGATATGCTCCAAGGCTTGTGTCACAGCTGGAATTTTTTTGCATAGCTGTGTGGCTCTACTCTCAGGCATAAAATCACTCATCAAATTATAAAAGCCAAAAAAATGTGGTTTTCTGCTCTTTTACTGCCATCAGAATTAGGCTTTGTACTGGGTCTAATTTTGTCTGTGTGGCTTTTCTCCTGATTCTTGACTGCTAATGATTACTCTCTGTTTTATGTAAAAAATACTTGGAACTCCCAGAAGCTTTGATTATCCCTGGAAGACAAGGACAGGATTAGGAGCAGTGGGATGAGTGACTTCATGGAGTATTTTTCTGTTACAAATGTTTGAAAAGAGAAAAAAAAAAAAATCAGACGTGGCCCATAGCAACAGCAGATGAGGGCAAAAACAGTCCTGCAGCCTGTCTTCAGTGCCATCATGTGAGTGGCACATCGTGACTCTGTTTACCCGCTGTTATTTCAAAGCCCCTGGGGAATACAGCTGAGATCAGGGAGGAGGAGTTGTAAAGCATGGGTGAGGAGGGTGTAAATCAGAATTGTAAAGCGGGCAGCAGTGTTTGTTTGGGAGCGAGGGGTGAGGACGGATCAGGGTTGTGAGTGCAGAGCACCAGAAGCCCTTGCTGCAGAGAGGGAGCTGCGCTAATGCAGATCGCTGAGGCTGCGTGAGGCACCTGTGAGGGCCCTTCACGCTTCCTCCCCATCACCTTGAACAACGCTGATGATTCCTCCCTCCCTTTGTTGCTATTCTCATCTGAGGGCTCCTGTAATGTCACTTGTCCCCAGTCTGCTGTTTGCCAAGGATGTGACGCAGCGACGTCCTGGAGGGTGAATGCCTTTGGTGGTGTGGCTGCACTGAACCATTGACAAAGGCCATTATTTGTTAATTCAGCCCTATTAAGGATTAAAGTCTTGTCAGGACACAAACTGTAAAAACAGCTGGGCATACCCCTCTTGAAATAGCGCAAAGCATCAAAAAAAAAAGTGTTGGTTAAAAAGCAAAGCAAACCATTTTTGACATCAGCTTATACCACTTGTTTTTGCAGTGCTGTGCTTGGACTCCCCTAAATACCTGTTGAATTGTTCATCTTGCTTTCAGGATAAGAGCTTTTGGGGGAAATTTCCTGAGTTGCTGTTCGTGCTCAGCATTGGGCTTTTGTATAAATGTTTGTTCTGTTATTTGAGCTTAGTCCCCAAAAACTGCAGCCCAGAAAGGGCCAGCTTGTGGCACGGATGGGGGAGTGTTTGCCCCTTACAGCAGTGAGTGTTAGGGAGGGATCCTGCTGCTGACAGACAAGTGGAGTTGGGGAGGGCAGTGCTTGAAGAGTCCTGATCCTGAGTACTGCCTGTGCTCCAACATTTCTGGCTTGGCTTTTGTTGCTGTAGTAGCAAATGCTTTATCTGTTTTCAAACAGGGCTCTGTGAGTTTGGTTTGTCATGTTTCCTCTCCCTCTCACAGATTCAGGCTCTTACTCCTTCCTGTCCTCCTCTTGGCTAATACACTTGCTGTTTTGCAGCCTCACCTCTCTCAGACTTGGGTCATGATCTTCGTGTTGCTTTGCCTCTCTTCTGAGGCATTGGCAAAATTGCTGATTTGAGGAGGAGACCAGTTTTTTGGGTAGAAAAGGGAAAAACTCTCTCCTAGGTCCTGCTTGTATTGTGGTCTTAGCCATACATAATCAGACTTTGTGCCAAGCATAGTTTAATTGTTATGGGGCAATAGTGTTCATGCAAGTTTTTAATACAGACTGACACTAATGAAGTGAATATAAATTAACCTTATTTAACTGTGAAATCAAATTGGTTGGTTACCATTGCATAGAAGGCCAGTGACAGAGGCAGGATTTAATTTCCTCAGGTTTTCTGGTGCTCAGTATCACAATATCCCTTTGCCTCTGGAAGAGATCTGTGACTGTACCTGCAGTTTTTAAGATTACTGTGTTTATTAAATAAGTAATCTGCCTTTCAGCGATAATTTTTTTAAACTACAGTCCAATAAAATGTTGCACTGGGCCTTGTTCCTGCAGTGGTTGCTGCTGACCTGGATTATCCTCTGGCCCTGTGTGTTCTGAGGCTCCACCGGAGCTTTTTAGCCGGGGATGCAGGAGTGGCTGGAAGTTTGTCAGAGATGGGGAGCAGTAGGAGACAGCATTTCCTCACAGAGAAATGCCTGAGAACCAAGAGACACTGAGGCTTCCTTGGTAGTGATGTCTGCAACACATGTAATGATACAGCAGTCTCTGGGGGCTTTTTAAAAACTTTAATTTCTTTAATTTTCCATTGATACTCCTGCAGGGACATTAATGTGTTTGGGTGGGCTCTGGGTCAGTCAGCATCATTACTTCACAAAGGGATGTTTATATAATACAGAAAGTAAAAGTAAATTCAGAACTAACTTTGTCTTTTGTATTTTGGCAGGTTTAAAATAATGGCTGAAGATGGCAGTGAGGAGATTATGTTTATTTGTAAGTATTAGGAAAAGGATCTAATTTTCACTGTGTGTGACTTCTCTACTCAGAATGCTTGAAATTAAAGACTAAACCAGACTTAAGATTTTATTTAGAAGAAAATTGCTTTTTGTAAAGGAGGCTCAGACAGCTACTGGGTGAATAGAGAGGAGGTTGTGTAATTTAAGCATACACATGCTGATGCTGTTGGCAAACACACAATGAAATCTCTGAATGTGAGTTAGCAGCACAGCTTTTTCATGGCTGAAGTGAGTGAGATTGAAGGTCTAACACTCATGTAAGCCTTTTGTTTATACAACCAGCTCTAGCAGCCAGGGGTGTCTGGGGATAACTCTGACCTCTGGCCTGACTTGGGGATCTGCACCTCCACAACAGGGGCAGGCAGACTCATAATTCTTTCAGAACAAGCCCAGTTTGAGATGCACCAGCTGCCCTGGCAGGTATCACTCGTGGCATTCTCTGCCTGTGCTTCTTGCTGTGCCCTCTGTGTAACCCTGAGTGCCAGGCTGGGCTCTGTGACTGGGTTCTGGGCTCCTGAGGTGCTGGTGGGTGAGGAAAGGCTGCAGCACTGCTGTGCCCAGGCTGGGCAGTGTCCCACGCTTGCTGCAGCTGGGCTGGCAGGCTTGGGTCCCACATTAATCCTCTCCTTTGTCAGCAGCCTGGACATGCAGGACCTGGTGTCACAGTGGAAAAGAGTTAAGGGATGTGGAGTCCTTGTGTGAGCAGAGAGGGCCCAGATGCTGTGGATCCAGTCAGGCAGAGCAGAATGGAGCACGTCCTGGGTTTTTTGATCCACAGTCTTTTACCTCTGATGGTTCCACAGCTGCATTTATGGCAACTATCAGAAAGTTGAATTTTCTCCCTCCACCAGCTTCCTTCAAAAATACTGTTGACTGCATTTTTACTGAGATGCAGATACCAATGGTGGTTACCTTATCTTCCCCTTCATAAAAAGATTCTGGTGGACAGCAAAAAGAATGGGGATTTGATACTCCTAATTAGGTAGAAGGTGTCACACAACATGATTTTCTTCCTTCCAGTGGGGACTGTGGTCACTGGGCTTTTTCTTGTGCTCTCTGCAATTAGTTTTTCCCACGGGATATGGGGACTGCTTATGTTCTGAAAAAGTGAGTTGCTATAAGTGACACTGTGCACTCCCAATAATAAACATCCTTGAATATGTATTTCATAGACAAGAGAATTTTGGATTTTTTCTTTTTATTAAGTGTGTGAATACAGTCTCCCTGGGGTATTTTATGATTATTCCCATGCTTGTTTTTGTGTTTCTCCTGTGGCTGCAATCTCTTGAAAGTGTCACATATGGTGGGTGTAACAGCTCTGGGGAATGGCTGCTGTAGGGGATCCCTTGGATATTGAGCTGTGCCACACAATGTCATTGTCATATTCCCCTGGCTTTGGTCATTCCTCTGCAGAGGAGTGAGAGGAATGTGTGGGTTATTCCTGCCTGTAGCTATGGGCAGTGCTGTCTGCATCTTCCAGAGGCTTATCTTTGCAGAAGTGAGGAATGCCCTGATGCAGTCAGGAGATGAGGAAAATGACAAGGTGCTTTTTTCTTCGGACAGCAAAGCCTGTTGGAGAAGCTGTTACTCAGGCTATTCCTTCCTGTTCCCTTGGTTATGACAACCCTTTATGGATGACAGTCCATTTCTTTCAGCAGTCAGATTTACACATTCCTCTGTCATTCCTCTGCCCTCTCTGGTTTGGGAAATCTGCTTTTAGCCCAGATTATTTCAGTAATATTAAGGGCACACCTGGAGCAGGGGAATGGTGGAACAGTGAACAGCTGTAGGCTGAGCTGTGGTGCTGGTGCTCTGTGAGTAGTACTTGCCCATGGATCCTTTCCTCTGGTACAATAACTCTGTGGTGCTGTACAGCAAGCCAGGCTGGGAAATCTCTTGTGCTGAAAAAGAATGTGAAGAGCTGGTTGCTTCATTCCTTGGCTCACCAGAAGGCAGCACAAACAGCTCGACAGGAGGCAGTGACCAGGCTTGGGGGTTGCACCAGCCAGAAATGCTGTTTGTCAAATATATGTATTTTTTCACTACTAAGCTGGTTTTGTTGCCAGAAGAAATGTGAAGCAGTTTGGAATCCCTTGTTTTAGAAGTATTTTTGTTCATTGGGATGAATACCTGGTGGGGGGAGAAGCTTCCAGTTTGGAGCACAAAGTAGCTTTGCCAGGGGAAATATACCTTGGAATGCCTTGGCTTTTATCATGTCTTCCCAAAAAAAGGTGTAATGACCCTTACATTACTCCTTTTCTGGGGTTTCCTGACTTGCTCATGTAGGCTTGGAGCTCAGATGCAAAAGGCACCACAGCAATATAAGCCCTGAGTGATGATCTCTCCTGAAGCTGTGTCAGCAGCTGACCAGGCAGGGCAGTTTGACAGCTATTTTTTTCACAGTGAAGCAGTGTATAAGCATTTGGAATCCTGTTAAGTTAGCTTATTTTAGAAAGCCTCAAATTATCCTCGTCTGAAAATTGTTTCTTAGGAACCACTCAGTTCTGGGTAATTTACAGCCACTTAAACTAAAAGTTAATTTAGCTGAGCTGACAGTGAATTAGATGGCCAGAGTGTGTTGTGCAGCCAGCTGACTTGTCTGGAAAGGCACCAGGAGGTACCTTGGAGGTCTCTGTCCTGCCCTGTGGGTGAGAAGTGCGTGTGGCCAGGCAGAGCTGTGCTCCCAGGACATGCTGGTGCCCTGCTGAGCCCTGTGCCAGTTCTGCTGCTGGTTCTGGGTTTGTGCCTTCTGTCACTGGAAGCACCACACTACCCAATCTGTTCATAACAGCCCAGCTCCTGGGGAAGGCAGTGATGTGGTTTTCTTTACCTGCTACGTGTTGCAGCACTTTATCTGAAGAATAATGCCATCTTTAAGCAGAATATTTACTGTGGGTGTAAGGCATTTATTTTCCTTTGTGGGAGAATTTAAACAATTGTCTTCTAATGGTGCTGATCACAGTTTGTGTTATCTCACCTACAGAGCTGCCAGGTATCCACTCATTGCTCAATTATTTATGTTCTTTTAAACAATATAAATAAATATCTGCCTCTCTATGTATGTATTTTACCTGGTGCTAGGTTTCTCTTGAAAGAGGGAGGGAAATGTCTTACAAAAGTGTTTTCCACCAACTTTTTCTGTCTGGTTCCTTGCAGGGTGCGAGGACTGTGGGCAGTACCACGATTCAGAGTGTCCTGAGCTGGGCCCAGTGGTGACAGTCAAAGACTCCTTTGTATTGAGCAGGGCAAGGTAAGAAATGTTTGTGTTAATCCTCACTAACCCAATGCCCATGTTAGTCCTTTAAAGCATATTTGCTGTTCCATGGATATCACGCTGACAGCTGGAAACTGAAGTCCCAGAGGATGACAGAAATCTATGGAAAGCACATGGCCTTGATTAAATAGAAAAATTGATGCACACACTTAAGTGCTGCACTGAATAGAAGCCAAAAAAATAACTTGCTGCTCATCAGGACTCGGTTTCTTTGCTGAGGTTTCTGGCAAGAAGTCAGGTGGTGCCAGATGGGGTGATGACTTCTGTCGTGGTTGAGTACCTGCCAGTTTCATCCCCCTTACATACACCAGATTCATTTCAGAGTAGTGAGTGAGCATTTCTCATTCATGTGCATGAACTCTCTCATTCCTCCACTTAGAAGCAAAACAAGTTGTTCTCATTATTGTGGGTCTTTGCAAATGATTAGGGGTAATAGTTCTGTCAGCAAATCTGTGACAGCACAGCAGAAACACTCCTGTTTGCCAAAAGAAACAAATAGACTCAATCTAGTGGGGAGAAAACAACACTGAGTAGTGATTTTTACAGGGAAAGACAATCAGGCACTGTCAGCAAAATTCATATTAAGGTGTAGAATGTAAGGCTAAGGAAAAGAGCCAACCATTGTGAAGGTGTAATACAGATCCAAAAAGGGAAGTGTTCAGATGGCTTCATGTGTTATATAATGTGTGCAGGGCTTCCATATTTCTTCTTGGGAAGTCACAGGCAGAAAAGAGGCATGTGGGCAGCAAGTCTGGCACATCCTGGCTGTGTAGGCCATGCTGTGTATTCCCAGCATCATTTTGTAACAAATACTGATGTGCTGGATCTGCCACCTGGATGCCACAAGCCCTTGGCCAGGGCAGGATGCTCTTGGTGTCCCACCAAGTACAGTGGCTGCACTGTGCAGGAGCTGCCCCTGCTTTTCTTGGCCTTTGCAGAAGAGGAATTTCCCTGCAGTTCCTGCCAGGCACTGCCTTCCTGTGCCTGGAAACCTGCCCTGGATGATCCCCTCCAGCAGCTGTTAATGGTTAACAGCCCTGACACTACAGGTGCTTGTTAAAAATACCCATTGGAATAATAGAAGCTGGTGAGGGAGGTGCTTTTACTATATACAAAAAATGGGCAGTGCAGTAAGTGTCTAGCCTGTACTACACACATTCTGTGACAAACTACTATTTCCTACCGTTTTCTGTTTTTTAACTTGCACTTTAATGTCGAGATGTTCCAACTGGAAACGTTTGCAAATATGGTGCATGCACTGGTTTTCAATCTCCTTTTGACACGCAAATGGAAAGTTTTCCCTAGGGGAAGTGTGGGCTGCTGGACCATAGACTTGAAAGCAGAATTTAAAACTGACTTTTTTGTAGATAAATGTATTTATTTTCCTGAAGAGTTTTCAGCTGAAATCAGGTAAGATAAGAACAGGAAAGAAGAAATTTAATTGCAGCCTTTACATGTGGGGAACAGTAACTGAAAATGAGTTATCTGAGGTCAAGGGCAAGTTTAACCACAAACTGGATATGAATCTTTTAAAAACAGTCTGCTTGCTCAACCATGTCTGTTGTTCCCTCTGTCTTACTGAAAAGATAAAATGGATGCTTTATGGTTAGAAAAGAAGTGTTGAGAAACATCTGCTGAACTTCTCTGTCTCTAACACTGCTTATTGTATGTTTCAAACTAAAAGTATTGTTTTCAATTCATTTGCTTATCACTATGATTGCAGTCTTTTTGTATTTCTCTTTATCTAGGCAGTAAAGCAGTTCTGCCAGTGTCAACCTCTACAGGGTGGTCAGTAGGCTGTCTGATTATTTTTAGCTTTTCATCTGTTAGCACAGACATGAAAAAACAGAATTGCTTTTGGTCTGTAAAACCAATACTGTAGGGCCAGTCATGTGAATTTTTGGGAAGATGTTCTCTGTGTATTATGTGTGGTAACAGTATTTGCTACGTATAGTTCTTCTCAGAAGCAAGTTTGGGAAAAGAGAGAGGCTGGGAGCACAGAAACACTTGTGTTTAATGCTGATTTCTTTCTTCCACGGGTTCCTGCAGTGAATAACTCTTACTGGACGAGGTGGTGTTCAGCCAAAGGTTGAACTTCCTGATCTTGGAAGTCTTTTCCAACCTAATCAGTTCTGTGATTTTTTTTTTCCCTCTCTCTTAAATTTTTAGGTCATCTCTGCCTCCTAATTTAGAGATAAGACAGCTGGAGGATGGGACTGAGGGAGTGTTTGCTCTGACTCAGCTGGTGAAACGTACCCAGTTTGGCCCCTTTGAATGCAAGAGAGTTCTCAAGCTGGAGAAAGAATCAGTTTTTCCCCTGAAGGTAAGACACAGAATTTGTAAAGCAATAATTAGCAAGGAGTCAGTTTTACCTGTGATGAATTAATGCTAACACCATGAAAACAGAGATATGAAGGGGGATTATTTGGAACATCTTTTAGGTGTGCCCTGTAAGAGATGAGCTAAACAAACATTCTCTGGGCAAGGAACAGAAGTACCAAACTAGAAGCTCAGTTCTTTTAATGAGTCTCTTCAATTTGATTGAATTTGCCTAATGATCCACATATGCATTAGGTTTATGGAACATACAGAAGAAGTGGGGCTTTTTTTCTGTCCTGTATTGTTTTATTCCTCTCTTGACAAGTTTTGGTAGGAAACATGTTACATTAAGAATGGAATTCAGTCTTAGTTTCCACTAATACCTAATGCCCTCAGAAATAAAGATTTAGAAATATGCCTTGGACTGATGGCTATTTGGATACCTTTCCACTCATGTATGCAGTAATTTTTTGGGAAACTGGTGGCTATAGCAAGAATTCTTGGGATGATTTTGTTCAGTTTGTTCCCATCTTGCACCTGATTGTCTGTCTCATCTGAAGGTGTGACTAAAGATGCCTGATGCAGGACTTGAAGCTTGCTTTGTCCCTGATGTCCTCTGAAAAGAAACCACTGCAAAAGCAGAAAATAACTTATTTTCCCTTAACTTTGTATCACTTCTCGGGGTTTTTATTCCATGCACATTTTGCTTGGCAGGTGTTCCAGAAGGAAGGGCCCCTGGTGTATTTTGACACCACAAACGAAGATGATTGCAACTGGATGATGATGGTGCGCCCCGCCACCGAGTATGAGCATCAAAACTTAACAGCCTTCCAGCATGACAATGACATTTACTTCACCACCTGCCAGGACATCCCCCCGGGAACTGAGCTGCGAGTGTGGTATGCAGCTTTTTACGCCAAAAAAATGGAAAAGCCAGTGCTGAAGCAGGTCACTAGTGTTGCCAATGGTATGTGTGGGGGCCTTTCTTCCTTCCTAAGGGCCCAGTGCTGGCAGGGACTGATAGTCCCTGGCTGTTGGAGTTGACAGTGCTGTTTATCCAGTAGGTTCTTATCCTGCAGAGTCAGGCCAGCCTGCACGTGTGGGTGCCCTGCAAGAGGAAAGTGTAGATTCTTCACCATGATACAGCCAGGTTTTTTTAAAACAGGTGGCCTAGTTAATGGTTCAGCCTCTTCAGAGTGGACAGACTGGATAAATAGTCCTTAACTAAAGATTTGGTGGTTGTATCAAATAATTTCTGGGTAGGACAGCAAATGAGCTCAATTATTAGAGAAATCTGTGTGCAGATTTGCTAAAGAAACCATTCTTCAGTTGCAGTGAAAATGGTTTGGTTTTGCACAGAACTGTTACACAGTTCTAAAAAATAGATTTCTCTTAAGCAGCCTCACATGGGACCCACTAGAGTAAGATCCATGTGGCTGTGCATTGGAAAGAAAGGCAGGGGGTATTTTAGAATCTGAATTGGAATTGCCACAAGTTCCAGTGTTTTCCCCTTTGTTTTCTCCTACTTTTCCATTTCTTCAGCTGAAAGGCAAGATCCTTTAGCATTGCAAGGGCGTTTTCTTCCTGCTCTTGAGCTGGGAGTACTCCCTGGATGTTATTACTGCTCTGCTGGGTATAATTTGGGGTGACAAATTTGGGAAGCGGCCATTGCCACCAGTGTCAGCTTTATGGCTGCCCTTGATCCCAAGCAGAGTCTCAAGTGCTACAGCTGAATCAATGCAGTTGACATGTTTCTGAACTCTGAGATGTTTCCAGTTGGTATTAACTGAGAGGTTTCATCTTTTCCCTCTAATTTAACCTGTTCATGCATTTTTTGGGGATCATGGGTATTTTTAAATACTGTTGAAGTATGCCCTGCAGTCTCTCGTTCAGCACTTCATGGTACACTCCAGAATATTTAAGGCACAGTGGGTGAGATTCAGCTATAAGAATGCCCTGGTTAAAATTTTCCATGAGAATGTTATTTGCAAGCATGTTACAGAATAAAACTTTCTGACTGTGGCTACTGCCCTCAGCACAGAGCAAGAGTCAAAGGGTGTGGGCAGTAAAGAAGATTAACTCTTTTTCCTCTTCACAGATACATCCTTGGTAGCAATGGAATCTGATAAAGAGGGGAATAATAAGGTCTCTTCAAAATCTTCATCTGCTGTCTTACCCCATAAAAAAAACAAGAAATCCAGCATACTAGCAGCTGATCCAGAAGGTATGCAAAATTACAGCGCTCTTAAAGAAGATAGAGGACAGATACAGGTCTGCAGAGCTGTTAGGTGCAATACTCCTACACGTATATTATGGATATATAACTTGTGGCAAATACTAATTTAGAGAGGATTTGAAAGCCTGATTTTTTTCTTTTCATTTTCATGGGCACAGTGCTTAAAGTACATACACAGGTTAAAAAAGTGATAGAGGGGCCAATAAACTTTTAAGCAGATTATTTCATGAAAACCACAAGTGCTCCTGACTTTGGAGGTGGTTAGTGTTGGGATGGGGGTAATCCTCAAGAACATCTTCATTCTGCCTGTGCAAAGTGTAGTAATTCAAACAATCAGGCCAAGTTCTAGAAGAAAACATTTCAAATATTTGGAAATGACAAGAACACTGGCCACCCCCAAATTACAATAATACCACAGTATATGCCACTGTTAGAGGTCAGACTGTTCTAAATTACAGAAACTCGAATTTCAATAATCTTACAAGCAATACAAATCCTCTTGGCAAAGAGCACATGGCTTAGGAAATATCTGGTAGTGTCTTAGGAACTCTGACCCAAGGATTTATTACAAAGCAGTGCTCCCCCCACCCAGTCTCTGCAAAGTGGAACAGTGAAATTAAGAACCCACTTAACACAAATGTCAAAAATTACACTCAGAGTACACAAGATCAAAAGAAAACCATTCTAGGTCTGCTCTTTGAGAGGTTATTTTCCTAAACTTTACTTATTAAAAGTAGCTGGGAGGAAAGGAGGGGAGTTGTTGCAGACGTGTACAGAGCAGTTGATCAGAGGATCCATTTGTCAGCTTGGGTTCTGTCACAGCTAAACTGTGAAGTTGACTGGGGAATTGTTGTTCAGTTTGGCATTATCGATTTTTCCAGAGGTAAAATGAAGGATTGGAACAGCCCCTCCTACATCCTTCACCCTGCTGCCTGAAAGTTCAGTAGAAACAAAATGCTGCCTATTATATTTTGGGAACCCTGAGGTGTTCCCACTGATTTGGTGATTCCAAAACAAAATTTTCTTCTTTTGATTCTGTTTGCCTCAAGTCATACCAAGTAGTTGCCAGCTGTCAGATCTGTGGTTCCAAGTGAGCCAGGTTACCCTGCAGCTGCCCTGGAAGCCTGAGGAAGTGGAAAATTAAGAAGGACCTGACTCTTCCTGACAAACCAGTACAAGGAGCAACTAAGGAGCAAGGGAAGTGCAGAGTCAGGCACAATGAACTTAAACAGAATCTTGGTTTGCTGCTTTTGTCTTCCTGGACAGAGCCCTCAAGAAGTTCTTTATGTAGCCTGTGAAGAGGGAATTTTTGTTGCTGTATTGCCAAGTGATTTTTTATTAATTTATTTATTGCAGCATGGATGAGATCACACCTCTGTAGTGCAGAATGCTGAATGTATCTTGTAGCAGGGAACAGCCTCTGCCTCAGAGAATCCTTTATTTTGGTTTAAGAGCCAACACTGAAAAGAAGGCAAGGACTTTACTGTCCCTTTACAGATGGGATCCTCAGGCAGAGAGAGATGAGCTGGCATGTAATGACCATCTAGGAAATCTGTGGCAGAAACTGAGGCACAATTTGAACTCCCTGTGCTGCCATTCACTTACCCTGACTTCAGTGTCATCCTCTGCAGGAGGAGTCTTATTCAGCTTTTTGTGTGCCAAAAAAATCTCTGAATCAGTCCAGATTTATCAGATCCTCTTGACAAATTCAAATATATCATCTAAGGACTGAAATACAAAGGACTGTGAGCAGAGTTGCTCTTCCTATTTTATTTTTTTATTCCAGTTTCATTTTTGCCCTAATTTCTTCACCTTTCTTGAGCTGATGTGTTAATTAAAGTATTAGTATGGTGATTTCATAGCACATGTAATTAATGAAACTGCTGAAACCTGGGTTTTCATTGTTCTCACCCTTACTTCCATTAATCCAAATGTTCTTATTCTGCAATGCCCTTCACAGAGATTTCTCCTGCTTCTGTCCTCAGCTAACCCATAAGAAGACTGGTAGCTCGGTTTTTAAAGGTGCTAAAAATTGCTTTATGTCATGCCTTTTATGAACATGGTTCTTTAGAAAGTGATAAAGGAGCCTTCAGGATTTTACAAGGGCACTGATACCCTCTCCTGGCATCATTTATATCTTCTCATAGTTCAACTCTCCATGTTGGGAGACTCCTGAAATGGTCCCAGCTGCCCCCAGGGGCCTCTTGCTGCTTAAATTGTAGCTTGTGATACTCAGGGAGTTACTGCAAGATAAACAAAGCTACAGGGGTTTACCACCTCCCCATTTTCAGAGTATTTCAGTATTTCTTGTTGTGATTTAGTGAACACTCCAGAAGGCAGTGGAACAGGAGAAGCAAAGCCCAACCTGTGGACGTGTAAAGTGTGTTCATCTGCTTTCCAAGAGCCCCAGCTGCTGACAGGTAGGAAGTGCTAGAAACTCATGGGAGAGCACTGAGAATCATCAGCAGAATTCTGCTCTCCCATGGCTGTGAAGCCCATGCACAATCCATGGTGCAGTAAGACAAAAAATTTAAATTTTGTGCTCCTTTAAGGAAAGCAGTAGTAAGGAAGGTAGAACAAGGATATTTTGGATGTTTTGACCATGGCAGTGTTCAGTCTCTGGACAAACAGCTGTAATGTTGAATCTAGAAGAAATAAAACTGTGATCTAGAAGATGATGTGACTGGCAGGAAGATCAAGGATAGGAAGCTGCATGAGCAGATTAAAGGTCAATGATGCCAGGTTCTACTTTTTGATGTTGTCCATCTGGTATTTATTGCACAGATTTAGTAAGGGTAATGAAGTACGTATTTTTTTCTGCATTTCATTTGCAGCTATTTTATGCAGTTTTTTCAGAAGAGCTTAAAATTATTTAGAAGCTTTGGCCATTTGGTGAATCTTTTTTGAAAAGGGGACTTAGGTCAGTAAATAATTTGGGCATTTGGAAAAACATGCCCATTATTAGAAACACAAACTTTTTACTGTGATATCAACAAATCTCCTTAAAAATCCAGTTCTTGTGACAGTTGAATAAATTGTAGGCTTTGATTTGTGAAGGTACTGTGACTGCTTTTGAAATAATTTGAAGTAAGTCTCTGCAAAGTGAAATGGACCTGATGGATGGGCTTCAGCTAGTTCCATTTGAGTATTTTAAGGAAAATTTCTTCCTTACTCTCCTGTTCTTCCCTATCCACCTAGAGCACTTGTTGAGTCACCTGGAACAAGCCAAAGGTGCCTCCCCAAGCAGCCAAAATGATGCTGAGAAAGCAGAGAAAGCAGCAGAGGCTGTGCCAGCAGATCAAACAGTGGCAAGTGATGCAGCCAGTGCCAGCACAGACTCAAGGAGAAAGGCCAGGAGGGGAAGAAAAGCCAAAACAGCAAAAGTAGAAACACCTCTTGTCATTGATGAAGAGAAAGATTCTACAGGTAAAAAAGAAATATAGAAAATGCTAAGCAATAGATCTGCTTATACATCTGTGATGACACCTTTGCAGAAAGGCCTAAAAAGCAGCAGAGACAAGATGGAGGTTGTTAGTTAGATCACTAAAACTGCCAATTTACAAGTTTTGTTAGTTATTTCTGAGGGCCTTGAAGGCAGCACCTACAGCCAGTCACCTGCCTTCTTCTGTGATGGTTTGTAGAGAGCCCCAGAGAAACGCAGGGTAGTGGTTTTGAGAACTGCAAGAAGGAACAGCAGAGGAAGCATCCTTCCTCTCAAGAGGACAAATCTTTCTCTACCTCAAGTTTAGTTTAGAAAGGGCTTTACCTTCCTTGAAGGGATGTTCTAATGGGAATTTTCATGATCCTTGTTTAACTGACCCTTGAGTAATAGCTTGGAATGGTAAGAAGTTAGAAAAAGGTGAGATGTCCCTGCCCGTGGCAGGGGGTTGGATTAGATTTTTAAGAGTCCTTTCCAACCCACACTGTTCTATGATTCTCTGAATTCTTTCCTTGTGGACAATTCATTTGTCCAGTGCCACATCTAATTACAAATCCTGCATTTGAGGTTTTACTTCCAGCTGTCCACATTACTCCTGTATGTATTTCTTTGGTGTGTGTGCAGTGGAACGTGTGGCTGACGCTGTCACTGAGGTCCCTCCAGACGAGGTGGCCCTGCCTCCAGCTCCAGAAGAGAGGATTATGGACTTGGTTTTAGGAAAGATGCCCAGCACCACAAACAGCATCAGCTCAGTGACAAAGTAAGTGTTCTGGGATGCAGAATTTCCTCTTATTTGTATCTAAGATGATGTAGCATGCAACAGTTCTGCTCAACTTCTGGGCCCACAGATGCTCTTTTTTATCAGCATAAAATTGTGTGATGCTGCTGCTCCTTCAAGAGGTGATTTTGAGTGCCACTTGTACACTGGTAGGATTTTGGAACATAATACAAATGAAAATGTCTTTTTTTTCATCGTGTTACTGCTTTTATTCTGTGTTTCCAAAAGCCTCCTGCAGCTGCAAGGTGAAATTTACTCCCATTGAATGTTAGTGATAAGACAGGCAAAGAGATTTTTTCTTTCAGAATATGTTAATCATTATTATTATTACTATTCAGTCTTGCTTGTCATCTTAGCTCATGAATGACTTCATGTTGATTTTGCATGTAATACTCCAGATTTGGAGCAGTAGGAGGGGAAAACTTCAGTATAACAGAACCTCAGGGAGACTCTTCGGTATCACGTGATTAATTCAGATTCTTATATGTCTTTTTGTCTTGGTAAAATTAGCCTTTAGAATTTTCTTTTCTTTTGTATAATAGAGCACTCAATTTTTATGAATGAGCTAGTAATGGTATATATTGAAGTCTTTAGCAGACACAGAGCCATCAAAAAGGCATTTCAGCAGGTAGTGGTTGTGCTGGGAAATGGCACAGTGCTGCTTGGCACCCTGCTGCTCTCTGCCCAAATACAGCTTTTATGTGGGGGCTGCCAAGCTTCCCTAGCTGAGGCAGTGCTGATGTTTTCAGAGCAGAACAGATCCTTTCTGTTCCTCTGAGGGGCCTGCAAAGAGAATCTCTGCTGCTGCTTTTTGCCTCGTGGGTTCTGGGTGAAGAGAATTTGGAATGAGTGACATCTGCAGCTTCCAGGGGGTGGCCAGGGGAGCACCTTGGAGCTGGAGAAGCTCCATCCAGGCCCCCTCCCTCCTGCCAGGAGCTGAGTTTAACACTCCTCTAGTTTTTGCTAGCTGGTGGAACTCTGTTGCAACCTGTGGGATAGCTTTCAGTCCCTTCCTTTCTCTCTAATCCAGTAGGTTTGCTCATCACCAAAACACCATGTCCCTCAAAAGAAGTTTAATTCTCTCCAGTAGACACGGGATTCGGCGGAAGCTGATAAAGCAGCTGGGGGAGCACAAGAGGGTCTATCAGTGCAGCATCTGCAGTAAGATCTTCCAGAACAGCAGCAACCTCAGCAGGCACATCCGTTCTCATGGTGGGTTGGCTTTTCCCTTGCCTGGGCATTGATTTTGTGTCTTGGTTCCACCTTTGAGTTAAACAGCATGGCTCGCTTTAGGTATTGGGATATGTATTTATAAGAGCTGGTTTTGCTTTTTTCTTTCTTTTAACTCTCTCTAGGAAACTATTTTAATTTTTCAGACCAAAGCATGAGAAGATAATAGTGCAAAATTGAAGTTGAAAGTATTTAAAATTTGAATTAGGTACATCTTTTAAATGAGGGCAAGGATGTGATGCTTTTTCCAAAGGTTTTATTGCCTTTAAATTGATACATAAATATCACCCCCACCTTCACAGGCACATGGGTAACATAGCTGTGTAAATGACAGGTGTTTTTCCACCTGTGATTTGCAGTTCCAGGGGTCTGTGTTCTATTCTAAGGGTTCCATGAAAAATCATCACTGAAAAACGGTGGAGGAACGAAACCAGAATTGTTGGAAATGGTTAAAATCCACTGGTTAGATCTCCTGAATTATTAAATTTTTCATCACTAGCCTGTTTGTGTGCAGTTGCTTGTGCTTTAGTTTCCCCTGCCTTGCCTGGAGTTGGTTATTATCAATCACTGACTACTTCCCTTTCATCTTGATTGATCCCCTCAGGTGACAAACTGTTTAAATGTGAGGAATGTGCAAAGCTGTTCAGCAGGAAGGAGAGCTTGAAGCAGCACGTTTCATACAAGCACAGCAGGAATGAAGTGAGTGGAAGGGGCTCTTGCAGGGTTTATGTGGAAAGGCACAGTGAGATTCCAGGTGTGAGCATGCCTTGCTCATGTGAGCAGGTATCCCATGTGAGTGAGAAAGGACAGAGAGGGGATGCTAACATCTTATCTTAGAATAATTGATGGATTTGAAAAGTGCCTTTGAGCATGTGCAAGCCCTTTTCCTATAGAAAATTGCTTTCAGGCATCACTTCCAGCAAGACAAGCTGGAGTTAGCTGGACCTGCATGATACAGAGGTGAGATCTGACTTGACTTATGCTGCTAAATAGGGTTGTTCCATTCTTGTTTGCTTGTCCTGTTTGATCTCTCCCCACTTATCATTCCTTTAATGTGTGAACTCTGCCTTTTGATGCTGCTGCCATAGATATATTAAAGACACGTGTAGCGGCACCTTATTAGTAAAAATTTCCATTGTTGCTTGGCACCAGGGTCCTTAACTCTGAGATTGCTGCCACCTCTTCTGGAAGATGAGTCAGATCACATCTTGCTTCTCTATGTCTGTGTTGGACCAGGGGGATATCAGGAAGATATTCCACATCCACACAGGAGCATAGTCTTTGGGTTTTTTTATGGCTCGGATGCAGGAACATGGCACAATAATACAGCATCAGAATTTTGCAACACTGTGTAGATAAATGCCCTCTTGAAGGATTAAAAATTGGAAAGGACAGAAAACCGAAGAGGTATTTGAGGTTTAGAATTTCTCTGTCAGTTGTGACTTGGCTTTTCCTGTTTGTGATCCTCAGGTGGACAGTGAGTACAGATACAAGTGCACCACATGTGAAAAGGCCTTTCGGATAGAGAGTGCATTGGAATTCCACAACTGCAGGACAGGTGAGAGTGGATAACTGTTCCTCTGGCATCTCTGCTCCATTCTGGGAAGATGTCCCCAAATCCATCTCAGCATAGAAACTACAGAAGGGGAGTAGGGATTTAGGTTTTTGTCATCATCACAACAAGCAACCTGTTTTTTTGATAAGAAAAGTGTAACCAATGCTCTGTAGAGCAACACATCCACTTAGGAATTGGGTTTTTTTAATATCTCCTGCTCAGCTGTGTAATATCCTCACTTTGTTCACAGATAATCTGTCATCATCTCTGTTTAACCTTTTTCTGTGAAACTAAGTTCCACCTCACTCCTCTGAAACAGAGGTACTTGTTACAGGAGCAATATTAGTGGTAATTTGCAGTTTTCTGGGATTACAGTTTTCCTCAGCTTTCTCCAGCTATATACTTGCAGTAGTCTCTAATTTTTTTTTTTTCCTTAGTATCACTCCAACCTGTCCTTTTCTCCCATAGCCATCCCTTGTGGTTACTCATATTATTTCTGCTGTGATCTTATGCTCAGAAAATGACATCCTGGTTACTTTTATGTCCCCACAATAATGTTCAGTCCAGAATCACACAGGTAATTGCCCTTACAGCATAGTGATGGATTGCATGTTTAAAACCCAGATCCAACAGAGGAACCACCTGTCTCACAAACATACAAAACCTGTTTTCAGCTGTAAAGAGCTGCATGGTTTCTCTTGCTTACAGATGACAAGACATTCCAGTGTGAGATGTGTTTCAGATTCTTCTCTACAAACAGCAACCTTTCAAAACACAAGAAAAAGCACGGGGATAAGAAGTTTGCATGTGAGATTTGCAATAAGATGTTCTACAGGAAGGATGTCATGCTGGACCATCAGAGGCGGCACTTGGAAGGTAAATTTACTGCAGATCAACCTAATTATTTCTCCTGAAACAGCAGTGGAGGTGGGCAGGTTAAGGAAATGATAGTGTGCATTAGATCTTCTAGAATAGTGGCTGTCTTTTTTTTAATCAGTTACCTGAACAGGAGTTTAAAGTTTCAGCAAAATGTTAACATTTATGAAAAATGACAGTAGTGGGTCCAGAGCTATTAACAGTCATGTGGAAGCTGCATGGCAGCAGTTTAGACTGGCTGAATTTAATTATATATTTTTCTTTCTTTGCATCCCATTCTTCCTTTTTTAAAATTTGTGTGGTAACTTGAAAGTCTGAAGGCAGACAGTTAACTTGCCATGTACAGCTGAGAGTGTCTACTACATAAATACAATGTCAGTGGCACGTTAGCTTTGAAACACTTTAGAATATATGAAAATGAGATTATGAGAGTTTGCTGTTCAAAATTTCAAGCATCTAAGGATATTACAGGTACTCAAAGACTGGGGAAAAGTTGGTACATTGCTCAACATGTATTAGGATGTGGTTAGTGACTTAGATGATAAAACCAAAAGTGATTAACAAAAAAGAAAAAAAAAAAAAAAACAGCCAGATTGTTTATTCTGTGTCAGGAACCAGAGGAAAAGGGGCTGTATGGCACTGGCAGTGTCTCATTTTCAGCTGTCACAGAAGAGCAGGGGCCCTCTGCCCTCCAGAAAGTAGCAGAGAAAGAGGTCTGAAATCATGTCTGAGCAATACAGCTGATGCTGGATGATTGCATCTCTCCTTAGAGACTTCCTCTCCTCTTTTGTAATGAGGGTGAATTTCTGGACCAGATACCAGTTTTAAGTGCCAAGGCCTACTAGATCTGCCTGTTTCCTGGTGTTGACAAAAATGTTTTTGACAAAAGTGTTTTCAGTCACTTTACAGTTGTTTTAACAACCAGTAAGCTGTAACACATCACTTTGGCAGACTGCTTCTATATTCTTAAAACACGTTTTAATTTAGAAATCACCCTTTTATTAGCAATTAAACCCTGCATTGAGGCCCTTCCCAGTCTTTCACTCTTCTTTCCAGTCTCCTCCTGAGCAGGCCTGCAGGCTGGAGTGGAAAGCCATGGTTTATTTCTTGCTTTGTTTTTTTTGATGGGGACTGCTGTGTTAAGGGGTGAGGCGTGTGAAGAGAGAAGACTTTGAGCACAGCACGGAGAACATGGTTCGCTACAAGAAGGAGCCCTCGGGGTGCCCCGTGTGTGGGAAGGTAGGAGCTTGTGCCAGTGTGCCATGAGAAACTTTTGGCTCCAGAGGTGCTGCAGTTCAGTCCAGGGAGGAGAAAACTGAGGGGATCCATCCATACATTTAAATATCTCCAAGGGGTGTCACAGGATGGTGCCAGACTCTTTGTTGGTGGTGCTCAGCAACAGCATGAGGAGTAGTGGCCATAAAATAAAACACAAGAAGTTCCACCTCAACGTGGGGAAGAAATTCCTCACACTGAGGGTGGCAGAACTCTGGAACAGCTGCCCAGGGAGGGCGTGGAGTCCAGTCAGGAAATTCCTCTTCAAACACCTGTAGCTCCATTATTTATCCAAGCCTACTGTGGCCATGGATGGTGGGAGCTGTTAGCACAAAGATGAGAGCAAAAGTGCATTTCAGGCCTGAACTTTCCTCAGGACATGCAGCACAATGTAGAGTGTCACATGGCCACTGTGTGTGTCAGTGGAGTCTCATGGCTTATGTTATTTAAAATGAAGTTTTTCTGACTGGTTGTAAACAGCTGGAGTTGACTGTGTGCATTGGGAATCCTTTTCCTTAGGGAATAAAAGTGAATTCATGGTGTAGTCATGGCATGGTTGCATTAGAATGTTCAACACTCATGATCTTAAGTCACTGTTGTCACAAGGAGTGTGGGTTTAACTTGTGATTTTATAAATGTTTAATGATTTATGGCACAAAAGGTACTCAAGAACTCTTTAAGCTGCTGTGTAGACTCTGATTTTGATGCTTTAGATATGTTTCATATCAGTCAAGGTAGATTTTGTGGCTATATCTTTTTAGAGATAGATGGAACATTTGTGATTCAAAAGACACTGTCAAAATATTTCAAATTCTACTCTGTGTAATTCTACTGCAGCTTTTTTTTTTGGAAGTCCACCCCTGACAAATGGCTAGTTTCAGTCAGTTCCTTGGAACTGTGCCCCTGGATTTTGCCATGCCAGCAGTTCTGAGGCACACTGCTAACAGGAGCCTCCTGCATGTTTCTGGCCAGAAGGAATAAAAAAAGACAGTAAAAGTTTTCTGTGTTCTCCACTGGATAGGTTGCAAAGAACTGTAGCCCTGCTGGACATGATCCAAAAATCCTTCCTTCCTTTTCTTTTCCTTTTAGGTATTTTCATGTAGGAGCAATATGAACAAACACCTTCTAACACATGGAGACAAGAAATACACCTGTGAGATCTGTGGACGTAAATTCTTCAGGGTGGATGTCTTGAGAGATCATATTCATGTCCATTTTAAGGTATTGTGTTAATAATCAATTAGAGAAGGCAGATTGTTTTGTCAACACTGAATTGTAAGGAATTAAATGAAATTAAAAGGGAATTGTATCACTCAGTGGTGCTCATAAAGATGCTTTTATTGATGTAATATTCTACCAGCTGAGTCTCTTTATATTAAAATTCCTTTTATATGCAGAAAAATTAATATTAGGTGTTTGAATAACTTATTCATTATGTGGTCCTGGGCAGAGAAGCTCTGGATTGAATGAAGCAGAAGGCTATTTTAAATAAATAATATTACAGCAGTTAATGCAAAGCAGTCTGCATGGCAGAAAAAGGTGACCAGGCCTTACTTTTTGAAGAAGTTTAATCTATTAAAATATTCTTTCCCTTTACTCTACACAGGACATAGCCCTAATGGATGATCACCAGAGGGAAGAGTTCATTGGTAAAATTGGAATCTCATCAGAGGAAAATGATGACAACTCTGATGAAAGTGCAGATTCAGAGCCTCACAAGTATAGCTGCAAAAGGTGCCAGGTAGCTTTAAATACTTTCAAATTGTTTTGGGATGGGGGAGGGAGTGGATGGATTTATAAATCATTCAGAATTCTAAATAACATTAAGGGCTCTCAAAGAGAAGACCAGTTCTCAGGTCTGCTGTTTTCTGCAGTGCTGTTACCTCTAGTCTGTGAACTGAGGTTATTCCATAAGAATTGAGGTGGTGTCCAGTAAGGGGGATGATAAACACTAAAAAAAGGAAAGACACATACATTCACTTTTTCCTGTGAGGAAGAAAACAAATAAAACTGGAGGAAGGATCAATAAAGGAACATTCACATCTCGAACTGCCTTTCAATTATGTGCAGCTTTAAATAGTTACAGCATTTCTGATTGATAGAGTCCACAAATTGATTAATTTTTATGAGGTCAGAAGGTTCTTTAATAGACATCCACTTTGGAGGAGTAAGACTGCTGCTTATGCTCAATGTGACTGTTTATTCTTGCCCTGCTCCATTACTAACAGGATGGTGTTGGAAGTGCTGCTGGAATGTAGTTAATTCAGTTGTCAGCTGAGAGGGGAAGACTTTTTAAACCTCTCACTGTGTGGCTTTTGCCATTTTCTAAAGAAATAATGGGTCCTTAAGGACTCTGTGCCCTCCCTGGGTGAGCACACTGTGCTGGAGCAGGTGGGGTGGAAAACAACTCAGTGAGAACAGCAAAACTGACACAGGGACAGGGGATTTTTGGTTGTTCAGCCACTGAATTGACCCCTGGAAATCAGAGCTTATTTCACAGCCTACACTTAATGTGGTGAAATTTCTTAATTTGTCTTCATTTTAAGACCTGGAGATAATAATATTTCAGTTTTCTTATCTGGGAGCTGGTTTTCAGTGCACACTGATTTTAAGTTTGTGTCAGTACACATGTGAAGGTGTGGTGTCACAGCTGTTCATCATGTTCTTGCTTTCACTGTGCTGATTTTCCTGCCTGACACTTCATGAGTACATAAACTATATAAAATTGTGTGCTTCCAAGTGAGGGCAGTTGGGCCATTCAAATCAGAAAGATCTTTTTGGAAGTTGGGGTTTTTTTAGTGCTTTCATAGGTGTTTGTGAAGTAAACAGTTGTGTAAGGGCACAGCTGTGGGAAATGGGATTTGATGTGAGGAAATGGGGACAATGAACAGCCAAAGGGAGAACAAATACAGGTAACTCCTGGAGAAATCTCTCTTCTGAGCTCTTAAAAAATCTGGTTTTCCTGATCTTAGAGTACATCTTCACCAAGCTGTGCAGTGCTGTTAGAGATGCCCTGACTAGTTCCAGAATTGGAGCAAAAGACCATGTCATTATGGAACTTCACCCTGGCATGCTGCAGCACACATGGATATGCTGGAGCACATCTGGATATGCACATCTGGAGCTCAGTAGTGCAGCACCTGTCTGTCGTAGCTGCAGCACCTCCAGGAGCTGAGCCAGAGTCACTGCCCTGCAGTGCCTGGAAATTCCAGCCCTTCAGGAGCTGCTGCCAAAGCAGGAGCTCATCATGCCCCTAGAGCCTAGCAGGCATTTTCTCCATCTGTGATGTCTTCACTCCTACAGAATCACAGAATAAGCTGAGCTGGAAGGGACCCCTGGGGCTCACTGAGTCCAGCTCCTGGCTCTCTGCAGGCCTTGGAATCCCACCATGTACCAAGAGCATTGTCCAAACACTCCTTGAGCTCTGTCTTGCTGCAGTGACCAGAACCTGGGAGCCTGTTCAGTGCCCAACCACCCTCTGGGGGAAGAACCTTTTCCTAATACCCAACCTAAACCTGCCCTGACACAACTTCAGGCCATTTCCCCAAGTCCTGTCAGTGTCACCACAGAGCAGAGATCAGTGCCTGCCCCTACGAGGAAGTTGTAACTGCAGTGAGGTCTCCTCTTAGTCTCCTCCAGGCTGAACAGACCAAGTGCCCTCAGTGGCTCTCACAAGGCTTCCCCTCCAGACCCTTCACCATCTTTGTAGCCCTCCTTTGGACACTGTCCAGTAGTTTAATATTGTCCCTACACTGTGGTGAACAAAACTGCTCACAGTACTCGAGGTGAGCTGGTGGAGGTTAAACATGACTGTTCCTCAGTGCACGAACAACTCGAGGTCCTCTTCTTGTGCAGAAGTGGAGACACCATCTCCATCTAGAGAAATTGAGTGAATTGATGTCCTGTAGCAGCGTGCTTGTAATGTCCAGAGAGTTTGAGGGCTAAACCCAGCTGTCACAGCTTTTTCATCCAGTGGCACACAGGATTGTAGTGCTACATGGGATGGTTATGTCTGCTCGATGTTACCCGCTCATTGCCGTGCCCGAGGACTTTTTCCCCCATTCCATTCACTGTTGGTTCATTCCCCAGCTGACCTTTGGCAGAGGGAAGGAGTACCTGAAGCACATCATGGACGTGCACAAGGAGAAGGGTTACGGCTGCAGCATCTGCAACCGGCGCTTCGCCTTGAAGGCCACGTACCACGCACACATGGTCATCCACAGGGAGAACCTGCCCGACCCCAACGTGCAGAAGTAAGGCTTGTTCCACCGAGAAGAGCTGTCTGCTTGGAGTCCTAATGGTTCTGCCACCTGGGGTGCTCTTAGAGAATTTGGCTGTGCTAAAATAACTGTGAAATGGGGGGTTAAAATGTTTATTACGAGCTTGAAATGTGTGTTGCTAGTGATTGGCTTCACACGGATTCATGAGTCAGCAGCCCCTCAGTTTGGGCTTTGCAAAGTGCAAATCTATGATTTTAATAAATTTTTTTGAAAAAAAAATGAGTGTATAGCAATGCCAGACTGCTCCAAGCTTGCTACCCCAGTCTGGGCTTTGCAAAGTATAAATCAATGATTTTAATAAATGTTTTTTAAAAAAATTGAGTGTATAGCAATGCCAGATTGCTCGAAGCTTGCTCCCTCAGTTTGGGCTTTGCAAAGTATAAATCAATGATTGTAATGAATGTTTTTGAAAAAAAAATTGAGTGTATAGCAATGCCAGATTGCTCCAAGCTTGCAGTCAAACTGGGGGTTTCTTAAGGCTCATTTAGAAAGACTTGTGCTTCAAGGAACTTTTGGAGTAATTAGTATTAGCAAATGAAATATACTTAGTGACAGAGATGCCTGAGAATCACCTCTGCCTCAAGAGAAGAATCACAGGTTTTGATCTCTTTGGTTTCAGATACATCCATCCATGTGAAATCTGTGGCAGGATTTTTAACAGTATAGGAAATCTGGAAAGACATAAGCTTATACATACAGGTAAAAATGTGTTTATTTATAATTATCAATACTAAAGAGAAATTTCTGTTGCCAGTGCCTGCCTTTTTTTTTTTTTTTTTCCCACTGGAGGATTTTCACTCTATGTTACAATAAGACAAATATAATATTTATTCTTTTAGAGTAAACCAGTTTTCTAAAGCAGGGAATATTAATGAAGAGATTTGATCTGGACACACAATCCAAATTCCTAGTTAATATGTTTGCAGGATTCACCTAATTCTGTATTCTGTTCTTCCCCAAATTCTTATCCATGCCACCTTCTTGCCATTACACAGGCTGAAACCTGCTATTGCAAAATCATTTTTAACAGCTCATTACTATTTCATGCTATTCAGTCTTCTCCTACCTCAGAGTTAATCTTTTTTTTTCTCACACAAAAAGCCAGCTTTTCTCTCTTCAAAGTCTTCTAACTTAATTTGGGCTACAATATCCATGAAGCTTGTCAGTATATAGATGGGCTGTTGCCCTCTAATTCACCCCTTTAATCAATTTTTAGGAGATGCACATTACTCATTAACATTTTTTTTTGTTTACGTTGTCTTTTAAATTTATTTTCAAGGTGTAAAAAGTCATGCTTGTGAGCAATGTGGCAAATCATTTGCTAGAAAAGACATGTTAAAAGAACATATGCGAGTCCATGATAATATCCGAGAATACTTGTGTGCAGAGTGTGGCAAAGGTATGTCTGATGCCTTGTTTTCCATTCATTGTGATACTGAGTAGCAGGTGAATATCTGAATTAAAACAGCTTCCATGCTGAGAATAGTGGCAGTGCTGTAAATCCTGCATTTTTGAGAGGTAGAAAATGTATTAATCAGGAGTATTGTTGTTACATGAGCTGCCCTAATTTTGTACAGTTTGGTTTCATGGCCTGTAAGACAACACTGGTTTTAGTAGCATTTGTTTTTGTCAGGTTGAGGAATGCCTGATTTACAGCACAAAAGTGAATGCAAGTTTATTTTTTCATTCTGAGCTGAAAAAATAGAGTAATTTCTCTCTGTAAGAGCATTAGGAGTCAAAGTTCACTTTGACTTTTTTAATTTCTCGTGTTATAACTTGAACAAGTCTGAGCTGGTATTTTAGTGAAAGGCAGTAGTAAGTCTGACACCTCTAAGGATGTTTTATATTTGCTTGTCCCTGCTGTTTTGTGATTACTCAGATGTTTTCCAGCACTTTTTTCCTGGAATTAGAATAATAATCATGAAGTGCATTGCTACATAAACAATTAAAAATATGCAACTGTGGACTTGCAGCAAATATAAAATAGAGCTGTTGGTTAACAACATGAGCCTGAGTGTCGCTGTCGAGCAGGACGGGAACAGAGAACTCCAGATCAGAAGGCAAAGAAAATGAGCTCTGATTTATTTCAAATGTACCGCTCTATATATAGAGAACATCGTGCAGACTAATTTCATTGGTCTTAGAGTAAAAACATGTCACACCATTGGTGTGCAGTGAATGACACACAATGGCAGAGCATATCTATAAACAATGTGAATAACAAGATAGATTAGAGAATTATTTACATTCTTTCCCAACTGTTTCCCAGGCTCTTGCCTGGTTAGAAAACCTTTCTCTTTCTCTCTGACTGAGCTGAGAATATCCACACCTGAGTTCTCCCCTGAAGGTGGGAGTGATGGACTAAGTGTCCTGTGCCTTCTGTCTCACAGGAATGAAGACAAAACATGCCCTTCGTCACCACATGAAGCTTCACAAGGGGATTAAGGAATATGAGTGCAAGGAATGTCACCGAAAATTTGCACAGAAAGTCAACATGCTGAAACATTACAAGAGACACACAGGTGAGGACCCCAAAGATGGACAAAAGTTGCACTGAATCACTTAAATCTTTCCCAAGAGAACTCTTGCCTAGAACAGTCAGACAGTATGACAAAAACTAATAAAATATGCATATTCTGCTCTTTGAAAAGTGAGATTGTGTCCTGTACTCAACCAGGAGCGTGTGCTGTACAAATAAATGCAGTTTAGTTGGCTTCAAGTTTTGCTTTTTTTTTTTTAGGTTCTTGGTCTAGAGTAGCTCTACAGTGTTGAGTTTGTTTTAAGTTAATTTTAGGTTGTGATTTCCCAAAACAAAATTCTACTTCCCACATTAGTTTCTCTGGGATTTTTTTTCTGCTGGATATAGTGGAATGGTTTAACTAAAAATAGCTTGTTTCTTGTCTGTGATTTTTATTTTTTTAATGCTACTAATACAAAACTCAGAATTGTCCCAGATGCCTTTAGGCTGCTTTCACAGGTGCCAAATGTGCTTTTCATGCAGGAATCAAAGATTTCATGTGTGAGCTCTGTGGCAAGACGTTCAGCGAGAGAAACACAATGGAGACTCACAAGTTGATTCATACAGGTAAACCCTCTAAAAAGCAGTATCCAGCAAAAATACCTTAATTTAGCTCCTTAATTTTGATTTAGACTGGCCAGTCTTGGAACTAATGTCGCACATCCTGTTGCCAAACATAAATCGTTGCTCTCGTTGAGGCGTTGGCAATCTGATGCTCATCCATTGGGTTTCCTTCCTTCCCTCTGCCACCAGTAGGAAAACAGTGGACGTGTTCAGTGTGTGATAAGAAGTATGTCACTGATTACATGCTGCAGAAGCACATCCAGCTCACCCATGACAAGGTGGAAGCCCAGAGCTGTCAGCTGTGTGGGACAAAGGTTTCTACCAGGGCGTCCATGAGTCGACACATGAGGCGTAAACACCCAGAGGTGAGTGAGTTTGAGTGGTGGATTGTGGAATTTAAAAAAAAAAAAAATTTGAAGAATGTTTATGGCCTTTGGTGACTTGAAAGGAAATTCTGTCTTTCCCTCTCTTTTTTTTTTCCTGATCTTTTGGGCCCAATTTTAAGTAGTATCTGTGAAACATGGACTTAACTGAATCAGCTATTTCACTGTCTGGTTCTCAGTCCCTAAAAATGAAGTTCTTCTGCTTATTTAAATCTCTTTTCTTTTTCTACCCCGGCTTAAATATATGTTTTTTCATGTTTTGTCTCCATCCATTAGTGAGTATAATGGATTCTTTTTTCTCCATTGTGTTCTCTGTATTCAGAAGTGATCTGAAAGTTGTGAGTAGAGAGGTGGTGGCAGCATCTGCTGATGATGCAAAATTATTCTCAGTATTAAAGATGAATGCTGACTGAAGAGAATCTGGATTAGAGGGATGTTTTGTCTGCCCCCCAGCAGGGTTTTTTCTGTGTTCTAAATATTGTGTTTCTCCTCAGCATTTCTTGTTTAGGTTTGACTAAGGCTTGTATGTTCCCTTTGAGGCTTTTAAAAAAATTTTTAACTACCAATTTTTCATTAGCATTGCTTTGCTGTTTTATTATGATGACTGTAAAGGAAGCCAACAAAATGCTTTGTTTATTGATTTAGGGATTTAAAATGCAGGTACATATCTGAAATCCAGAGGGCAATTTGTCTCTATTCTTTGATGAGCTGAGATGTGTAGATTCATCTGAAAATAATGAAGTAGGACACAGTTGATAGGTTTATATATTGCAATGCTAACATAATACTTCTTTTTTTCCAAACACATTGTTTTCTGTAGAATTCATCACTTCCCAGAGGGTTATGTTCTGTCTAGAATATGAAAATAGACGTGTTCTTTTACTGTGTTTAAATTTCACTGGATTTCAACAAGAGGGAAAAGATGATATGCCAAAAGGTTATTTTAAAAAGCCACAGTTAACTCCCTGTAGTAAACACTATGTGTAAAGTGTTAGATTACATCATTTTGCCTTGGCAATGGGGTTTGTTAGGGAAATGCTGTGCTGTTTGACCGTGGTTTGCAGTTCTGCAGCTGACACCTCTTTGTCTTCAGATTCTTTCAGTGAGGATTGATGATTTAGAGCCGCTACCTGAGACAACCACCATTGATGCCTCTTCAATTGGGATTGTTCAGGTGAGTTCCAGGCCTGCAGCAGGGTGAGGTGGGACAGCACTTTTTGGGTACATAACACAGCTGGGTGTGAGCTGATGGGTAAGGTGCTTTTTTAGAGAGTCAGCCCCAGTGGAACATGTCCAAGCAGCCACAAGCAGCTGATCTGCTTGGTTGTATAACAGGCGGAATGTAATTACAGGGCGAGGTCTCAATCCCTGGAGTCAGGATTTTGCTAAAGTTTGTTTCTCTGCTTGAGAACTGACAGTAAACCAGCTTCAGGTGATTGTGTCTTACTTGGAACCTCACTAAGCAAAAGGACTTGTTGTTTTGTTTGGAAATGTGTTGCTCCAGCCGGAATTAGCCTTGGAACAGGGTGAACTACCAGAAGGGAAGCAGCACATAAAAGCTCCTAAACGTGGCCAGAAACGAAAACAAAAGTCAGGTGAGGAGGAGGAAGCTCAAGTGCCTGAGGACCCTGCCTTCAGTGAATACACAGAGAAGGAAGGTGAATTCACAGGGAATGTTGGAGATGAGACTAACTCAGCTGTACAGAGCATCCAACAGGTGAGCTGCAGGAGGAGGGTGATGGGTGACATTGCTTAGAGGGGTGACCCTTCTTTTGGTTAAAAAAAATCACAAAAGACTGGTTGGAACATTTGGAGCTGATGGGATAAATTGTGGTAATACAAAGCTGGGTTTAAAAACCCAAGAAGTTGGACCAATAAGCTCCTCATGTTTGCTTTCATATCTTCTGGTGTTAGCATCAATTGTTTGCTAGATATCACTGTCTGAAGCTGGGATTAAAAGAATGAAAGTTAATTTGTCTGCTTGTTCTGAACGTCCCATATCTCTCTGTCCCATCACCATCTTACTTCTACACTTGGAAGTTGGTACATCCCAAGTTTCCTACGTTCCCATCTGTGTGTGACTTCTCTTGCTGGCTCCATGTGAGCCCACCAACACTTCCCGGTCAGAATCTACAAGGCTGAGGTCACCTTTGTGTTTCTCCTCAGGTGGTGGTGACCCTCAGTGACCCCAACGTCACAGCCCCCTCCAGCTCCGTGGGACTCACCAACATCACCGTCACGCCCATCACCACAGCAGCTGGCACCCAGTTCACCAACCTGCAGCCCGTGGCCGTGGGCCACCTGGGCGCCCCGGAGCGCCAGCTGCAGCTGGACAACTCCATCCTGACGGTCACCTTCGACACGGTCAGCGGCTCGGCCGTGCTGCACAACCGCCAGAGCGACATCCAGCTCCCGCCGCAGCCCGAGGCGCCCAACCCCCAGTCCGTGGCCCATTTCATAAACCTGACCACCCTGGTGAACTCCATTGCTCCCCTGGGGAACCAGATGACAGAACAGCACCCCCTGAGCTGGAGGTCAGTGCCTCAGACTGATGTCCTGCAGCCCCCGGCGCCGGCCACGCCGCAGCAGCCGGGCCAGCAGCCCGTTCAGACAGAGCAGCAGCAGCAGCAGATGTACAGCTACTAATTTATACTTGGGGAAGTGCTGGCATGGACAGTGCTCAGAGACACAAAAAACCACAGAGACCTTTGGAAAATTTCTACTAGGATTGTTTGCTGGATACCAAACAGAGATGGGAAAATGTTTATCTGATGAAATTTAAGCTGAAGTTGGCAGATCGCCCTGCAACACCCCGGTCTGAGATTCTCACGCTGTGTCTAGACCTTGCACTGTCTTAAAAAATAACAGAAAGGAGAAAAAAAAAAAAGAAATCTTACCACAAATTTAGCAGCCCCTTCCAGTTGTGCACTAAGATTGAGATTTGACAGGTGCATCATCACACACCTTAACCAAAGCAGGGAAATCCTAAATTTTGCGGCACTTGTGATGTACAAAAACCCTTTCAGCCATACCATGTCACTTCTTTCCAAGTCTGGAAATGACATCTGAAGACCTTGTTCACAGTGGGTGGAATGTCCTTGTGGTCAGCTGGTAGAGACTGAAACGTGAAGACACAAAGGGGCAAAACAGGAATTGTCTCTGTTTCTTATCTTCTTTAGGTCTTGTATCTAACAACATCAGTGAAGTAGGTGGAATTTGGGGTTTTGGGGTGGGCATGAGTGTGGTGTGGAAGAAAATATTACCAATTATTTCCATTTTAGTTATTGGAAAAACCCTGTACCCATCAGACAGTGTTAGTGCTGCTTGAGCCAGAGAGCTGGTCTAATGCTGAAGCAAACTTTTATGGTCTTCTAGTCAAGTTTTAATCAAACCAATTACAAACTGAAAGAAGAATGTGATACGGTTTTATGTAATTTTTCAAACCTGCTCTTTCAATCTTGCTTTTAGCTAATAGGCCTGAAGAGCAATCAGTCCCCTTTGATGAAGTTGAGGATGTGAATTTTTTTCAATTAGACTTATTTCATCCTGTAATAAACATTTGAGAAAGCATTCTTTTTATATATATATACATACATATATATATATATATATAGCCTTTGTATTTTACTGTGTGTTCCTGGTGAGTATTTGTGTGAAAAACACTGTTACCAACATGATTCATTAATTCTTTGATCCCCATGTCACCACTTCTCACGGGAAAAAGTTATGGATTCTGTTCCTTCTGTTCCCAAAATTTATTTCCAAAGTTCACAGCCACACACAAGGCTGTGTGAAGTGCAAGAAAAAGGAAAAGGAATGTCTGAAGCATATTCTGTGTCCTGCCACATGGAGTCAGTGTGCCCCAGTGTGTGATGGGCAAGGTTTGCATGACTGCGTGGGTTGGGTCAAACACGTCTGTGCTGACAGAACCCCTTCATTTCATTCTCCATCCATGGATGTGCAGTCTGGACTTGTGCATGTCAAGAATATAGTGTTATTCCCACAGGGAAAATGAGCTGGTAGCAAAAAGGAATAAACTAAATATATATATATATAATATGCATATATATATATATATATATATATATATATATATATATATATATATATGTATATATATATATATATATATATATATATATATATATATGTATATATATATAATGTTGTTGCTTGAAATCCTGAAGGGCAAACCCTGCTGTGGCTGAAGAACAGGGTCCTTTGGGGCAGCAGACTGAGCCACAGAACTGTGCTGAAGGGTTTTTTTTCCCCCTGAGGATAAGCAGCTGCTGTGTCTGACAGTGAGGATGGATTGGTGGTTGTAAAAATCCTGTCTGTGCTTATTGTATTTATGAAGAAGTTCTATGTTTTAGCAGAAATATGAGTAGGAATGACTTCAGTTTTGAAAGTCTCTATTAACATGAACTACTTGATCCCTAAAGGTTGCCTTACAGTCTCTACAACAAATTCTCCCAAAGTATAAATGCCTGGATATTAAAATTAACCTCCACTGGTTTTCTTGGTGCCATGGCTGTTTCCAGGGGCTTGGTATACCAGGCTTTGCGTAAAGCTGCAGGACAGGGATAGGAAAGGGATTTCTGGTGACAGATTTTGGGTGTCAGAGGAGCAGAACTACTTTTAATTAAATGTCAGCAGGTCTATAAAATACCTGCATGGGAGGGACCAGTATTTGGTGGGACAAGGATGCATATCAGAAAGAAAGGTACCTTTTAGCAGTGTGGGAAAGAGAATTTTTCATTCCCTGCTCACTTCTGTCTTCCTTAGGTACTTTTCACACAAATACTGTGAGATCCTGTAATTTTTTAGGCTCCCAATATCCTGAGTACAGTTCCTGGATTATTTCACCACTGGCTTGAGCTAGTTCAGTTTCTCCTCAGCTGTCCTGTCCACAAATGCTTCTGGCTTCACACCAAACCAATGGGCAAGAGGAAGCCAGGTTTTATTTATTAAATATATTGTTTATGTACTTGAAACTTTTTTTTCCCCTGTGTTTGGTGCCTAATTGGTAAAGGCACATTATTTTTTGTCAGAGTGGAAGAAGGGGGAAAAAAAGGGAAGGAAAGCAAATTCTGTGATTCTGTGAAATTGAGAGCTCCTAAGCCAAGTTGTTGTGGTAAATACAGAATTTTTACACAATCAAAGTTTTGTTGAGACACATGTAAATGGTGATTAGGCTTTTAATTGGGGAGGAAGAGGTTTTTTACCTTAGCAGAGCCCTTCTTCTCCGTGTTGATACTACTGACAGTGGCATTTGTGCTGCATTTAACCAATCTGTATCATTTTAACACATGATTTCCTGCTTGATAAGAGCTACACTCAGAGGAAATCAACCTCTAGAGACCTCTCTGGCTTCACAAAATCTCTATCCTAATATAATCCCCTGGTTTTCTGTACTCTTATGGGGTTTGGCATTCCTCCCGTGCTACCTGTCCTCAGTAACCTCATCCAGGCAATAGGATCTTGCCTTTCTGGCAGTAGTTGATTCCAGGTGATTTTAGAAGGAATAATCCCACAATAAGTGCTTGCATGCTGGTTTTCACATAGAAATGTCCCTCTTCAGTCTCTCAGCATCCCCCAAATCATAGAACAGCCCAGGCTGGAAGGCACCTCAAAAGATGATTGATCTGGTCCAGCCTTTTTCTGGGGAGAGGGAGATAGGTGAGGTGACAGAATCATAAAATCATCATTAACCAGCATTCTGTCTAATTGCATCTTTTAAACCTCCAGTGACACAACTCTGGGAAGGTTGTTTCAGTGGCTGATTGTTCTTACTGTAAAAACTACCTTAAATAATATTCAGGAGAGGAAAATATAACCACTGGAAAGGCTTTGGTTAGGCAGGGCAGTAGAAAACTCTCTAAATATGATCTTCCCAGAGCACTCCTTTGAGACAGGATTGTGAGTTTCTCCACAGCCCTTGCTGTGGTGCCTCATCATCTCCCAGCATGATTTTATTATTATTATTCCTGTTATTAACATCTCTGTGAGAAAACAACTGTATCTTGGGTGTGCTGCACCATGGAAAAAAAAATTCCAGAACAAATTATTCTGTTTGCCTTTTGTTTCAAATGGTTTTGTTGGAAATTGCTGCCTTTTCAGACAGAGCTTCCCTTGGACAAGCAGTGACTGCTCTCCCAACTAAGCCTTTTCCAGGTGAATACCAAAGTTGTACTGGTGCTGTTTTCAAACTGCACAAGAAATAAAACCACTCCATAAGGGATGTGCAATCTAAATTTCCTCTGCCAATTTGTTCCCTGCCTTTTCAGCTGTAGGATGTGAAGGCTTCATTGTTTTGCATAACAGCTGTTCAGTCACAAACTGGAATTACTTTGAGCCAAAGGAGTGATGTTGTGTGGTGTTCTGTGTATTGTCGTTGTTTATTGCTAAGACTATTATTTAATTGAATGCTGTCTGTGGCACACTGGGCTCTGAAGTAAAGGAGCATCGAGGTACAGAACCCTTTCTCTGCCAGTGTTATTCTTTACTGTTCCTTAATTAAGATATCAAACATTTTTTTCCTTCTGCTCTCTTAGATTTGTCCCAAAAGCAATAAGATTAACCCTCATCCCGTGGAACTTTGTGCATCCCCAATTAGAGAAACACGGGGGTAGCATTCTAAAATATTTATTCTGTAGCTTGTTATTGGTAATAAGAGAAAGCAAAAGAGATTGAATCTTTCATGGTTTCTGTGCTGAGTTCTCTCAGGAGAATTGACTGTATCAAGTGTAACTACACTTTCTAAAATGATTTTTTTTTTTAGCTGTGGCACTATGAAAAGTATTTTTGCAGAAACCCACCAGCCAGTCTCCTGCCAGTCTAACCAGCCACATTTCTGTACACTTTCGTTGTTCCAGAGATTGCCTGAAGTTAACATCCAGGTAACAGTTGGATTTATTTCAAGAACTGAATTCCCTGCCAGGTTGTCAGTGATTTGTTCTGCATACACAAAGATGTCTCAATTTCTCATCTGGAAAACCAGGAATGGAATAAATACCACACATCCAAGTGTCAGCATATCCAAACTCTAGGTACCCCATGCAAATGCATGGGGTGAATACCTTTGTGATGAGATTTCCTTGGTGCTGTTTACAGTAATAATAATGTAACTTCTGATTTCTTTTGGCATTTATTATTGATTTGGGTGTACCTGTTGGAAACTCTTTAATCTTTGTATTCTTGGCCCTCTCATGGTTGGCCTTGTCTGTAAAAGGAGATGAACATGGGAGGAGGATCTGCTCATCCACACCATAATGCACAGCAAAGCTCTGCTTGAAAAGCTCTCTTTGGAGACAAACATGCAGCCAAGTGACTTGGATCTCTGGAATTACCAAGGTTTGTTTCCACATAGGGGCTTTGCCCTACAGCAAAACCAAAGTCTCATGGTGGCAGCAGGATAAAGGGAAAAAAATATTTCTATCACGTTTCTCATGAACTTGACTTGATTGTCTTGAGTGTTGATTTTGCACTGTTCATGGCAGGAAGCTGTTAAAAAATCAGTGCAGCCACGGTTGGAAAGGATGTTTCTTGCTCAGGTGCTTTGAGAAAGCTCTTCTGGATTTATTTTCCCTCCTGGGTGCTGCAGGGCTGTTCTGCATCTGTACTTCTGCCGTCTCAGTTCAGACAGGATTCTGCAGTAGAATTTTAAATATCAGAATGGCTCTGTTTGGAAAAGACCTTAAAAATCATCCAGGCCCCACCGCCTGCCATGGGCAGGGACACCTCCCACTGTCCCAGGTTTCTCCAAGCCCCAGTGTTCAACCTGGCCTTGGGCACTGCCAGGGATCCAGGGGCAGCCCCAGCTGCTCTGGGCACCCTGTGTCAGGGCCTGCCCACCCTCACAAAGAATTTCTTAATACCAAATCTAGCCCTGTTTTCTTTCAGTTTAGAGCCACTCCCTCTTGTCCCGTTACCACAGACCCTTATTTTAAGTCCCTTTCCAGCTGTCCTGCACAGCTGAGGATGGCTGAAACATTGGATCACTCATCCAAAGAGTACAAGCTCATTGTTGCTAAATTCCCAATATCTGAGCAGAAAGTGTCCTGGAGATTTCAGTGGCACCCCCAGAATAAGAATTCCATCAACATTTTGGGATGTAATGCTCTTGTATTCCTGCTTTATCCAGGAGCTGTGTTGGCCAGTTACAGTGCCTGGTTAGCTGCTGACACTTTTGAAAAGCTGATTATTGGGTGCAATGTCCATAGAGCAGCTGACATGAAAAACAAGAAAAACTACTGGGTTTGGAGGTTTACTTCATTTAAAGCCAAGTTTTTCAGTCCTAATATCTTTGTTGTCACTTGATTGCTTTCCTGTGTTTTTCTGTTTACTTGCAGGTCTTGATTCTAAGAGGTTTTTAAGATAACCCAGGAAAAAAAAAAAAAGAAAAAAAAGAGTAGTAATGGTAGAATGAGGAGTTAAATTTAGGATAAACAAGTGATGCTCATTTTCTACAGATTCCCACCCTTCTGCTGCCCACATGAACCTTAGGTGTGCCGTGATGGGTGATGGGGGCTCGAGGAAGGAGGCAGCACAAGCTCTTGATGTGCAGGGTGTTGTTAATGAGAGCAGCCAGCTCTGCCAGCCTTCCCCTCAAGCCACGTGCTCCTTTCAGTGCCTCTCCCAGCACAGCCTTGCACAGAGCCCAGGGGAACCTCAGAGTCTCCAGGACTCGTGTTTTTCGTGTTCAGTGAATGTAAAATCAGAGAATCCTTTTAGGCGGGGAAAGACCTCCCAGCCCATTGAGTCCAAGCTGTGACCAATGCCCACCTTGTCACCTGCCCAGAGCTCTGAGTGCCACCTCCAGGCCTTCCTTGGACACCTCCAGGGATGGGCACTCCAAACCTCCCTGGGCAGCTCTTCCAATTCCTGACCACCTTTCTGTGAAGGAATTCTTCCTCATGTCCAACCTGAGTCTCTCCTGGCACAGCCTGAGGCCTCTTGTCCTGTTCAAGGAATGGTTTGGGCTGAAAGGGACCTTAAAAATCATCCAGTCCCACCCCCTGCTATGGGTAGGGACACCTTCCACTATCCCAGGTTGCTGAAAGCTTCATCCAACCTGACCTTGGGCACTGCCAGGGATCCAGGGGCAGCCACAGCTTCTCTGTGCCAGGGCCTCCCCACCCTCACAGGGAAGAATTCCTTCCTAATATCAAAACTAAACCTACTCTCTTTCAGTTTGTACCCATTCCCCCTTCTGTCACTCCAGTTCCTCATGAACTGTCCCTCTCCAGCTTCCCTGTAGCCCCTTCAGGCACTGGAAGCTGCTCTGAGGTCTCCACACCACCTTCTCCTCCCCAGGCTGAACAGCCCCAACATTCTCAGCATCAAGAAAGGGATTCAAAACTGGGGGGAAAGAGGGGCCTGAGGGGCAACGAGGCACATTGAAAGTACAGCTAAAAAATAGGTGAGAGAAGACAAGCTGAGCCTGCTGTGCTCAGCTGATGGCAGGCTGTGCTGAACTGGCTGCAGGGCTGCTCACTAATTAGTGATTATTGCACAGGACCTGTGTTCTGTCACCCGCACAGGGAAAAGCGTTGATGTGTGCTCAGCGTGCGAATTCGGCATAAATGAAACCCAAAGGTTTGGACTCACACACTCTGTGTGTTGTTATGTGCAGCAACATGCAGAAAGCAAGCAGGGAGATGCCCAGTGATAAGAGAATGAGGAAGGCCCACGTTTCATGGCTTTTGGGAATTGTGGAAGTGAGGCTGTGAGCAGGGTTTTCTCACTGCCCTTTCTCATGAATAAACCTCTGTGATGGCTGCATGCAAGTCAGGCACAGGAGAGTTCTCAAGGGGGTGGCACTGGAGGAAAGGTGGGATTTACAATCAAAAACAAACCTTCTAAAAAATCCAAGCAGCTCATTATAGGAAAGGGTGGGGAAGTACTAACCCCAGATCCTTGCTCTGCCAAGGGACATACAAAAGAATGGCTCTCAGTCTGTTATACTGGCTGGTAGATTAAAAGTAACAAATAAACTGCTTGTTCATGCTCCTTTTCCCTTCTTTCCACACCAATGCCCTGACCCTCACCAGAGCTTTAAAAGGAATAAATACCTTTGTCTGACCAACATAGAGATGGCACTTGTGCCCTCGTTAGGGAGCAAAATTCAGGATTGCTGAACTGCAAATGGGTGCATATGTTGGGGGTGTTTGGGCAGGAGTGGGTTCTTTTTGGGGCTGTGTGTGTCTTTAAAAGTGAAGAATAGCTGCTTTACTGCCATCCTGTGAAGTCCATGCTGATGCAAACAGATTTTTGCTGAAGAGACTGGAATCAGTGACAAAGCACCATTTTTAAAGACACAGGAAAAAAAAAAAAAAAAAAAAAGAGAAGACCTCATATTGCATAACCAAAGAGAAAAATTGGAAACTCTGTCCTGAAGGCAAATACACCTATTCCTTATTCACTCTCCTCCCTTTTTCACTACTTTTTTTCCCATGAAATAAATGCAAATCCCAACATGCACTAAGTTTTCCTCCAGGCATGATATACTTGTGTGGTTATTTAAGTAAGAAGTGGGTTGAATAGAGATATGAGGTGTTCCCAGCAGAAAGAGCCTGGAAAAGAGTGCTCTGGTTACTGCTGTTGTTCTAAAGTCATGCATTCACCCCTGAGAGCATTTGTAGGTAGTAAAGGGGATAGCTGTCATTCTAATTACACAAAACACACATTTCCTTCTTAATTTACTTTGTCTTCTCACAGTACAGCCACTGCCTACTTGGAAAGGTGTCTAGAAATTAAGTTGTAAGCATTTTATCAAAATGAAGAGTGGTTTAAGGAGTAATTCAAGTAGAGCAAGAACTTGTTGTTATCAATTAATGCTTGAAAGAAATCACAAATTCTGGTTGCACAGGACACTTATCAGTCTGGAAGCAGCAAATCAATGTGTGTGGTCTGTGCTTGGCTGCAAATCCTTCCAGGATCCTTCCAGCTCTCCATTGCCTTTAAACGTGCCTGTGTTTGGGTGAAGGATATTGAAAATAGTGGGGGTGAGCCTAAACTAACAGAAGGACAAACAGAAGGATTAGAGGGTGGGTGGGGTGCAGAGGGAAGGGGGGGAGAGTTGTGGGTGTTCAGGTGGGAGATGGAGACAAGGAAAGGGCGATGTGGGAGGTTCAAATAAAATATAAAAACCAGGAAGGGGATGTGAGAGGTTCAGGTGGGGTGCAGAGACCAGGAAAGGGGATGTGGATGTTCAGGTGGGATGTGGAGACGAGGAAAGGGCAATGTGGGAGGTGCAGGTGGGATGCAGAGACCAGGAAAGGGCAATGTGGGAGGTTCAAATAAAATATAAAAACCAGGAAGGGGATGTGAAAGGTTCAGGAGAAGGAAGTAGGGTGTGGATGTTCAGGTGGGATGTACAGACAAGGGGAGGCTGTGCCATTATGGACAGGAGGATTTCAGTCTCTCCCACAGTTTTCCCTGTGGTGGTTTTTGCCTCTGGTCCTTGGGATATTGTGGATACTGGCGTTGGTCAATTAGAATAATTATAACTTGAGATATTTTGTTTCGGTGGTATTAATACCATGGCTGGAATAACTTTAATAAAGTTCCCTGACCACAGATTATTTAATGTCCAGTATAAACACTCCTCTTCCTGCCTTTCCCTCTGTCTTTAGGGATGCCAGGAGTTCCTGTTTGAGGAAAAAGTCTGGTTGTAGAAGTTTGGATTGAACTGTTACAACGTGAGGAGACTTCCACTTGGAACACCAGACCATCATTTCTCTGGGATGCTTTCCAGTGTTTCCCCTTCTGGTAGGGGAACACTTCCAGAGGGGTATTTTTAGTAGCTGGAAGAACAAAGAGTACAAAGCCAGTCGTGTGGATGGTGCCTGTCTGACACCATGGAGCTGGCACAGCGATTCCTGCACGTTTTCCCACTTTCCCACTCCCTTTTTTCAGCCTGGAATTATGTCAGCACCCACGTTTTTCAATCAGTGGGATCAGCACGAGCATCAGGGAAGACACAGTCAGGCTTTTACACTGATGCTTGAGGCTACTGGGCAGAGTTTGGCTTCCAGATCTGTATGAGAAAGTGCAGAACCTCCTCCCAGCTGCTGTTGCCATCCTCCTCCCCAAGTCTGCCTGAGATCCGTCAGCTGATCTGCTCAGAGGCTCCTGAAACCCTCAAAACTAATCCAGGGTGCTGGCACAAAGCAAGGCAGGGAGTGGCTCTCAGAGCAGCTGATCTGGCAGATCTTTAGTAACACAGGGAAGAGGAGGGAGGTGGAAAACCACGGAGAATGGGCCAGAAGAATTTTTTAATGAAGTTTTCCTCTTGTTGTATCTGTTCAGAGTAACAAAAACCCCGTGGAACTATTTCTCATTGGCTTACATTCCTGTGGCTTCCTTTATACAAACATGCAGCCAGCTGAGCAGAAAACTGATTTCTTTTCATATTGTTCCCCCCAGCTCTTTCAGCTGCAAATCCTTTTTTTTTTTTTTTTTTTTTTCATTTCCATCAAGTTTCTCATCAATTTAGCAATTGTGCCAATTCCAGAGCTGCATCCTGAGAAGAACAAGAAAATGGAACCAGCCCTGTTCAGTGGGATCCCACTCTGGTGTCAGTGACTGGAATTGCACTCCTGGTGATGGTTGCTTTGGCTTTCTGTGTGGAAAGAGGTTTTACAGCCCTGCCATGGAGTTAAATTATAGGAGAGGTGAAGCAGATGTGGTTGTGCACCCTCAGCAGATGTTTGGGATGGTGATCCTCCCATAGGACTCTTACCGTGGGGTTGTAATGAAAATGTTACAACTTGTGGCTTCTGGCAAGGTGCAAATGTTTGCAAAATATGGCTTTAGATACTTAAAATAAGGTATCCATTAATTTAAAAAAATAAAATTATGAAAAAAAAAAAACCACACCAAAAACATTCATGTCATTGAGGAGACTCTAATCTTGACTGCTATTTTTACAAGAGAAACTCACAGAAATGTAACAGAACTAAAACTTTTAGGCAATGGCCCCAGGAAGCAAATTTGAGAACACTGGATTGATGCTGCCACGTGGGAATGGGAAGAATGCTGCTTTGTAGGGAAATGCAGGGAGGAATTTTGCAATCACACTGGGGAGCACTTGAAGGAGCACCTACAGCTGGGAACAGCAGATCATTCCTACCTCACCTTTCACACAGATTCTGTGGGAGAATATTCCAGGACTAGGAGGTAATTCTGACTTCACTTTACCTGGAAAATAACACTGACTTCAGTTTACCTGCACCTGAGCTTTGATAAGCCCTTCAGCAAGGCCTTGTACCTGTTTTTTCCCCTTCATTCCTGGTCATTCTGGATTTTTGTTTGTATTGACAGCTATTACTAATATGGAAAGACAGTGAAGAGGTGATGTCATGAGAACTTCTGCTGAGGTTTTCTTTTCTTAGATCAGGGCCTCAGCAGGTGCAGATTTTAACTAATTGTGTTTAATGGCAGAGTTTTCCTCCCTTTCAGGGATAAGAATTTTAAGTTTAAATTAGGATTTGTAGGAATCTTTACAGAAAAAGGGAAACTTTTATTGTTTCTATGGTGTTTTCCTTAATACAATGGTGTTGTCGTGATGGTTATTGTATTTTACAGTTTTCAAATAGTATTAAATGTACTCAAAAAGAAAACGAAAAAAAATCCGATTCTGCAGAAAATGACAGGCAGACTCTGTGGATGTAATAGCAATAATATACCAGACTTTTTAATATAGCTGGTTTGGCTCTTGTGTATCCTGCTCTTTAGTCTTAACACTGTAATCAAGTGTAATTACAGGTGTAGACATTTTAATTAAAGGTGAATGAGTTTTAATTAAAGGTGAAAAAAGTAGAATTGGACCAACATTAACAATGTCTCCTGTGACCTGAGTCGAAGAGTGTCGTAGTACATACCTAAGAAAATACTGATTTTTACAAAATTTTCCTGTTGAATCTATGAAGTGCACAAAGTTGTGCTTTAAGGTACAAAGCACGCAGGTGCTGCTGCACCTGTGGGGACAGTGGGAAATCTGATTTCCACTGAGATTTGCAAGTTTTACTTGGTGCATTATCAGTAGACAGCAATTAGCAGCTTCTCTGCTAAGGCTGCACATGGAGTATGAAGTTATTATACTTGTTGGCACAATTGTGATGTGAAATTCTTGATATTGGCATTTTCCTTTCCTAACTTCAGCATTCTTTGCATTTGGCTCCCAATGGGGAGTTTTTGCTCACCCTGAGCAACGTGTCCCACCATTCTTGTAACATGAGATTACCACGGTAGTGGAGACAAAAATGAAAACCACTGGAACAGATCACCCAGAGAGGGCATGGAGCTCCCTCATGGGGATATTCCAGATCTGTCTGGACAAAATCCTGTGCTCTGGGAGGTGGGACCAGAGGAGCCACCGAGGTCCCTCCCAACCCGACCCACTCTGTGACATTTACACAACATTTGTAACCTTGAATTCAAGTTTTCTTTCTCTTTCTCGGGTCTAAAATGATCTTTTTGGCAAAGATGCAACTTTTCCTGTGTTGTAAGAGCATATAAAACTTTAATACACCCAGTTCAATGATAAACTTGTAGATTGTAGCCAGATCCAGAGTCTTTATTGTTGGTCTGAAAAAAGGGAACAAAATCTGTTTCCTTGGTTAGTTGGAAATGTTTGGGAACTTTTCTTTGCTCAAAGAGAAATCAGACATTTACACCAAGCTCTTCATGTAAGTTTGATGTTCAAACATTGCCAAGATTAGTTTCAACTAAAAATGGTTTGTACCTTGACCACTTTTTAATGTCCTGAGTTAAATAAAATAATTTATCCATTCTGTGCTATTTCTGTACCAAGCAAACCAAGACAAGAGCAGTTGCTATATTTTTATTAACAATGTTAATATAATATAACATAAATGCCTACATAATTTTTTTCCTGCATCTTGAGGGTGTTCACTCCTGATCAGAAGTGGCTTCCTATTGATATGACATTATGGGAAGCACCTTTTGTCCCTTTCCTTACCATCTCCCTTGGTGTAACTCTTGATCTTGGAGAAAAAAATATTGCAGGAAAATTTTTTATCTGTTCCACAATGATTTTTTTCATTTGTTTTGCTCTTTCATTTAAGTGACATAACTGAAAAAAGAATGGCAAAGAAGAAAAACTGAATTGAGTTACTGAAAAACTGTGAAACGAAACAGTTTTGCAAACCTCATATGGACAAATCTGATGCTGGTTTTGAAATAGTGAACGACTAATCAGTACAAAAAATTCGTTTTTCAGAAGTCTTTGATAATTTTTCCTTATGTCTCTCTATGTCTTTCAAATATTCATAGCTTATCATCCTTAAATCCCATTCTCTATTATCTGTGATTCTTTCATATCAAAGTTTGTGATAATATTAATGACATAAACTATCTTTTTGAGGTTAAGAACAAACACTAATGAGGATGAAAATATTTCCATGCAAGGCAATGTCAGACCAAAGGGTGGTGCTTTGCAAAGATATTTTATTTCTCATGTGTGTCATACTAGAATTAGAATCAGTGTGATATTGGAGTATTTATTATCAGTGATGGAACAAAGTCAGTTCTGTTTTCTGATGGTGCCTAAAGTCCATGCTTTGCTTTATTAAACTTTGCCTTACTGGGTCTGTAATAATTTCCAGTTTCATCTTAACATTTCAGATAGGATGTTTGAAAATATCCTTTTGACCCTAAATTTAGAATATCTATATTCACATAATGCTCTGATACCTCTCTTTTCATTAATTTTTCCTTACATGAAATAAGGAATGACATACAAATTCTGTTTATAGAAAGAGGTAGTTCTGTTGTTAAATCAATCTGTGAAAACCTTTAAATAAAAATTTTTATTTACAAGTGGATTGCACGTGTAGTACCATCTTTTTAAAGCTATAAGCCTGAGCATATAATACAGATCATTATTTATGATACCTTTTGGATTGTCTGCAACGTTTGATTACAAACTATTGTTACAAACAAACCTTGTTGCCAATATGTCTGATATCTTACAGGAATCATATTTCTTGCAGTGGTTATTTTTGATAATGATGGCCTTTAATGCACACCAATCAGTCTTTACTCACATACTGCCATGATTGGTCTATTTATTTTAAAAATGAAGAAGGTTCAGACAAAGTTCAAAGCCCTCAGAATTTTGCTTTGCTGCCTCTGTCACTAAGCACATTCTTTGCTTGAAAAACAGGATTAAACCCCAGCTAATTGATTTAATATTCCATTTTTTGCATTTGTTAGTGGGCAGTTCGGGCTGATGGAACCCTTGAGTCCACAGCACTCTGCAAAATCTTTTTCCTACATGTTTTTTCAAGTTCCAACTATGTAGTGAATTTTATTAATTAGAAGAATGTTTCCCAACTTAGTAGGCAGGCTCTCCACCAGCCCCAGGAGGTGGGGTAGGGCACACTATGAAAGAGGAGAACTTTGAGGGCAGGGAAAACTGCTTACCTTTCCCACCCGCCTGCAAATATGTTCCCACAGTAATGAATATAATTCTCTTTGAAAAATCACCCATGCAGCTTCCCCTGACACTTGTGGTACCTCTCACTGTGTCAGGTTCAGTTCCCCCACACCTGAATCTCCTGACTCAGGCAAGAGCCCCAAAAACTTCTCTCCTCTCCTGTTTACACTTAAAGAACATTTAAGAAAGTTCCATTGAAACACTCCAAGTTCTGGTGCCAAGGAATTAAAATGAGTTTAAGCCCCGCATGGTAGCTCTGATTAAGAGGTGGTTTTCCATCTGTCTAGCTCAATATTTTAGTTGACTCACCTTTATGTGCCTCTGTGTTTCCATATACACAGGACCTCGGATTTCTCAGATCCTGTTTCAAGCCCTTCCGAGGAAATAAGGGCTTGTCTGCCTCAGGGAGCTGTTGTGAAATACACTGGAGTGTGAATTTAAAATGCAGCCCTTTGCCTGCATTAACTCCTTGTGGGAATGCTCTGTTCTGCACACAGAATGCTCAGCAGCTTCGTTTAACCCACTCTGCTAAGATTAGAATGACTAAATCCAGGTAATCCTAAATAAAATCGGGTGCTTAAATTTATGGCTTTTTTTCTTTAAACAACCTGAATGATATTTACATTTTAATCAGCTGTTATCCTCCTAAGGAGCTTCACCCATTTCCCATGTGCTGTCCCTGGTGTTTGATTTGGTTGAAAGCAGTTCCTTACCCCAAATTCAATGTGTAGCCTTACAAAGTTGTGCCAGCACAGAGGCTGAGGGTCAAATTGCTGGGAATTGAGGGGGGCACTTTGAATTCGGGCTGCTGGCAGTGTGCTGCTGAATGGCACCCTGTTTCACACTGCAGAAATGCAATATACAGCCCACTTTCACCCTCAGGTGTGGGTGTTTGTGGACTGAGGCAGAGGCTAATTAAGGTTTAGTTTCCCCCCTTGTCACATAAATCCTGACTCATGAGGTGCTGCATCCTGACCAAATACAAATCCATATAAACCCAATTCAGTTTAATCACTGTGCAGCCTTCCCATTTCTGTTGGAATTACCTGCAGTGCCCTCATAAACCTTGAGTAGGAGCAGGGAGAAGTGAAGGGAGGGAACAGAGTAAAAATATACAGAGAAATAAACCAACAGAAATGCATGAGCAGGCACATCCCTGCTCAAAAGAATGAGGAGCATTCGCTCAGTTAGACTGGACAGATTTTTCAACTACGGGATGGTGGGTGAGAATGTGGGACCTGGTTTGTGTTGTTTGCAAAATTTTCAGCATTTTTGTTGTTGATGCAATTGTCTCTGTGTTGGAGTGAGTTAATTAAATGTTACTGCAGTATTTACTGGTGTCTGTTCGGTTTTTAAAATCGCTTAATTCTATGTTCCTGGCAGTTGATTTTCTGCCAAAACCATCTTGTTTTCTCCATGCTCCTGTTTTGACTTATGTTACCTTCAGTAACCCAGTGTGGTTTTATGAACATGTTGCTCTTCATGCCTCTGATAAGGAGGAAGAAACTGTTAAAAATAATTTTAAAAGTTTGTTTGTTGTCACTGGAAAGGTAGTTCATAAAAAAATTAAAACATGATTTCAGAAAGTATTTCACATATAAATGTTTCTTATAAAATTCACTTAGTGCTCTATGTGCATCAGAACTCGTGAGAGATCTTTAGATATTTTTTCACCTATCTGAAATAGCTGCAGGAACATTTCTATTTTATGGGCACCACGATTTAAGTAGGATAGTTCCTGTCATCCATGGGCAGTTCTCAACTCAGAGTAACTGGGAGCTGAACAGGGTTGGGTTTCCTCACGATTCTGCTTGTAGGTGACAGTGCATAAACCATCCCAGAAGATTTTTGACTTATTTCTACCAGCCAGGACCAGGGCTGTCTCCCTCATGGTAATATTTCATGGTGAGCTTCCTTCTGTCCACCTGATCCTTTAAAATCAAGGCAAACACACCCACCTACTGCTGCCCCAGTTTTTTCTCAACTCTGTGGTAAGAAAGAGCATTTTTAATGCATTCTCTATATTGCAAACTACCTCTTGTGTTAAAATTGTTGTCGTGGCTTCAAAGGTGATGTCCTGCCCGTGGCTGTACTGGAGCCACATTCCACTGGCAGCCTTTCATAGCAGATGCCTGGATTGTTTGAGTAAGGGCTAAACTATGGGCTGCATTTGCTGTGCGTGCCATTCAGCTCCAGACCGGGGCAGGGTAGGAGCAGAGGCTCTCCAGATGAAAAGCTGAAGGATAATAAGGCAATTTGTGGGATTCTGCTCCTGGAACAGATCGTTCTCTGCTTGCTGTAAATGAATCCGTTTGGCTTTGTTTTGTAAAATGTGTCAACTGAGCCCACATTTCATTGGAATCCTCTTGGTGAAGCCACAAGATAGGTGTCTCTTCAATTTATGGGCTGAAGTTGCTTTTTGGGGTAGCTATTAATGGCAAAATCCCATCAGTGGATGCAAGGCAACACAAATGTGCTCATTCTCTCTCTGGAGATCAGGTGACAGATGCATTATTTTTTGTCTGGAGAACTCAACTCACTCCAGCGACCTGAGAATGTGAAATTTCTAGTCCTTAAGAGGAGCAAAAAATCACACATCATTGGGATCATAACTTTAGAAAATGAAGCCCATTAGGACAGATGGAGGGACTCCTCTGGCTGTATAGCCTAAATATGGGAATGGGGAAAAGTCAGATGTGGAAGGAAAGGAACATGGTGTGTCTTCAAAGATGTTTAGGAACAGTGAAACCATTTGATCCCCATGTCTGTGCTAGAAAAGATGAGAAGCAATGAGCATCAGTTACAAGAGAAGTGCAAGATCTATTGTAGGTGAGGTTTCAGGATTTCCTGTGTTTTAATAAAGATTTGAGGGTCCTGACCCTTTACTAAGTACGTGACTCTGTAGCTCAGAACTCTGTGCCAGGAAATTGCCTATATTCCTCATCCACTGGAGTGGATGTGGGCTGTGATCAAGGTTTTACATTCTTGTTCTTCTTGAGAGAACGTCCTGACGAAGAGCAGAAATGGACTCACTGTGCACCCACTTGGTTACATGAGCTAGACAAGTCCTTTTTGGCAAATGAATTTTATGTATTCATTTCTGAGACCTAAAGATATCCAAAGTGTCATTTTAGTTCTTATCATCAAGAATATTTTCTTTCCCTGCCTTCTGCTCTTGAATTTACATTTAGTCCTCTTGATTCTTAAGTCTTTGATTGGGTGCAGGCTGTGATTTCACCTTTCTAAAAAGGGAGATTTCTGCATAGCTGTCACCTTTGTTAGGTAGATGAGAGGCACTTGTGGCTGCTCCTTGCATGAGAGGACAGGCTATTCCTTTACATATGTGTGAACTTTTCTCCTGAATGTAGTTTTTAAACTCTATTTACCCCTAAACATAAAATCACTTGGGATTTTCCCCTTGTCACATGTCAACAGTCAGAGCTTTCTACTTCTGCTTCTGTTAAAATTGCATTGTGTTCACAGAATCAGAGAGCTCCTGAGCTCAGGAGATATGAGGACAGAGCTTTTTAAATGCCAAGATTGTTTGGTGGCTTGCTGATTGTTTGTGGTCAACCACTATGTGAATTTAAATATAAAGACAGAAAGTGCAAAGATTTAAACAAAAATAGTCAGTAAGCGGAGTTCTGGAGTTGTACAGTTGACATTTATTCACTGCCCCATCATCCTGATGCTCCAGAGACTGGAAATATTCCAGAAGAGTCTGGATACAACCCTGTGCCACGGACATTTGCAGGGTTAAATGTCCTGTGGTGTTTGCAACACTGCTAACATGAATTTTACTTTTTAAAAAAGTAGGTCGTGTATTTCTAAAAATATAACAGCCAGACATAAGTATGCAATCTCTTCTTCTGCTTCTGCATAAGAAAGCACAGTCCTCATGTGCAGGATTTTTTTGGGTTTTTTGGTTTTTTTTGTTGGTTTGGTTTCTTTTTTTTTGGGTTTTTTTTTTTTTTTTGGTTGGTTGGTTCAGGTTGTTTAGGTATATTTAAAGGAAGGTGTAGGATTAGCTGGAGGTGAAGGTGGAGAACTCCCACAAAACAAAAGGTAGTAGCATGTCCTACTTGTGAAGGGATGGTCAACAACACTGAGTATCTTTATCATGCACAGAATCAAGTTTCAGAAAACAGCAGGTTTTCAGAAAACAGGTTATGCTCTCATTTCTTTTTATATTTTTAAGATTTTCATTTAATGAGCATGTGTAATTCAATAAATATTTCTACTTGCATAGAAGTCGATTGCAGGAGAGCAGAGTTTGCTTCAGGAAGGTTGTTGTGTTCATGAAGCACAGGAATTCTCTTGCCTCTGTGCGTTTGGTGAGTATTTTCTTCACCAGAACTCTCCCTACCTCAACCAAATGTGTGTTACTTGCTGTGCTTTCCTGCAAGCTAAAAAGGGAGGGACAGGTGGTGGTTTTGCTCTGGTTTTAAGTGCTTGGAATATATTTAGGATTTGTGGGTGTTTTCATGATAGAAAGCGGGTGCATTGGCATAAGATCACAAATTTTAAATTTGTTGTTTTTTTGAACAGGTTGTTATTCTGTTTAGGATATTTACTTACTGATAAACAATCCTCTTCATTTAGCCTAAACTAAATTTGTAGTGAAAAAGAATATTGAAACTGTCTCAATGCTATATGACTATATTAACGAAACTGGCAGCTTAATTAATAATAAGTTATTAAATAATAAATCTTTCAAAAGTTATTTGTATTGCCACTAAATAGTTCCGGTTTAAATTCAGAAAAAATATTTGCTTGACAGAACGGTCGGAAACATTCTGCCAGTGAAAGGCTGCTACGAGATCACATGGGGGAACGTGGTAAGTTAGAACTGCCTAAAATAAAACATACTTTTCTCAAGGTCAGATAAACTACAGGTCAGATAAACTACAGAGTTACAAGCATTGTTATATCAGCTAAGAAAATTGATATATGAACCTAGGTCAACTGTGTTACAAACGCTGGAAAAGTAAGAACTGCCTGTGCCTGTGAGGCATGGAAATTCCATTCTTTGTGCCTTCAAACCATAAAGTTCAAGGGGCTTTTCTCTTTTGCAGTGGCTCCCATGCAGATGTTTATTCCCCTCCTGCACCTCTGTTTATTTGCTTTCAGGAGCCAGGGCTGGGTGAAAGCCCAAGGTGTGTTCCAGCTGGGGCTGCAGCCCTGCTCACCTTGCAGCACATACTCAGCCTCGCTCACGCAGCCCAGTCCTTCCCTGACCTGACCACAACCTCCCTCGGGACCCAGAGAATCCCACAAGGCAGCGATGACTTGCTGGGAAAGAATCCTGGTGCATCTGAGCAGGAGGAAACCTGTGCTGTTGCTGTGGGACACACAGGAAATGCAGGGAGCCGGGTGGGTCTCTGCCTTGGGAACGGGGATATTCTGGCCATGCAGCCAGACCTGGGAACATTCAGGTTGTATAAACACACAAAGAGCTTTGTGCAGACTTGCTCAGTCGGGGGAGATTCTGCTTTCCAGTTGCATTCTTCAGGAAACATGATTTTTCACTGACTACAATTCCACACATTGATGCTTAGACACTGCATTTCATTAGATTAGACTCAACGTGCTTTTGAAAATAGACTGGAAATAAATCCAAATTGAGATTTTAATTTTTGTTTTATTAACTAATGAAGCTGTTTACATACGCTGTTTGTTTCATTGTTTTTTGTTTTTTTTTTTATTAAAGCATAACACATTAGGATATATTAAATAAAGCACGTGGCTAACTGAATTATTTGTATCTGGGTAGTCTGGCTGCGATTAAAACTTTGTGAATTGTACAATGTGCCTGGCTGTCCTTGTCCCCTGATAATTCTGGCTGTGCTCTGCTTGCACAGGCAGGGAAAATCTCAAGGTGGCTGGAGTAGGAACAAGGCTGATGTGAACCTGTGTCATATCCCAGTGAGTGAACCTGGCTGAGGGAGCTGGGAGGCATCCCAGGGTCCCAGCTGCTCAGGCACAACCTAAATCCATTCAGATACTGAAGCCAGTTACGTCCCTGGGTCATGATTCAGCTTTCTTTAGCAATTCTGGCAGCACACACGTCTGCATGTTGGTGCAGAGTGCCAGTGCAGACATGACATTCCCATATTCCTACCCTGGTGTATTGCATAACAGCTTGCTGATAAATATTGAAATTCCCTTTTAAAGAGCTTGCTTACCTAAAGAAAATTATTCTGAAATAATCTGTGATGTGAATGCAAATGTTTTAGATATTCTGAAATCGCTCCCTACGTGGACATATTTACATGGCAGACAACTAAGTAAACTTGGCTACTCCCCTTCCAAAAGCCTGCTAAATTCACTGACACAGTTTTGCAGATTAAGTTATTCCAGACGGGTTTTCCACACCAAGCTATTTACGTTAGAGAGAAAAGCAAAACAAAATTCCTGGTCTGAGACAAACTATGAGGAAAAATACCTGTGCATGGAGTGATTCCGGAATACTGCAATGCATCATATTTACTTTTTTTTTTTTTTTTTTTTTTTTTTTTTGAGACAACATGACTGTTTTTCTCTGGACATCTGTAAAGCAGTGGGCGGATTATAAAACAATGAAAAGTTTCAAGTTCCTAGAAAAGCCAGCTTTTGCCCAAATTCAAGCATTCTTTACAGAGCCTCTCCCTATGGCATTCACCATGTGCTGATTCATAGGCACAAAGCAGCGTTTGTTATGGGGAAGTCCTTCCAGCCCTGCCAGCCCATCTGCCAGAGGCTGTCCCAAATCCAGAGCCAGAGCAATCCCATATCTCAGCCTGCAGCTGAGCAAGCCCTGGGCACAGCTGTGCCTCCAGGAAATAAATCCCACTGTGGAATGGGGAGGCAGAGGATGGACACTCTTCCTGCTGCCCTTGTGAGAGCGGTGATACCTCCAACACCAAAAGCAGATCTGACAGTGCTTGTCCCTCAGAAAGCCTCCAGGCAACATCCACTGTTTCTGTTGGACACGAAATGAGCACACAGAAGCTTGGTAAGTTCAAAAGAGAAAAGAGCTAATTTTATTTCTGACTTTGGAATATATAGAGTTCTAAAAGTGACAGTGGATTCGAGGATGAAATTGCTAATTCTCCAACCACACTGATCAAACCAACAGTCCATCAATTCTCTCCTCTCACAAAGAAGAATAAAAAACAGTCATTATTTACATGAACAGTGTGTGAGAACTCCAGTAGAAATGTGTAGACATTAGAAGGCATGGAAAACTTTTAAAAGAACTTTTAAAAGAACTTTAAAACTTTCAAAAGAACTATAAAAGAAAACTTAACACTTTTAAAAATCAGGGCAACAATCCACCTTTTAAAAACCCTCCAAAAGTGCCAGGGGCGAAACAATAATCATCCTTTTTGGGAAAGCCTAGAGGGTGAAATATGATCTTACCATCTATTTTTTGGAAGTAACCTGAAATGCTGTAAATCGACCATTGTTTCACTGCCCTCTCTATTGGATCTGCATTTTGTTTTGATCTCCTTCTTTCTCTGTATATTTTATTCCCAAGTGTATTATAATATGCTAATTTTAAACTGACATTTCCTTTTTTGTTTGGTTTTTTTTTTTGTTTTTTTTTTTTTTTTTTTTTTTGTTTTTTTTTGGTTTTTTTGGTCATGTAGAAGACAAAATCCTGGTGAAGCTGTGATAAAGAACAGGAAGTATGTTTTTCTCTCTATTATCTTACACGTCCAATTTTGACACCATAATTCCATTGTCACCTCTGTGACAGCAGGCAAGAAAATTTGAGGCTCGTGGCACGGTGATGTGACACACCAAGTTACACATATAAGCACTGGCAAATTATTTTAATTTTTCCTGAGAAGATGAGAGGCCTTGGTTTTGGATGCTGGAAATGGGGCAAAATGCATCAATATTTAAGTACCTTTCAGTTCACATTGTGTGTGGATAGAAGGAAATAACTGGAATTTCTAAACCAAAGAGGATGACTAGTAATGGACAAGAATTTTCTCTGTATGAACATAAAGAAAGGGTGATAGTTGTGGAAAAATAACCTGGATTTGGGCATGGTGTGGATGTGTGGGAAGAAAGAAGGAATGGAAAAAGAAATTAAGAGCACATCAAAGAGAAGTCTGTACTATCCTCTTTCCACAGGTGGAAAAACTGAGGCAGAGGAGCAATTTACACATATTCCACTTTCACTTGTCCTTGTCAGAGCCAAAATTTTCTACCTCCCAGTCCTAAACATTAACCACAAGGCTACTCCTCTGTACTATTATATCTGTTATTTGTTTTACCTTGTTTTCAGATTTAGGAGTGCCTCTGATCTACATAAACATGTTGAAACACACAGTGATTCAGGTGCCTACAGCTGTGATGTTGGAGGATGTGGTTTTATTTCATGGACTTCACCAGCTTTGAGACAGCACTGCAAGAGCCTGCATGTGGTGAGTGTAATAAACAGCAGGATAAAATACATTTCTCTAAATGAGACTGAAGTTTCAACTTTAATTCATGTGAATTAATGAAATATTTTATTTTTGCATCAAGTCCGGCATTTATTTGCACACATTTCTAGGACTCTTGCAAGTGTTATTCAAGTACCTGGTTCCTCCTCTTGAGTGCTTGCTGTAGGTACATGCAGTTGAATTCTCAGAGTCTTGAACTCTGGCCAACCTCCTCCCACCTCCCTTTTTTTTTTTTAAAGGAAAAAACCCCACATGCCAATTCCAATCTCAACAGCAAAGTATTTCAGGGATTAAAATCCAACATAACCTTTCTGGATTGGTACTCCATACTTAGAAATAATATGTTACCTGAAAATAGGGAAACTTTATCATGTGAGTGTGGTCACACATTAAAATTCAGTTTAATTTATGCATGCTTGCTGCCTGTTTCTTCAGCTTCCTGAGCTGTGATCGCTCCTGTGCTGTGAAATGAATATATTTTAGTGGGATCTGCTCCTGGAGATCTGCAGTAGCAATGGCCAGTGCAGAGAATTTCCACGTTCACTGGGGTTCCTCAATCAGACAAGTTCTAACAACCCCAAAGTGGAAATATTTTAGGAAGCTACTTCAAAACTTCTTCATCTATTTAGTGTGGTTTTCCCCTTTTCAACAGGGGATTGATTTTTTGGTCATATATATGTGCAAGCCTTCCAGGACTCTAACAGTCTTCCTTTCCAAGAGTAATTCTGAAATATAAATTACATTATCTGTCAAAACATTTCTCCTGGAGTTATTCACTGACCCAATGTTTTCAAAAAGTTCATAAACTCAGCAGTCATTCTCATTTCAGGTATGTTACCAGCTGATTTTTACTCAGACCATAAAGTATTTTTTCTAAAACATTCTGATTCAGAGATCCAGATAATTAATTTAAAGTTTTCTGAAGTTTGGTTCCATTTTAGACGTTCTGAATGTGAAACAATTTTGTACTTTGCATTAGGTTTTCCATCATGGTAGTGAAACTTAAGATGGTTAAACTAAGAAAATAAAAAGGATTTTTTGCTTTTATAGCTTTTACAACTGTGAAAATCTTGTCACTGATGTTTTTAGAAGAAATTTTTTAGCCCTGCAAGTTGCATCCATGGAACAGAGTACAGAAATATGTAAACAAGTTTGTTCCCTGCATTTTGGGACAAGAAAATCCAACAAATAAAATATTGTTATGAATATGTATCTCCTATTTTCTCTTACATGCTGCATATTTGATAAAAACTACTTACTGGAACCCTCTTGCAGGTGTTCCATCACAGAGGGTGTCTTTTGTTTGAGTGCCACATAGTAAACAACAACCTAATTCATCTTTTAATTGCTGATATTATCACTTTTGGCAATCTAATTTGATGTTATTCTTATTTTCTGCTGCAAATACTATGTTTGTAGTTTGTGTTTTCATTATTTTCAATTTTTTTTCCCTTAGACATAAAGATGACAATGAAAGTCATTGGAGTTTGGATGCAGCCAAGGTTTGGGGCAGGATCTCTAGATGGTGACAAATAAGTCCTGACCAAATTAAAACAGTTTTGGCAGAGATGGAATGGAACTGGGCTTGGGAATTCAGATAGATTTCTAGCAAAACAGCTTTTATTGGATTTTTACTATGAAAAAATATGAGTTTTTTACTCTTTGGAAGAGGTTTGCTTTCTTAAACAAGGCAAGTTTTAAAGTTTTCACTTTTATCCTTGTCAAATCTCATGTATAATACTGTGTTTTCTCAGCTTTCTTGTTAAATTATTCTGGTGTGCTTAGAGAATATATGCAAGATCAACACGATGCCATGCACATACAAGAAGTTCATTTATAGCCTTCTTGAGAAGAAACTTTTAAGTTCTGTATATTCATATAGCATGTATATGTGTTCATTTATTTATTAAAACCATACAGACAGTGGGGGAAATGTTGAGCCAATGCATGAGACAAAGAGTTTGAGTTGGTAGGTAAAACATCCCATTTTTTATTAGCCCACTATGTTATTTATGGGAAATTAGATAACAGCTTGTGAGATGTATAAAAGAGTATAAAAATTTTGGTGGGTTTCTTAGCTTTATTTAGTGACTTCAAAACTATTTCAGGAGTTATTAGAGAGACTTTCTTGTTACAATGGAAATATTGCAAAGGAATTTATAAGCCCTGTCACAAATATAGTCACAACAAAGGGGCATGTGTAAAAAATCTCCTCCCGTGGCTGTTCCTGCCTCAAAAGCTCCGGAGATCTCCGTGCTCAGGTTTTAATCTCATTGAATATGCTGGGCTGTAAAATGATGTTTCAAGAGCACTTGAGCCATCTGTGCAGAGGGGGAAGGCCAGACACGTGTGGGTGTCGGCCTGATTTTAATCTGCCTGAATCAGGGAGGCAGCGTTTTTAATACTTTAATACTTTACTGGGCAGGTAGAACTGACTCACGTTTCCCTGGGCAATGGATGGGTACCTCTATAGCCTCTGGGATTTCCCCTGCTAAATATCAAAGGCCTGCACCAAACAGCAGAGGTGTTAACCCTTCCCAGAGAAAAAGAGTCCTTTATAATGGAAAGTATTAGTCAGCCAGAACACACGGGAGCTTTTCCAGGTTTTTACAACAGCTCACCTGCAGCCTCTAATCCAATGTCCCACGTTTCACTCCCCATGCCCGATGGGGAGGTTGCTGCCTTCAGTGCAGGCTGCTCTGCAGGTACCAAGGTTAATTTACACCCAGGCTATTCATACATGGCAAATAAAAACACGGCGTTATTTGATTTGTACTTGTGCTGTGGAGCTGAATACGAGCAAGAATACGGCCTGCAAGTCCAAAATTCCCACCTCTTCCTGTGAGCCTATTAAATGCATTTTTTAAAGGCAAAATAAACTGTGGGGTCAGACTAAATGGGGTGATAATTTATTAATAGAGAGCTATTTTTGAAAATTTTTTTTTAAATAATTGCTCTTGGTTATTCTGCTTAATGACACTCTAAAGTTTTATTCCACTATTGCTTAGGTACCCAGCTGATTTCATTATTATTTACAGAGTTTGCATTCACACAAGGAGTTTGCAAAGATAAAAGTTACATGCTTTTTTTTTTTTTTTTTTTTGTCAGTAATCTATTTTAGAATTTACAGTATTGTATTAGTTTGTATACAGAGGTTTTGCCAACACCCATGTTTCTAGTAGACAACAGTAGATAGCAATGACAAATTTCAGTGTTTTTTCAAATGTTATGTTAATATTTTTAATAATCTGATGTTAAAATTTTTAATAATCTTTTAAGACTTTAATAATATTTTGTTAATATTATTTCAGCGTTTTTTCAATTTTTATTTTAGTATTTTTAATAATCTTATGTTAAAAGTTTAATAATCTTTTGTTGAGATTTTAATAATATTTTGTTAATATTTTAGGATATTAGAATGCTAATAATCTTATTAGAATGATAATAATCTAATTCTAATCTTATTAGAATGCTAATAATCTTAATCAACAAAATAATATTTTGTTAAGATTATTAGCACCCCAAGATGCAGGTGCGAAAATACGAGATAAAATACCCATTCAAAAGCATTTTGGTGAAAAGACGCGCCTTTTTTTCCCCCCTTGATTTTGATAGCAAATTTTAACTTTTTTGTACCGAAACGCCTGTGAGTGAACCCATTTGGGTTTGAAAAGCAGAATTTTGGTCGTGCCTAATTTCGGGAATGACTCTGAATTGATTTCAGAGTGTGAAGCGCTGTCCCATAGCGGAGGGCAGTGCGGACGGAACGCTCTGGACCCACACGGGGCTTGTGCCCCGCAAATCTCTTCGTCCGACACCCCCTCCATCCAGGAGGAGGCGGCTCGGCCAGGAACGAGGCATCATTTGCCGGGATTTGTGGGATCCAGCCTGAAAAACAGCTCCTGGTGCGCCGCGGGGATGAGGCGGCCGTGAGTCACCGGGACCGGTTCTGGAGGAGCATCAGATAAGGAAGGAGCTGGCTCCGCTCGGCTGGAAAAGCAGCGCGGCGTCTGCCCGGGCTCTGGCACGGCATCCCGCCGCAGCTCGGTCCTGGAGCTCAGCCCTGGGCTCTGAAAGGCGGGAGGTGCTGCCGAAGAGCCCTCCTGACCATGCCCGCGGAGGTGGTGCCCTGCAGCGCAGCCGGCAGCTGGGAAAAATGTGCACCCGAAAGATGTAGCTGAAAAAGGTACCCAGAAAATGTACCTGAAAAATGTACCTGGAAAAATGTACCCAAAAGATGTACCCGGAAAAATGTACCTGAAAAATGTACCCAGAAAATGTACCTGAAAAATGTACCTGGAAAAATGTACCCGAAAGATGTAGCCGGAAAAATGTACCTGAAAAATGTACCTAGAAAGATGTACCTGAAAAAGGTACCCAGAAAATGTACCTGAAAAATGTACCTGGAAAAATGTACCCAAAAGATGTACCCGGAAAAATGTAGCTGAAAAATGTAGCCAGAAAATGTACCTGAAAAATGTACCCGAAAAAATGTACCCGGAAAAATGTATCTGAAAAATGTACCCAGAAAATGTACCTGAAAAATGTACCTGGAAAAATGTACCTGAAAGATGTACCCGGAAAAATGTACCTAAAAAATGTACCCAGAAAATGTACCTGAAAAACGTACCTGAAAAATGTACCCGAAAAAATGTACCCGAAAGATGTACCTGAAAAACATACCCAGAAAATGTACCTGAAAAATGTACCTGGAAAAATGTACCCAAAAGATGTACCTGGAAAAATGTACCTGAAAAATGTACCCAGAAAATGTACCTGAAAGATGTACCCGAAAAAATGTACCTGAAAAATGTACCTGAGAAATGTACCTGGAAAAATGTACCCAAAAAATGTACCTGGAAAAATGTACTTGAAAAATGTACCCAGAAAATGTACCTGAAAGATGTACCTGAAAAAATGTACCTGAAAAATGTACCCGAAAAAATGTACCCGAAAAAATGTACCTGAAAAATATACCCAGAAAATGTACCTGAAAGATGTGCCCAGAAAAATGTACCTGAATAATGTAGCCAAAAAAATGTACCTGAAAAATGTACCCAAGAAATGTACCCAAATAATGTACCTGAAAAATGTACCTGAGAAATGTGCCTGGAAAAATGTACCCGAAAAATGTACCTGAAAAATGTACCCGGAAAAATGTACCTGAAAAATGTACCCAGGAAATGTACCCAAAAAACGTTCCTGAAAAATGTACCCGAATAATGTACCTGAAAGATGTACTTGAAAAATGTGCCAGAAAAATGTAGCTGAAAAAATGTACCTGAAAAATGTACCTGAAAAATGTAGCCTGAAAAATGTACCCGAACAAATGTACGTGAAAAAAATGTACCTGAACAATGTACCTGAAAAATGAGCACAGCTGCCAAGGAGCAGAGCAAGACTGAGCTGGAGGAGATCATGCAGAAAGCATTTTCTGTTCTCAGAGGATTAAGAATTAAAATTTAAAACCAGGCATTCTTCTCCCGAATACCACACAAATAACTGTGTTAGTCATTTGCTGCTAATGCAAACATGATTAATTTTTTTTTAATTACTATTTTTTTCCCATTGTACAGGCTGTCCATCATTAACAGAACTGGTAACAAGGTGCATGTAAAATCTGGGTTGTTTAATACTTCTCAGTTAGGTTCCTGAATGTCCTGGTTTAGGTTTTGTCCCTACCCCAGGACACTGAATGCAGGGCTTTTTTATTATCCTTGCAGAGGAGGAATGTTAGCAAAGAGAATTCAGTAGTTTCTAAGAAAGCAGTAGAGAAAAACCACGGTATTTGTCTTTGGGAGAAAAGAATCTCAAGGCTGGTTCACTAAGCAGTGCTATTATTTTGCACAGGCTTTAAAGTTTGGTGTCCGGGAGAGGAGTGGTTGTCCTGATATGTTTTTTAGCATATAATTCCATAAACTAAGACCTGTTAAAAGCAATGTGCGAAGCCTACCTAAAGCCCCAAACCAGTAATTTTCTTACTAGATCACATCAAATACAGAGTTTGTTCTGTTATTGTCTACAGCAAGGAGCTTATGTGATCTCCTGCAAATGATGATGTGCCTCAATTCTATTAACCTGTGTTCTCATTTGTTCAGATATTGCAAGCACTAAAACCACTCTGCTGAAGGCCCAAGTGTGGCCCTCAACCTGCCTTTTAATTCCTGGCTTAACTTTTGTGCATTCAAAGCAGTTTATAAAGGAAGTGACTCTTGGGCAGGCAGAGCTGCCATAACCTTCAGCTCTGAACTCACAAAAACTCATTCATGTGCCCAGAGCAGTCCAGCTCCAACGTGTCACTGACTTCAGCAGGATTATCTGCACCTTGCTTTTAAAAAAATGTTCCTCAGTAGAAGCTGGTTTCAGAATTCCCCCTGTCTTCCCACTGCTCATTTCCATCTCCACACTTCTCCGTGGTTTGTTGAGGGTGCTTTGAGTGAGATCAGCAAGGAGCTCCAGCATCTTCTCCAACCCAGTCGTGCCCCTTTCACCACCTCCATGTGGAGGCAGTTTCCTCCCAGCCCACTGGCCTGCCTTGCTGTTGACATTAAGGAGCACCTGGTAAGTCAGGCCAGCTTTCTGATCTGGCTGAAAGCTAACCAGGGGAGTTTTTTTAAAGTGAGATCACAGAGCTGATTCAGTTACTGTTCAACCACGTGAGTGCAAACGCAGCCGTGTGGACAGGAGCACAAGAAGGGGATGGCAGCTTCCTTCAGAGCTTTGGGTTGGCTCAGCCCAGCTGCAATATTGCACCATCTGTGTAGGAAAAAACCCAACACAGCTAAATATTTGCAGAGTGGACAAATAGATAGATTTTTGTTTAATAGTTTTGCAAATTAATGCTGGTTTATATCAACTTTAAAGCTATTACCTAGTTGCCAGCTGCTGTCTGTTCACAGAACGTAAAAGCAAAATGTTTTAGCTCTAACATACAGGACAAAGGTGCCCTGTGACCTGCTGAAGCACCAGGTTGGTTGAGTTCACTCATGCCAAGCAACCCTTTAGAAGCATTTCATTCCAAAAAGACCAAGCTGAAGCACTGGATTGAATCCTGTTCTCTGAAAGGACTGGGAAATACTGCGAGACAATGAAGCAGAGCAAGCACAGAGTTCCTCTGTGGTGCCCCTGCTAACATACACACACAGGAGAGAAGGAATTACATGAGACTGGTTATTTTGCCACAAAAAAGATAAATTAGGTTGGTTGCATGGGATTTGTTCTCAATAAACCTCGTACTGACTGTTGTTTGTCAGCCTCCAACTGTTAGGATATTTTAAATTTTTAATTGGTTAATGAATCTATTTATTTATTTACTCATTTTTATTCAGTGACCTGACTGCTCTGGAATTCCCTTGCTGGCTTCTTCTTCTTCCTCTTGAAGACAAGCTCTTCTGGTGGCCTTTTCCAGCCTTCCTACACTGCATCAAGAAAAAGCTCAGAGCCTGGGAAGCCAGTCCTCTAAGCACCTTAAATGGGAATTTTGTTTAGGCCTAGCCCTTTTGAAAGCATGTAAGTAATTGAAATTCTCTCAGATGAGATCTTTCCGTGTTCTGTCATGAGATCTGACTCCTTTCTTGCTTGGTGTTGTTGAATTAATTCTCAAATCACAGTGAAGGCAGAAGGTGCACAATTCACATTTTGGTTAAACTTAACTGCCAGCTAAGTGCAAGCTGGGCTTTATCTTGCTTGACTTTCATCATCTTCCTGTTGTCAAGCATCTTCCCAGTGAAACAGGGGTATGACAATGTAGCATTAGAGGAATAAAAAATACCTGCTGTCAGCAAAGTTGTGCATTCTTCCAGAAATGTCCAGAACCGTGGTTCTCCAAATCCCTTCCGTTTAAGCAGAGCTCCTTGAGAGCATGGCACACTCTCCAGGCTGATCCACTGAGAGCTGAATCCCAAATAAAAGTAAGGAACAGGTCAGGATAATATCCAGGAGAAGGAGACCAGATAGAGGTGTATTGTTGGGTCACAGAGGTGACCCATGGGCTTGTCTCTACACACGGCTATTTCTTCCTGATTTATTTATACAAAGATGTTCTCGTTCAGAGTAAGCCATTGTTTAGTTTAATCCAGAGTAAATTAAGCAGGAAGAAATCCATGTGGAATAAAGCCTTGAGAACAGGCTTCATGTCCTGTGTCTTTTGAAAGTAATTAAATGTCTCTGTAGACTCTTTTTTAAATGGAGCTTTGCAAAGAACTGCTATTATCCTGGCTTTAAAACTCATTGTCCTCTATCTATTGCCCAACCTGCCAGATTAAATGACACACACTGGCTGCCCAGAACAATCCCCTCGAGTCTGATACTCAGTGTAACAAACAAAGACGAGCTTTATTAACCTTCAGACCCGTGATAGGTGTGAAGGTTGTGATGCAGGTCGGAACAGCCTCTCCACCAATCCTGTTACACACCAAAGGGTGCAGGCTCCTTCCTCCCAGCTGCAGCATCTCAGCAGCAGGCCGAGACCCCGTACCCACTGGTCTGAGTCACAGCTGGACACGAGCCCAGGTGTGCCCAGGTGGCCAAGAAGGCCAATGGCACCTGGCCTGTGTCAGCAATAGCGTGGCCATCAGGACCAGGGCAGAGATTGTCCCTCTGTGCTGGGCACTGCTGAGCCTACACCTCGAATCCTGTGTCCAGTTTTGGGCCCCTAAATTCAGGAAAGATATTGAGGTGTGTTCAGGGAAGAGCAAAGGAGATGGTGAAGGATCTAGAGAATCAGTCCAGTGAAGGGTGGCTGAGGGAGCTGAGTGTGGAGAAAAGGAAGATCAGGGGGGACCTTCTCACTCTCTACAACTCCCTGACAGGAGGGGGCAGCCAGGGAAGGTCAGGCTCTGCTCCTAGGGACAAAGCACAGGAGCCTCAAGCTGCACTAGTGGAGGTTTAGGTTGGAATAAAGAATTTCTTCACTGAAAGGGTGGTCAGGCATTGGGAGAACTACTCAGGGAGTCCCCATCCCTGGAGTTGTCCAAGAAACTGGATATGGCACTTGGTGCTATGGTTTAGTTGACAAGGTGGAGATTGGCCAGTTTTTCCAAACAAAACAATTCTGGAGGTCCTGTGGTCCCTGCAATTGGAACCACAGAAGGATCCAGACACAGAAATCTAGCGCTGGGATCATCAAAGCTTCTAATCCCACGGGCAACTAAAACCCAGAGACGTCTGGGTTCTCGGCTTTAGCTTCTCGGAGCCTAAAAACTGTTGCTTCAGAGCGTGCCTGGACAGACAGCAGCAGCCTGGGGCGGGCTGGCCGGAGTCCCGCACACCGCGCCGGGATGCAGCGGCCAAGGGACGGAGGGACAGGGACCCGCTGCGGTTCCCTGGGCAGAGGAAGAAGAAAAGGCAGGAATTAGGTGGCTGGCGCTTCCTTCACCTTTATTTAACAGCTTATTTGTCACAGCTTATTTGTCACAGCTCAGCAGCGTGCGCGGCGCTCCCCTCCCGCCCCATCGCTCTGGCCGGGGAGCTCCGGACGCCAGCGTCGCCCCGGGGCAGCTGCAACCCGGGAACTGCCCCGCTGCTCCGTCCCGGGACAGAAAAAGGAGCCGTGCAAAACCCACCCACTCGCCCGTCCCAGGAAGTGACGCCAGCCCGGTCCCCCCGGCACACCTGACTCACCTGGGCGGGCGGGGCGGCAGCGGCAGCGCTGCGCTCCGCGGGGCCGGGCGGTGTCCGGGCACAGCAGCGGCCATGGCGAGGGACGGCGGCTCCCCCTGGGCCATGGGGCTGCTGAAAACCTTCGAGGAGAGCGAGTTCAGCAGCTGGGAGAAGATCGGCTCGGGGGGGTTCGGGCAGGTGTATAAGGTGCGGCACCTGCACTGGAAGACCTGGCTCGCCATCAAGTGTTCGCCCAGCCTCCATGTGGATGAGAAGTAAGGGGGGACAAAGGGAACGGGGAACACTGGGGGTACAAGGGATTCTTCCCACAGAAGCACTCCGAGCCCTCAGTCACCCCGCGGATGCGCAGCCGGGGATCCGCGGGGCGACCGAGCGCTCCCGGCGTGCAGCCCTGCCCGTCTCACAGCCAACAACAGCAGCAGCAGGTACAATGAAATATCCCAAGTGTCCTGCCTGTTCCCTGGGAACCATGAAATATCCCGAACGTCCCGCCTGCTCCTCGGAGCCATGCGGAAAGCATTCCTGCCCTGCCCAGGCTGCGCTTGTGCCGGCTTGCACGGCCCCGCTGCGGCCCCAGCAGGCACCGACCGCGCCGGGATGGGATGGGATGGGATGGGCAGGAGGAGTGGGAATGTGTCTGGGATGCAGGGGCTTGGCGACAGCCAGGCCTTCAGCTCGCAGCTGCAGGAGTTGTGGCTGATGTGGTTGGGGGGCGTTGGGGTGCGGGCGCTGGAGCCGCGGGTTTGGTGTCTTTAGGGAGCGGTGCTGAAAGGAGCCGTGCTGGGAAACGTGTCCGGCTCCAGCGCAGGGGCAGCGCTTGTCCGTGTGTCTGTCTGCTCGGGATGGGTCCTTGCAGGTGTGTTGTACTGCAGGTAAAGGCGCCCCACGGCGGGACTCCCCTGCCCTCTGCCACTCGTTGTGGTCCTGGCTGAGGACGATGGGCTGTGCTGTTCTCACGCTGTGTGTGATCGCAGAATCCCAGATGGGTTTGGGATGGGAAAGACCTTAAAGCTCATCTCCTTCCAGCCCCCTGCCATGACCAGGGACACCTTCCACTATCCCGGGTTGCTCCAAACCTCATCCAAGCCGGCCTTGAACACTCCAGGGACGGGAGCTGTCGAGTGCAGGTCTCCTTTCCTAGGAGAAGAAGGTTGTCAGGTGCATCTTTAGAAACATCCCTGTGTTGTCGGGACAGTGGTGGCTTCAGTCTCTGTGCAGAGGGAGGTGAATATGCACAAGTCGTGTTCCTGGAGCTTTCCCAGCTCCCTTTGATCTTTGGGATTTCTACCGGCTCACAAGCTGATTCTGCAGTTCAGTTTTTGAGACGTGGATTGGCTCAGTCACAAAAGGTTTCTTGTTGGTGCCTTTCCTGCAGAAAGAGGGAGATAAACTAGCCCAAGCCTAAAAACGTTTGTAAATCCATCTTTTGCAGGATTTCTGGGGTAGTTGAGTATCTTTTCCAGTATCTGAGTTGCTGACTTTGCAGTAGGCATGGCTTATAGAGTGTCGTAAATGAAATTAAATGTCCTTTGGAGAGGGAGAGTTTGCTATATGCATAGGGTAACTGTGCTGTCTGTGAATAAAAGGGAAAAGACCTTTTAGTTGCAGAGTGTATGTCATTGTGCTAATCTGCAAGCCCCCTACTATTAAAACCTCAAAGGAGATTTCAGGTTTGATGCTTATTGATCAAAATAATACCATGGCTGATTAATTTTGAAGTTAAGATTAAAACATGTCTGAAAAATAAGCTAGAACTTTTCATTTGCAGTGTATATCTAGAAACTTATTCCAAAAGTTAATTTTCACTCTGAGACAAAGGATGCTGTCACCTATTTTAATATGCTTAGTAATTCATTTTAATATTTATTTATTTAATATTTAATAATTACTTTTGAGATTTGCTATCAGATCTCTGTATTAATATATACCACGTGCAGTAGAGAGCCACCTGTCCCTCCGTGGCTATGAGGTGTGCAAATACTGGAAGACCATACAAACATGCAGCTCAGTATGCAAAAAATGCCTTGAGAATTTGGGAACTTTGAGGCCATAGGGCTCATGCAGCTTCTGATTGATTTTAATAAATAAACCACTCCTTGAAGCACTAATTTATTTTACTGCAGAATCTGTGCTTCAGATGCTTGAGGAGGGCATTGATAAGAAATTGGAGTGTCCTTGGCCTTTGAAAGAGCTGCCCCTGCTTAATAAATGTAAACTGATTTTTTTTTTTTTTTTTTAATTTTTTTTATTTCTCCTTTGGTTCTTGGGCTATTCTATCAAACCCCTTTCAGGAGAGGGTTATGCCGAGACTTTTTACCCGAAACTTTTCTAATAAACCTGTGCTATTCAAATGGTGGGGTGGGGGGCACAGACAGAATCAAACACAGCCTCTTTAGCTGGCAGGTTGCAACAAGCCTGTGTAATTAGATTGTTAATCCAGGAGATTAACTTGACTAGCTGTTTCTTGGAACCCTGTGAAGAGTTAGAAGAATTGCCAGTGGTATCAGAAACATTAACTGAAAAGCACAGAGGCTTTTTCTGATGTATTTATTTGGTACCACATTAAAACCCTGTTTGTAATGGCTTGGTGGTGGTAATACTCTGTGTAGTCTCTCACTGCTTTCTGCAGACAGTGAGAGATTTGGAGTAATTCCCTCGGCAATTATCACATCATAGAGCCAAGTGGCCTCAAGCAGAAGAAAAACTGAATGTAGAGCCAGAAGTGTTTTTTACCTTGAAGCCCAAGCCCTCTCAGACAATCCAGCCAAATTCCATTCCTAACACCTTATTTGCTCCCGCTTTCCTGAGATCTCTTTTCTCTCATGGGACTCGGGATGCTCTCAGTATGGGGAGGTTCAAGGAAAATCTGAAAAAAAAAAAAGATTTTTGTGACCCAGAAGGGTGGAGGACCCTCTCCCCCAGGATTTGCAGTGGAAGTTTCTTCTTATCTGTGTGGTCTGCAGAAAACAGTGGCAAGCTGGGAGAGAGAGAGAATGCTTTGTTGATTTCTTCTGCTGAACATAAACGTGCTGACTGTAAGGTGGAACATTTCCTGGAGAGGGATCTTTACTGGAGGTGTTGGCTATGGGGGTGACTACAGGGTGTGGAGGTGGAAAAGGATTCTTAAGGAAAAAGAAACCAAGCAAAGCCATACCTATATCTCCCTCTGCACATCCTGGATTTGGGAATGGAGCAGGACTTTGAAATTGAGGAGGTTTTAGAAATGCCTTGCTGTTAGTGGATGCTGCATTTATTCAGGTGGTGAAGGTGAATGAATGTCTCATCTGTGTAGGGAGAACCTAAGAGTCACCTTGTGCTCCTTAAGGAGTAGGGGAGAGCCTGGCTGTCCTGTAATCCTCTGGAACAGCAGAACTGCACAGATCTGTCAACAGGGCTGACATCTATCAACCTGAAAAAAAGGGATTTTCTTCCTTTTTCCCACCCTCCCCCCACACAACATACTCTGCCCTGACCACGCAGTGGTTTTTGTCTTCTCATATTCACATTCTTCTCTGCGAGTCAGCAGTGTGGAAGTTGTTAAACATGTACCCTGCAGAGCAGAGGCCACTGTATGCTCTTCAAACCTCTGCCATGATGCAGGTGAGAAGAGTTCCTGAGGACATTCAGGGGTGCTGTAATTTGGTGGACCCCCATCTGCACCACCAGCAGTTCGTGAAGATGTAACTTAAATTCCTGACTGCAGAGATCCAGGCTGGATCTCCCCTGGGCTGGGAGAAGCCTGGCTGCTCCGTGTCTGGAGGTGGCTCACACAAATGGCCCCAGTTAACAAGTTTTGAGCTTCTCTGGAGCAATTTTTGAGTTTCTTTGGAGCAACTTTTAACTGCTCTGTCTCAGACTCCATTAGGGAAATGTGGTGGTAGTGGTGGGGGAATATAAAACTGCAAAGACTGCCTGGTGAGTCTAAAGTTGTAGTTTTACAGCAGTGTTATCTCTAGGGCACAAAGATTGGATCCATGCAAATGCAGGTACAGCTGTAATTCCTGCTGTTCTTGTGGCAGGGTTTGTGGGACAAGGGCTGGGCCCTGGGGACTGGGGCAGTGGGCAAGAGGGAGGCCCTTGTGTCTCCAGGAGAATCCAAGGAATGCAGCCCTGTCTGTCTGATGTGGAGTGGAAGCAGACAGCTCTTTGGAGGTCTCCAATTCATGTAATATTTCTAGTTGCTTTGAAAATTACTGATCTGTACTGACTTTTCTGTCAGACAGCTCTTTTGGCACTGGACCCAGTGCTGGAGCTCTTGATCTGTGGGCCCCTGTCTTCTGGTACTATTTACAGGAGAAAGTGTGTGCAGCCCATCATTTACATGACCTCAGCTGTCCTGTGTGTAAGTTTCTTTTTCTTTTTCTTTTTCTTTTTCTTTTTCTTTTTCTTTTTCTTTTTCTTTTTCTTTTTCTTTTTCTTTTTCTTTTTCTTTTTCTTTTTCTTTTTCTTTTTCTTTTTCTTTTTCTTTTTCTTTTTCTTTTTCTTTTTTCTCTTTTTTCCTTTCCTTTTTTCTTTCTTTTTCTTTTTCTTTTCTTATTTTTCCTTTTTTCCCTCTTTTCCTTTCCTTTTTATTCTTCTTTTTTCTTTCTTTTTCCTTTTCTTTTCCTTTTTTCCTTTTTTCTTTCCCCCCTTTTTTCCTTTTCTCCCTTTGTCCTTTTTTTCTTTGTCATTTTTCTTTTCCCCCCTTATTTTTCCCCCTCTTCTTTTTCCCCTGTTCTTTCTGTTCCCCCTTCTGTTCCCTCCTTCTTTTCTCTCTTTTTCCCCTCTTTCCCCCCACTTTCCTTCCCTTCTCGCCTCTCTTCTCCCTTTTTCCTTTTTCCTTTATTACGATGAAGTTAGGATACCCTACTGGAGGGAGAGGGGAGCGGCACCGAGGCGCCCGGAGAAGATAATTCCGACTCTTTAATCGCGTGGGTACGAAATAAGAAACCACTATAGCACAGGCTAGACCTACAGCTCTCGACCGAGAAACCCCACCAGGAGCTTCGCTTTTCCTTCACTTTGGACAGCTCAGGATAACTCCTGAGCACAGAATAACTGAGCAGTCCAACACACGCCCCCGCCCCATCCTTTGATCTGCGGGATGCGAGCCTGGGGCTCCATCCCCGAGGCAGAGCCTTTGTGAGCGCTCCTGTGCTGGGGCCATGGGCGCCCCGAGAACACCTCGCTCTGCGCCCAGCGCCGGTGGCATCCTGCGAGGGGAAAGGGAAGGGAAAGGAAAGAAAAGGAGAGACCTTTGATCTCTGCCTGCTGGAGGAGATCTTGGTTTAACGAGCTGTTTGTGTTAGTAGCATCAATGCAAGCGCGCTCCAGCGCTCGGCTAATGACTGCTTTGGCTCTCTTTGCTTCTTTTGTCTTCTTGCCTGTTCTGTTTTCAAAAGGTGACAGGGGTCCTTTTGAAAGTTGTTTGAGAGCCGACGAGCTGTGCCAGGCCTCTGGCTGATTCGGTTTTGAATGCTCTGGGTATGGGAAAGTGCTAAGGGTGGTAATTGTTGCATGGGGGCTTTATTTAAACAGGCAAATTAGATAGAGGGCACTAGCCTGTTATTCTGTTAATTCGCTCAATGAACTGGATCTGGTCCAAGCAGAAAGGGAGCTTTTTAAAAAAGCATTATTTTAATGAAACGGAAAATTCAGGTTTTTTAGAAAACGCCCCATTTCCAGCAGCCAATCTGTGCTTTTGGCGATGCTCTCTGAGGCTGTTGCTAGCCTGAGCAGCCCATCCCGAGGAGTCTAGTGGTTCTTGTCAGACCTTGGCTGTTGCTGGGCTCTTGCTTTGCCTGGCAGGGCTCAGACGGGTATTTTACATGCCCGACTCCAGCTCAGCCGAGGCCCGGTGAATTATGCTGGCTATGCGTGTGGCTTGGGGGCAAGGAGTTGGTTGTGTTATTCATGGGCGCTCCCTTCCAGCGTGCCAAAGAGCAAACTGGGTACTTGTCTGCAAAGGCAATTATTTCACAAGAAAGTTGCTGTAGGGAGCAGCAGGAGCCAACATGGTTAATAGAAAATATTTCCCTTATCTTTTTTTGTTTCTCTCGCTGCGTGTATGTCCCTCTTTAAACCATTTTTCAGCCTGATCTTCCTTCTGAAACGGGTTTGCTGCTCCTGGCAGAAATGTTACCTGCAGCAGGTGAGCAGCAGGCTGCCACAGCAGGTGAGCAGCAGGCAGCAGACCACATTCCCAGCCTTGGGGAGTGTCCTGCTGCCGAGTTGGAGGGCCAAATGACAGCTCCCAAAATCTGAGGGTCTGTCACAAGCCGCGCTTCAGCTTCTCCCAGGTCATCCAGGCATTGGGGGACACGTGAGATGATTTGGCTGTGTGCAGGCTGGACTTGGTGATTTCTCTTTTTAGAAGTGCACACAATGCTACAAGCTGGCCTTGGATTTGAAATTTTAAAACCTAACCAGTTTGATTGAGCTGGGGTTCTGCCATGAGGCTCTCACAGTGGTAACTGGCATCACTTGTTGGTGACACAGAGCACAAACTTTGTCCTATTACTTCATGTACTGTTGTCCATTAGATAGTTTGCACATCTTTGGGTGCATTGCAGGAGCTGTTGTGTAATAAGAGAGGGTCTGCTCAGGAAATATTACCTGTCTGACCTCCCTGTGCCCTCTTTTGTGAATCTATGGTGGCTACAGTGATGTGTCAGTGCCCAAAGCTGCTCTGGGCAGGGTTCATAATCACTAATAATGCAGTCTTTACAGATTGAAGGGTCTTTAAACCGTCAAGTGTGCCCCTCTTTTTGGGCACAGCCAGCCTGGGGACAGGACCCTTGTTTCCTCTTTCCAGCTTGAGGCTCTGTGGGCTGTTGCAGAAGGCTGTGAGTGAGGTGCAGAAACGCACAGCAATTAAGGGTCTTGACCTGGGAGGCTGCATCTCGGACTGAGTAACACTTAACCCTGTGCAGGGTCAGGCTGAAGTGACCTGTAAACAACCCGGGGTGCTCATTACAGCTGCCAGGCCCAGGCCTGTTACATCACTGAAAATGGTGAGCTGGGAGTTTTCAGCACCTGCTGGAGCTGAGTGAGTGCAGTTTTGGACTTGTAGGATCTGTATTTTGGGGAGGCTTTTGCTGTGTCTCCCTGATTACAGCCGGCAGTTTGCTCCCCTCAGTGGTGGGTCCAAGGATTCCTCTCCCAAGGTCTGGGTCTGTGAACACTCAGGATGCACCAGCAGGGCTGCTGAAGAGATGCTGTCTGGCTTCTCTTCTGATTAACACAGCCTTATGACTCACCAAAAGTTAATTACTTCAGCCCAAGGAGTTAGAGCAGTGGTAAAGCTGGGCTCCCAGTGTATCGCCCTCCTTCTGAACAGCACAGCATAACCACAGCAGGGAGATGGGCTTTGCACTGGAGGTATTCACACCGTGGAAGTGCAGGGCTCACCTGTGGTCCTGCAGCTGGGAGCTGCCTCCTCTCATAGTTGAGACAGAGACAATACAAAGCAATACACTCCATTTTCAGAAGGCTTCAAACTGTTTTTTATTATAGCATGCATGCTTTTTATGCGTTCTTACAAAGCTATAAGTTTACTCATTGGCCAGGAAAGACAAACAAAGTGCTTATTGGAATAGACAGTTGCATGTTTCTCTCATTTATCCTTCTTGCTTTCTTGGTTTCTATGTCAACGACCTTGGTAGGAAATTCTTTCAGGGGTAAACATGGATCCTCTGATCAAACTTCTCTCTGGCTCACAGAAGTCGCTGTAAAACCTCTTCCGCAGCCTACCATTGAAAGCATAAAACCCCAAATCAGTAAATATGGAAATACACCTGGAGTGCAGGCTGGTGAGATGCAGCGTGGGGTCAGTGAGGGGGTGATGGTGAAATGTGGTGTTGGTTGTTATAAGAAATGTTTTGTGCGTGCTTGGCCTGAGGAGAAGCAGCTGCTCCATCCTTCACCTCCCGTTCTCTTCCACCCAGGGAGCGCATGGAGTTACTGGAAGAAGCCAGGAAGATGGAAATGGCAAAGTTTCGCTACATCCTTCCTGTTTATGGCATCTGCAGAGAGCCGGTGGGCCTGGTCATGGAATACATGGAAACGGGGTCTCTGGAAAAGCTCCTGGCCTCCGAGCCCCTGCCCTGGGAACTGCGCTTCCGCATCATCCACGAGACAGCGGTGGGGATGAACTTCCTGCACTGCATGTCCCCGCCCCTGCTCCACCTGGACCTCAAGCCTGCAAACATCCTGCTGGATGCCCACTACCACGTCAAGGTACGCGCTCTGTGCCAGGGTATCCGACCTTTGGATGTTCCCCCATGGCTCCTGCCAGATGCAAAAAAAAAAAAAAAAAAAACAACTAGAAACCAGCAGCATTCCTTTAGAATTAAAGAAATGCCCACTGACCCAACCCCTCTGATTCCCACATTAAAATCCACCCAAATACAGCCCTTAAATAAATGCACCTGGTTTATGCACCATTTTAATACATAGATAGAGGTGTGGTTAGGGAACTTCGTGGGAACCCTCCTGAAATTTTAGAAGGATGCAGCAAACTCTGGTTCTGAGACCTAATGGGTCCTGCTACAAATTTCTTTTGAGAACAGGAAGAAAAGTGGTGTGAACCTCTAAATTGTCTTTGCCACTTGCACAGTTGCCAAGATTGCCTTGTTCTGGGTCTTTGTCTGCACCACTAAATGCACAGATCTCATTTTCAGCTGGAGCCTGGGGAAGCCTTCCCAGAGGCAGCTCATTTCCATTTGCTCAGGGCATGTACAGTGAGGAAGTATCTCTGTTCTGACTGTTCATGCATACCAGAGGTCACTGAAAGGAATTTCTTTTGTGGCTGTAGCAGCATGAAATTATTTTTGTTATCCATTTCCAGAGTAAACTGGCAAACTTGTTGGCCTTCTCTGCTGGAGGTTCTGTGATCAGCTGGACCGAGGAGGTTGTGCTTGCTTTCTCAACTTTCTTTTCAGGGAGCACTGAGACTGAAATACAGTTTTTTCCCTGGTTTTTTTTTTTTTGTTTTTTTTTTTTTTTTAAGTGTTCAATTTTTTTTTAGCAGTGTCATAATCCATCTGCTCCCTGTTTTCTTGGCCCCCTCACTGATCAAGTGCCTTTGGTCTTGCCTGTATCCTTCTAAAAATGAAGTTTTCATTAAATAAAGACAGATTTCCTGATGTCATGATAGGGTTGGAGCCACAAGAGGTGTGTACCACTAATGAAATCACACTTGTGATGGTCTCAGCTTTTTTACTAAGTCTCTTAGTCATTTATTTCTTAGAAGGATTTTCTTTCTGAGGTAGGAGGCATCTAGAGGTGATCATGCTATTATGACCACAACATCAGGATTTGAACTGCTGAAAGCCTGTTCTCACACAATCGTGCTGAGAGACCTTTGCTAAGTATTTATTTACTTAAAAGTTCATGCTTGCTTGCATAACTTCTTAAATTCCTGATTCTTGACTCATCCGTGAGCCCAGATAGCAAGGCTGTGTTTTTCTCACTGTTTCAGGAGGTTGAAGTGTCTGATGCTCTGCCTGCTGCACAGCCTATATCAGGGTGGTGATGTAACACAATGGGGGCAAAGTGCAAAATGTACCAAAATAAAAAAGTCTCTGGTGAGGTCATTGCTGACATCCCTGATGTGCTTCTGTGCAAAACACATCAAGGTCTTCGGATCCTTTCCACGGAGTCCAGGAAGGAATGGTCTAATCCAAACCTTTTCCAGCCAGCAGTCTTTTACATCCACAGGCATCTTGGAAAGCCCTCCAAGAAGCAAAGCAGGCACAGGAATCCATATGCAAAATGACAGATGAACATATTCTGTGAGGCGCCTTCACTTTAAAAATGTGGCCCCTAACCTTCTTCTTGTGTGGCGTGAAATTTACAATTAACTTTCAGACCCTGCAGCTTGATTTAATGTGCATTTTCTTGCTGGAGGGCTAATGGAGCTGCTGATTGAAGTGTTTTTAAATGTCAGCATTAATTTAGTATGTGACCTGTCCCTAATAGAGTCCCAAGGTGAGTGAAGAGATGTTGCAGACTCCAAAAGAAGAGTTTGGAGGTAGGGAGGATTTTTACAAACTGTTTGCCCTTGAGCCAGGAAACAGTCAGTCTTCCAGTGGAGAGCATTGGAAAAGCTGCTGTGCCATCCTGCAGTTAAATGCAAACACACCCTGCTCCTTTTACAAGCCCTGTGCTCACTGTAAAAGCCCTGAGTGAGGCTGGTGACTAAGGCAGTGCTGCTGTACAGAACTTATCATCAAGTGGGTGCCTCCATATCATAAAGCCTGGCCATTACATAAGTGTGTGCTGAACTGGGAGGATAATTAGGAGGATGGCATTAGCCTGGGCAGGGATATAGATAGACAGATATTAGCTTTACCAAGGGCACACTGGGGGATTCCCTGGTGATTTTAAATATTTGTGTGTAACGTGTACAGCGCAAGGTAAAGCTTTGCTGTTTTCTGGAAGGTGGATGCATCCATCCTCCCTTGTGTGAGCTGGTGCTGGCAGCTGCCTTCCCTGCCATGTCCTGCTCCTTCTTGTTTGCCTTAAACACTGTGCTTTCCTTGGCAGGATTATTCCATACCCAGGCAGACTTTGTCTTCCTTCGTGTCAACCTTTACCAACAAGATCCTCCCTTGCCTCTTTCTCCAGTGTTCCTCATACTCAATCTTTCAATATTTACACACTGTCTGACATTTATTTCTTTGCTCAGCTGGACCACATCTTTTGAGCTCATTCTTCAGCTCTCCTGCCCTCCACACGCGTTCTGGATGCATCCCTTGAGCTGCTGTGATGTGGCAATCGCTGGCACGGGGGAAGCAATGCCACATTCCAGCTCTGCCCTCGTGGGCTGGGAGTTTGCTCCTTCCCTGCTGCAATGTGATCTCTCTGCAGGGCCCTTGGTAGGAGAATAAACACCCCACCACGTGCAGAAATCTCATGCCCAACTTGTTGCCAGCTGCCATGCCTGTTGCATGATCTCTGTTGCTGCTTCACAGGTTTCCTGTCTTCCAAAATCTCATGTCAAGAGTGTTGCTTTTTGTTCAGGTGTTTAAAATTAAGCTGACCTGCAGCTTAATACTTTTGGGCAGAAACATTTTTAAGCTCTTGTTTCTGTCAGTATCCAGCCTGGGTTTTTTGCAGCTCCTCATCTTGTCATATATGTATTTGTACACATACACAGACATACATGTATATATGTGTGGGTTCATGTATACACAGAAACAAGCCTGACCAGTTGTTTTTCATCTCCTAGATTTTGGTTTTAAGGAACTTGAAGCAGAACGAGCTGCTCTCAGCTGTGCACTGCTTTAAGCCCTCTGTAGTTGCTTTTCTCCCCTCCCCAGTTCTCCAGTTTAAACCAATGTGAAATTTGCTGCTGTGTTGTACCGTGCTGATGGTCTTGCCTCTGTGGTCTTCACTTTTATTTTTTGCAGCTTCAGCTGCAAAATTTCTGAGAATGGAGTTAGAAGCAACCTAGTCAGATGGCAAATGTAATGATCAGAAAGCTTCTTCATGTAGGTTGTTAACTGTAGGTACAAGCAATACCCAGAGGCCAGGCTGGTAAAGAGCAGTTGTCTCCTTTTATTAGACTGCCTGATGTAGGTAGCACAGCCACTTTTTTATCAGCTGCAATTGCTCTCCTGTTATTACAGATGAGGAGAGCCTTGTTTTGTGTGTCCCTTCTGCTTGTTTCCTACCCTTCCTGATCAAGGTTTCCATGCAGGGCTGTTGTTGCATGGCTCTTTAATCCCAACTAACAGAGCTGGTTTGCACCTTGATCAATTCTCTGATTGATCTAATTGTGGTGGCACAGGGGAGGGAACAAAACCATCCCTGTTAGAGTAATGCAGATTCACAATTGATTAAAATGGGCGTTTGGCTTTGGTTTGTGCTGCTTCTGAAAAGAGCATTGCAAATGTCCCACCTGAAACTGGTTTGGAGGAGTTAAAAGTTTCGGGGCAGGTTGGAAAAGGATGGAAATACAGTCTGTTTCAGAAAAGTTTATTTTAGAAGCTAACTGAAGTGCATTCATTAAAAAAAAAAAAAAACTATTCATAAAGACATAGGTTTGAAGTGCGCATTGTGTTGGTATTTGGAATTATTTTTTAGTCGTAATTTTTAGTAGTCCAAATCTGTGACCCATGCAAATTCCTTTAAAATTTCAGGCATTTCTTAAGAACAAAAATGTAACAGCCTTTCCCCCTACCCCCAGAAAAACCAAAGGAAACATCCCCTGCCACCAGACACCCTTATACCTCACAGACAAATGTGGGGGCATTCTCAATATCCAAGTGCAGAGACTTTGTACAGAGACAAATGCTGGATGTTGCAGCAGAGATTAAAAATTAATCCAGTGAATTTGATGCAGAAAACCTTTTGGTGAACTCTGTCCCTGAGTCCAGTGCCGTGGGTTCTTGAGTTTTGCTTGCAGAAAAATGACATAAAGCATCAGGAGCTAAGTGCACAGTTCAGGACATCAGGAGGTGAGAGCAGAGTTCAGGGCAGCCTGTCAGGAGTCATCACTAAAAAAAGGCACTTTCCAAGCACTCATTTTGTTCCTGGGAACTAGATCCCTGCAGTGCTTGGGAATAGCTGACTGTAGTAGCTGTTGTAGTTATGTGAGCATATCTTCTAGTTAAAAAAAAAAGAAATTGCAAAATACAAAAGAACTACAAAAATAATTTCTTAAAGCATCTAAAACTTTGCAAGTGAGTGTTTTTGTATGAACTAGCGTGGAAAGATCCACAAATGGCAGAAGCAGAGAATGTCTTGCGTGCATGAAGTTAAAAATAAACTGAACTAAAAAAAAAAAAAAAAAAAAAAAAAAAAAATGGAAATCTTCAGATCTTGGAATCCTTCAGTAAAGCAAACACTGCTGGAAGTGGGCAGGAAAACATGTGCAGCTCCCGTCCCTGCTCGGCGCTCACGTGTTGGTTCTCATGCAGCCCTTGAAGGAGCAGAGCTGCCTGAACATGAACCTTCCCACTGCCTGCGTGGGCTCTGGCCAAGGCTCCTTTCCTTCTCCCCGCCGCGGGTTTTGCATGGAGCAGTCTGTCGCCTCCGTGTCTCCCCTGTGGTGCCACGTGTGCTTTTGAAGGGACCCACCTGAAATCACTGGTGCTGATGCCTCAGGTTTTTAGCTTTTGTGTGTTTCACATTCTGTGCTGCTTTAGTGTGTGGGTCTGGGCTTCACATTAGGGGATGGTGAGCTCTCTTCACAGAGCAGAGAGACAAAACAATTCCTTCTCCAGCTGGGCACCAAGGACAAATGATCCAAAGCTCAGGCCCAAGAGCACAAACAGCGTGGGCTGGAGAGAGAAAAACAAGCAGGATGGGAGTGCATGGGCTAAAGCTGGAATGGGACAATGAACTGCAAGGTGCAAATGGAGCAGAGCTGATCCCAGTGAGAGCCCCCGGGAGCGCTCGTGCATTTTGGGACCATTTTGGTTCCTCTTGGGTGCAGCCCTGGCTGGGCTCTGGTGCTGCCCAAGGTGGATCCATGGAGGAGATCCTTTTCATAAATCCCTGCTTTGTTCTTTAGCTCTGTCCAGCCTCTGCTCTAGCTCAGCCTTCACAAGACATCAGTGTGAGGAGTGAGATTGTGGATTCGCTTGGAATTTAGGGGAAGGGCAGAGCCTGGGGTGGGCTGCAGGGACCAGCAAGGATGTGGAGGAAGGAGTGGGGAAGGGTGCTCCACTTTCACTGCCTTCCCCAGCAAGGGAGTTGCAGAATGAGGTGCCTGGCAAGCAATTTAAAGGCAAACCAGGCAAGTTAAATGGCTGTATCTTCCACCCACTGCGCAGTTCCCACTGGTGTTTAAAGAACCTGCATACCTAAATACACCATGCAGTGAGGAAAATTTGCCCTAGAGGAACTAATAAAAGCCACGAAAAGCTGTCTGCAGAATGTCGCTGTTTTGTTGCAGCCTGCAAGATAACAATTCCTCAATTTCCAGTGCTTTCTCCTGCAGAATTTGGTATGATGGAAGCCCTGCTGTACAGGTGACTTTTTAATTAATTGACACCCAGTCCTTCACACTAGGTAGGGACAGTTCCACAAGGTGAAGCTCTTTCTGGCCCAGGGAGGGTGTATGCTATGTACCTTAGCTGTTTCTTAGTTTGTAGGGTGACTTTTTCTGTCTGGAGTGCTCAGCTCTGCCTTAGCCCCCAGCCTTAGATTCACACACCGTAGCTGGTGGCTCCAAACACAGGAGTGTCACCCTGCTGTCTGCATTTCATCTTTATTTCTTAACTCATGCAATAGGAAACACGCCATTGTTTAGACAAAGAGGGAGGTGTGTGGCTTTAATTATGCCTGGATTTCTTGAGGAGTACACAAGCCTCTGCCTCACGTTAATCAAAGGAGAGCAGCGCTTCACCACGTCGGATCCGTTCAGACTTGCAGGGTTCAGTTCATTTCTGAACCTGACACCACAGCCTGGTGTGATGCTGGGGTTGGGCTTTTGTTCTCCTGTGGAGCACCAAGTGCCCCAGACTCATGCAGCATTTCCTGCAGTGGTCAATTTGACTCTTCCCAGGGTGACCTGGCGTGTGGACAAGGGTTCCTTGCGGCTTTCCTGGAGTCCAGCAATCCTCTCTTGAGAGTGTAGCTCCACAAGGATGAGAAACTATTCCTTCAGATGACTTTGCTTTTTCCCTTTTTTCCTCCCTCTTTTTTTTTTTTTTTTTTCCTGTGTGTGGGTTTTTTTGTTCTCAAGTCATTCCCACATTACAGATTAAAGAGGGACAACAGGTTGGACATACCTGTGCTTTAGGGTGCAGGACTTCTCCAGCTCCTCAGAATGCCTCTGCTGAGCTCTTTGTCCATGGGAGAAGTTCTTGCTGAAGCTGTGTGGGTTGCTTTGTTTGTTTTATGGCAAAAGGAGATTCCTTGCATGGCTGTGTAATGTGCCTGTTCTCCAGGAGGCTGAAGCTGGCAGCAGTTTTCTCCCTTTCCAGTAATGGACACGTGTTACAACTAGTTCTGTGGTATCTTTAGAGAGAAACTTCTCAAAGTGTACAGTCGGAGCCTATTAAAAAAAAAAAAAGTTTTTTTAATTATGCTTGTTGTTTTGAGGGAAAACTTTCTCAAAGGAGAAGCTGTGAAGATCAAAAGGGCAATGAGTCATTAAAAAACCTGAGTATATATTAGATAAAAGGAATGTGTAAGTTAGGGGGAGGGGGAATCTTATCTGACATGTAGACAAAAATCAGTGGGTTCAGTGGTCCAAAAAGACTTGACTTTTCTTGAAATTTCCACTTGGCATAATAGACATTTTTGTCCAGTGGGAAATAAGTAAGACAAAGGAAATTCCTGGCCTATCTGTTTGCTCGATGATTGGTATGCCTTTGAGAGCAAATGAATGCATATTTGCTTGACACTTGAAATTAAAGTGGAGGTGTGTCCTTTTTATAAACTTGCTGTCACTTGTTGTGCTCATTTCAGCTGTGCTCCCTGCGTCACTGCACCAACTTGCTCTATCTCCTGGCTGCCAAAAAGAGTTCCCAGTGTGGGTTTTTGGTGTGTGTGTGTGTGTGTGTGTGTGTGTGTTGTTTCCATTTGGGATTTTTAGCACTTGGTGGCTCTGCTGTTGGGCTTGGTCCTCACTGGCATGGTCAGTGTAACAGAACACCTGGAAGAGTGATTCTCCAGAGTTCATTGGAGAGCCAGGACGTTTAAACACCTCATACACTGTGAGGTTATGTAGGGAAAGGGGGTGGCAGGGCCAATAATTACATTAAAGGAGTTTGCAGTAGCTAAATTCGACTGGTTTAAATTACAATAAATTGTCTTGACTGTTTGTTGTGTTTGCTATGTAATGGGCTGGCATGCTGCTGCTTGCAAAAACTGCTTGCCTTTATTCCTTTTATTTTTTCTTCTTCTTCTTCTTTTAGCTTAACCATAAAGAAAAACCTACCATAGCATGATGCTTCCAGAGATGTTTTATTGGCTTAATATTTCTGAACAGCCCTTCACTGTATTTGTTGGATGATCCTGTTGTTCTTTGCAGAAAATATTTTGTGAACACCTTGAAAGTCTGATGGTACCATGCACTTTTCTCACCTTCTTCCTCCTCTTTTTTTTTTTTTTTTTTTTTTTTTAGATTTCTGACTTTGGGCTTGCAAAGTGCAATGGCTTGTCCCATTCCCATGACATCAGCATGGATGGCTTGTGTGGCACGATTGCCTATCTTCCTCCAGAGCGCATCAAGGAGAAAAACAGGTGTTTTGACACCAAACATGATGTGTACAGGTCAGTGAACTATGAAAACACCTAAATGCTATTTTAGTAACCCTGTAAAATGAGCCCTTTTTTACTTGTTTTTTAAGCATGAAATCCCTAAATCCAGTTTGAGCCTCGTCTTGAAATGTGTCACATTTGCTTTGGGTTTTGCAAGTCTTTGTAGGGTAGAGAGAAGCCTTTTAAAACTGCAGGTGATCCTGGGTCTTGAAATTATTTGTTAGCAGCTGGCAGTGGGAGGCACTCTGCCCACCTTTAATTTCCCTTCTAAAGGTACATCCTGGCCTACTTTTTGAGTGTGTGATAAAATTCTGAGTTATCTTCAGTGGATTTCATCACTAGGTCTTTGGCTCCTCTTTCATGGCAAGATTATTAGGAAAAGGAAATCACAGCTTTAGATTAAAAAGATATCTATTATTCTAAATTAAATTGATTTATTTAAAGTCATCTTGCAGGGCAGAAGCATTAAATTAAATCCACTGTAATGCTTTCTCTGATTTTGTCAGAGTGCATGTGGAGTGGTTGGTAAATGCTACCAAGGACTTGGCAGCCTCCAGCAAGTTCCTGTGTTTGCTGCCTCAGGTTCCTCCCTGCCAAAGCTAGACTTTGAAATCATGGGTCTTAGCTGCATTCTTCTGTGCATGTGTGTGTGTGTTCATCAGCTGAATTAGGTGCAGAAGTGGAGGGATAAAGAAAATAAATTACACTTCTGTGAGGTTCTTTTGGTTAAAAATTTTTCTAGATTTTTTTTTTTACCTTTTAAAATTTTTTTTGGTAGCTTTTCCATCGTGGTTTGGGGAGTTCTTACACAGAAGAAGCCTTTTGCAGGTAAGTTGTTTGTTATCTTGGATTTTTTTTTCCTTTTTCCCATTGATAAACACACTTCTTGCCCCAGCAGCCCCAGATTTTTGTGCATGACTTCCAAATTCTGACAGTCTTGTGTGGTAGAGACCTTTAAAATCTCAGTTTCTGATCACAAGCTTAAGTCCTCCTTTGTGCTATGTCGTGAAAACAGAACCTGTATTGCTGCAGGGGCCCTTGTCTGCACATTTTTGCTTCTGCTGGAGTTTGCTGCACAGCTTCAGATCAGTGTGTGGCAAAGGCAACTTGGCAGGCAGCTCTGCTGCTGTTCAGAAGCAGCTCCTCTGTAGAGAGGTTCTGCAGTTTATTTGTAGATTGTGGGTACAGATTTGTTCCTTAAAAAAAAAAAAAAAAAAAAGAAAAGCTGTCTGTGAGAATAAGCCCTGTTCCACCCTGCAGTAAATGCACCTCAACAGGCAGCTGTTTATTCTTTATGACTTTCCTGTGTCTGTGACTGGCCTATGTATAGCAAACATGTCCCAACAAGTTCCAGTCTACTATTAGTTTTTCTCCCAGTGAGCGATTCCGTTTAGCCCAGTGATTGATTTACAGCCAGGAGCTGCACTACTGCACCTCTTGATTTGTGTTCTTCCTTCACCTTTATGAATAGTTCAGGTACCTGGTCCAAATAAAAACTAAGGTTCTGTTTTCTTACAGCAGCTATGGAAATCCAAAGAGAGGTAGTAAAGAACTGTTTGAGGTTTTTTCTTTCCTTTTGTTCTTTATCTTTAATAGGTGGACAAAGAACACAGTCACTTGCTGAAAATTGTTTTTAAATGATACATGAGAAGCAGGTGTTACTGCTTCAAGATATTAAAAAATGTCTTGTTGGAGAAGACAACCAACAATTTTCCCCCCTATTGATAAGAAATCTAGGAAAAAAAGTGTGAAAACAAATTTTCAGCCTAATGCACTCTTAATGCTCTTGGGAAAAAAAGAAGTGATTCCTTTTGCTGGGACATCTAAATTTGTGTGCTTTTGCTTTGCAGAGGAAAACAATATTTTACATATTATGGTAAAAGTAGTTAAAGGCCACCGCCCAGAGCTACCTGCTGTTTCCAAATCCAGACCTCATTCATGTAATAACTTGATCAAACTGATGCAAAAATGTTGGCAAGATGATCCTGGTGAACGGCCAACATTTCAAGGTAAGATTTCCTCTTAACTTGGCTGCCCATTTATCCTTCTATGAGTCATGTTATTGCTCAGGAGTCTGCTAATTCTTTGGGTAAACGCTGAGAAGCTCTGTGACAGAGTAAATAGAGCACATTGTGTGGTGGAGACAATGATACAGGCCACTTACTCATTTGTGGAGGAAGGGATTATCTGAGGACATGTCTGACCACGATGGTGTTATGTAAACACAAGCCTTGTACGGAGCCAGTTGGTTCATTTAGACAGAAATTATGTTTATTTCTGATAGTGAGTGTCAGGACATAAGCCAAGCTGGAGTTGGTTTGGTTTGCAGTGTACCAAAGCATTGAAGGAACTGGCTCTTGAAATTTGTACTGTTGTATGCTGAGAAACTGAATTGTTTTCTTGTAATGAAACAGTTTGTACAGTCACTTCTCTGCCAGTAAAAGGTTTGAACTTGTCCAAAGCACCTGTTACGAATTCAAGTGTGCAGAGGGATGTAGCTTCATTTAACATTAATGGGAGAGATTTGCTTGTTCCCTCTCTTCCTGCTCAAACAAGGAATGATGGATTCCATCTTCTAAAAAAAACCCAAAAACATATCTAAATCTGCCAGCAGTTCAGTCCTGTAGTGTGGCCCCTGTGTAACAGCAGTCTGGTGTGACTGAAAATGAATTGTTTGAGCAGCCCTGTGTACCCTTGGCTTGGCTGCATGCTTGTGCCCACCGAGGAGGTGCTGGATGGAATGGTCAGCACTGGAGTCCTTCTCCCTCAGTATCTCAGAGATTTTAAGTTCAATTGATAGAGAAAGGCAGCAGGGTATTTCAAAAACTCTCCTTCTGGAAAAACCAAGCACTAAAACCTTCTCTTGTTTTCTTGAAAGAAATCACTTCAGAAACAGAGGCCCTTTGTGAAAAACCAGAAGATGAAACAAAAGAGATGATAACTCAGGACCTGGACACCAAGAATGCCCCAGAGCAGCAGCCTGAGGTATTTTCTCTTTCACTTTGTGTTCAAACTTGCAGGGTTTTGGAAGGAACAGGCTCCTTTATGACATGGAAGGTTCCAATCAACCTTCTCTTTGCTGCTTTTGAGCACCACCTTGCCTGATAGAAGTGGGTCTTGGTGAAGGACAAGCAGGGGCAGGGGCATGGACCAGCTCAGGAAAACCTCAGGGCAGAACCAAATGCAAGTGCATCTTATTTTGTGGAGGGAGAATTGGACAGTTAGGAAATAAAGGCTGGAACTGTGTGGGTGTGACTGATCTTAAAAACCATCATAGACAGAAGAGCCACGTGGCTTTAGTGGTTCTGGGTACTGATGGCAGCTGCCCTCCTGCTTCTGAAAAAATTTCAGTGACCTAATTCATAGGTTTCATTTAATACAAATAGTTTTTAAGGCTACCTGCAAACTAAAAAAATTATGTTTCTTCTGTAGAGCCTTGTGATCAGTTTTGTTTGCTGACCTTTCTAAAATGCTTGTGTGCTTCTCTTGAAGGGGATTTGTGCACTATCCCAGAAGAAACAGGAGCCTGCTCTTCCATCAGTTAAGGATTACAGTCTCTCAGAGTTGTTGTCCCAGTTGGATTCAGGGATTTCACAGACCATGGAAGGCCCTGAGGATCTCAGCCGCAGCTCTTCTGAGTCCAAACTTGCCTCCAGTGACAAGCGGCTTTCAGGAGTTTCATCTGTAGATTCAGCTTTTTCATCCAGAGGATCCCTTTCCCTTTCCTTTGAACGGGAGAGTTCAGGTAATGGTCAAGTTTTCCTTTGTAGTTGTTTGGATTGGGGCATGGGAGTCAATGGGTTGGAGAGTAGAATAACATTCTGGAAATTACTGTTAGCCTTGCTTTCTCTTGCTGTCAGCACCACAAATTTGTTTACTGGAGGTAGTTATTTAAAAGGAAAAAACACAAAAAAAAATTATGTGGTTCTCGAACATGATCTAATGAGAAAAAAATAAATCTCATTTACTTTTGTAAAGGAGTAAACTCCCATTAAAGCAATTACAGAATTGGTCATGTAGAGGTTGGTTGGAAGGGAGGTCACTACTAGTCCAGCATCCCGCTTGATGTGGGATTAAAGCCACTGCCCAGTCAGGTCAGCTGAGTTTGTGGCTTTTTCAGTTACACTAAGCCTAAACCTCAGCACCTTAGTTTTTGAGAGGACTCAAGTCACCTTCTCAGCAGCCCTTGGGGCTATTGTGCTAAAGACCCCCTCACTTTTTCATTCCAGTGCTGCAAACCCCAGACATCTGGTTTTCAGTTAGGTAAACAATGGTTAGTGCAGGGTGATCAACCACAACATCCTTTGGTCTTCATACCACAACAAAGAGAGTTAGTGGGGGCTCAAATCTGACCTGAAAATGTTCTGGGACTCCTGTGGAGCAAGGGGGGTGAATTGCTCTGCAGGCAGCTCAGTGCTGAAACCATGGGCAGGTAAGGTTTGATGGGCATCAGAATTGTGATGCTGTGTTTTCCACAGAATCTTAGAACAGTTTGGGTTGGAATGGATCTTTAATGACCAGGGACATCTTCAACTAGATCAAGCTGAATGTGTTCAGGAATGTGGCATCCACCACTGTTCTGGGCAAGCTGTTCAGTTGTTTCACCACCCTCATGGTAAAAAATTTCTTCCTTGTATCTATTCAGATATTGGTACTACAGACATACAGAAGAGGAAGCTAACGGAGGCAATTTTATCTGGAGATACCAGCAAGCTGATGAAGATCCTCCAGCCTCAAGATGTTGATATTGTTTTAGATGGGAACTCCAGTCTTCTGCACTTGGCTGTTGAAGCAGGTCAAGAAGAATGTGTCAAATGGCTCCTGCTGTACAACGCTAACCCTAACCTCACCAACAAGAAAGGGTCCACCCCTCTTCACATAGCCATCGAGAAGAAATTTAAAAGCATCGTGGAACTGATTATGGCCAGGAAAATCAACGTCAACGCCAAAGATGAGGACCAGTGGACCGCTCTCCACTTTGCTGCCCAAAACGGGGATGATTTCAGCACCAAAATGCTGCTTGATAAGAACGCGTCCTTAAACGAGGTGGATTTTGAGGGCAGAGCCCCCATCCACATAGCCTGCCAGTACGGCCAGGAGAACATCGTGCGCATCCTGCTGAGAAGAGGCGTCAACGTGAACATCAAGGGGAAGGACGACTGGGTGCCCCTTCACTACGCTGCCTGGCAGGGCCACCTCCCCATCGTGAAGCTGCTGGCCAAGCAGCGCGGCGCCGACGTCAACGTGCAGACCGTGGACGGAAGGACCTCGCTCCACCTGGCCGCCCAGCGGGGTCACTACCGCGTCGCCCGCCTCCTCATTGACCTGGAGTCGGACGTCAACGTCCGCAACGGGCTCCTGCAGACTGCCCTCCACATCGCCGCCGAAACCGGCCACACCAGCACCTCCAGGCTGCTCCTCAAGCACGGGGCAGACATCGAGGCCGCCACGGCAGAAGGATACACGGCCCTGCACCTGGCATCCCGCAGCGGCCACTTAGCCACAACAAAGCTGCTGATGGATGAAAGGGCCAGCGTTCTAGCCAGAGGCCCTTTAAATAGGACAGCGCTGCACCTTGCTGCGGAAAACGGGCACTCTGAAGTAGTAGAAGAACTTGTCAGTGCAGAAAATATCGATATTTCTGACAGCGAGGGGTTCACAGCTCTTCACCTGGCTGCGCGGGGGGGGCACGCGAAAGCGGTGGAGGTTCTCCTGAAGCACGGGGCCCACACTGACATGCCGAGACCCAAGTGTCAGGCCCTGCTCCCGCCCGCTCAGCAGAGCAGGAACAGCTCGCTTAGGGTGTTGTTAAGTGACACTTAAGCAAAAGGTGCAGAGTGGTGCTTTTTTACCTGGTGTGAGGAGGCTGCTGGAGCTCAGGGCCTTCTCCAGCTGTGCAGGGATGCGCTCACCAGCGGTGGCAGCTGATGGACTGAGGTGTTTGAGTGTGGCTGAGGCCAGGTGCAAGGCCAAGAGCTGGAGTCTGCCGTGGTCTGTGTCACTCGTTCCGTGCCTGCCCACCCTGCCTGGATCTGGACATTCCCCTCACCAAGGACGTTCTGAGAGAATGATGCAACTTGTGTGTTCTCCTCCCTGCTTTTTTTTCTTTCCCCCTCATGTGCCAAACTAATTTAAGAACTAACATTATGCTTTTTTTTTATTTTCATCAAAACAAAAAGAAAAAAAAAATAGATGGCATAGATACATGGTTCATTGCAGCAATTGATATTTTGGGCTGAAAGTCTCCAGTTTAGAATAAGCACAACAGCAGTCTGCTTGAAATTAATGCAGGAGTTGAGGAAAGGGTTGTTTAAGGTACAGTTAATCAGGTTTCTGCTACGTTTTTTAATGGAGATATTGATTACAGATTTCCATGTACTCAAAGTTTATGAAGCAGACTTAATAACAAGGCAGGATTCCAAAAAGAATAAGCAGAAGTAAAAGCTTAACACTGTCTTCGTGTACAGTACTCCCTTGTATGTATCTGAGATCAGTAAACTGGACGAGGTGCTTAGTGGTTTGTCTTAAATGAGCAAGTCAAGAGCTGAAATTTGTACTGGACTGGAACTGGATAGTCTGTTCTAACACCACTGTACCAATTTGCAAAACACTGTTTGGAGGGGCTGATGACTGGAACTGATATACTGTGTATATAGGATTTCTACCTGTTGTATGCTTTTTTTCTACTGAAGAAAATAGATTGCTTAGAGTGGGTATGTTTTAATACACCTTTTAATTTCACTCTTTTCAAAGTACAAATGTGGCCTGTTATTAATAAAAAAATGTGTTCCACAACTTGTCTGTATTTTGGAGTCGATAAAGCAACTGAAAACCCATTGGCCAACAACAGAAGAACAAAACTATCATGTGTTTAGTGATCACAGAATGGGTTAGAAGGGACCTTAAAGACCCCCTGATCTGAGCAAGGATACCTTCCACTAGATCAGGCTGCTGAGAACTCCATCCAGCCTTGTCTTGAATGATGCTGAAGCCCAAACTGTTCACATGTAAGGCTGCCCTCAGTTTTACATTCCCTACAGCTTTACAGAAAGTCAGGAGCTTGAAGGAATGGGAGGTGTTTGTTATTTACAGAACAAAGTTGTAGAATAAAGCCTAACATAACCTAATCTTTATGCATGTAACACATTTATACACAACTGGGATGGTTTCCTCTTATGCTGTAGCTGTTAGTGGAGAATGAAATGGAATTAAAAAGTAGATGGTGAAGCCATGCTCACGCCACTACATGGAAGTTACAAAGCAATGCCACTCTTAGCAGAGCATGGCAGTCCCAGCAAGCTCCTAAAGGTGCTGACAGTGAAACTGCTCACTCAACAAACAACTGTCATTTTCCTGCTTCCTTCCACTTCTTTGGAGACCAATAAGGTGGCCATGTTTCATTAAGCTGTGCTTAATCACTGTCTCAATATAGCAAATTCAAGCACAGACCACTTGGTCTCTCAAGCTTAAATGCTTGGCTTAGCGTAGCACACACCATTCCCTTCTATTTCACAGTCTCCTGAACAGTGAGATTAAAGATACCTAAATTCCAGTACTTGTCTGAAGTGCAAAAGGGCTGTAAGACCAGGTAACAGCAGCCTTGCACCTCCTAATAAAGGTGGTTCACACCAGCAAGGTAAGGGGAAAGTACACTTATAAAATGCTTTTAAAACAGCTCAAACACTGCTTCGCCAGTACATTCCTTCAATGCCTAATAATAATAGTACATTAGCTTCTAATTAAACATGAGGCCACACTCATGAGTCCTTATTTCCACGCTGTCTTTCACAATAACAGGCACCAGCTATGCATTACAGAGAAGGCAACACAGCTGGCACTAGACAAAAAAACAACAAAGGATTGCAATGACATGCTGCCAGTATTGGAGTGGGTATTTTTCCCTGTGAACCAGCCTTCCTTGGGGGCAGGAGGGGTGAGTGGGGGTGCTAAATTGGCAATAATGCAGCAATTAGGAATTACTGTTTTGTAAAGGTCTCCTACGGGTGACTTTTCTAGTCGCATGTGCACTCCTCTGACTTAGCTGAAGTCTCTGGCTGTTGACCTAGAGCTTACAGGCATTTCTTTGTCTTTTTCCAATCTCAGGTGTGTTCTTTAAAAAAACCCTGTAGTCTTGGGAGGTGGGCTTGAGGTGGTTTGTGACACAAAGGGCTCCATGAAGCTGAGCCTGCTCCAGGTCCCCAACTGCTCCCTTGCAGGTGAAAGGGCTGAAAGATGAACATCAACTCTTCCTGCTCACTTCCAAGATCAGGCAGAGGTTGCTTGCAGGATTTCTGCAGACACTGTGCTCATCTGCTTCCTTTGGGCTTCTGACCATGGCCCCAGGTGGCTATTTCAGCCCAGGGAGAAACATAAGAAGAAAACGATACAGTGAAATGATGTTCGTGACCATAACCTTCACCTTTTCATCTCTAGATGTGGTTTTTCTGCCTGCACAGTGTTTTCTGCCTGCACAGCTCCTGCACACTGGCACAGTCTGGGTTCCTGCCAGCACCTGCCGGTGCCGTCTCCCCGGGCAGGAGCCCCAGCAGCGGGGAAGGTGCCTCACACCATCCCCATTCCTGACTCCTCCATCCCAGCCTCCGCCCCCGGGGCAGACACAGCCCCTGCTGCATTACCTGTCTTTGCAGCAGTTTGTTCCCAGCAGCAGGCAGCTTTATTTACCTGCTGCTGTGTTTGTACAGGCCTCGAGAGGACTCGACAAGCCTGTGGTTCAAACACACGGGCTGCTCGGAGGTGGTGGAGAGGGGAGAGAATTGCTGGGTGATTGCAAAGAGGCCCCGAGGCAAACCTCAGCCCTTTCATTCCTGCCTCCTCTCCTCTCTTGCACCACCTTGGCTCCGCTCAGCATCAGGCTTGCAAGAAAAACAAGGCATGTGGGAGCTGCTCTGCAAGGCCTCCCTTAGCAGAGAGCTCTGGAGGAGGGGATATCTCCTCTCCCCCACGCTCTTTTAACCCCAGCTGGGTGGCACGAGGTGCAGACCAGCTCATAGGTGCCTCCAAAAATCCCAGGCAAAGCCTTCAGGTGCTAAAGTGCTCACAGGGTGCAAACCTGTGTTACCTCCCCGGCTGTCTCCAGGCTCAGCTGTTGATCAGATCCCTGTGCCCTGGGGAGGGAGCATCCAGCCTTTCCCCTTCCTTGACTTTTGATGTGTTTCTTTGGAGGAGACCTATTGTAAAATGCAGGCGAACCCAATGGGAAGAAATTATGATGTCTAACTCCAGTTCAGAAGGCTGAATGATTTCTTTATTATAACTATGCTATAATACATTAATATACTATATAAAGGAAGATACTAAAACTACATACCTACTTTCCTAACTAGCGTATCTAACTAACTAACAACTTGTGACCCTGTTCGCCAGAGTCCAGCCACAGGTGGATTGGATTGGCCATCAGGCTCAAACAATTCTCACCAGAGTCCATCAAGCAATCACCCCAGGTAAACAATTCTCCAAACACATTCCACATGGGAAAAACAAGGAGCAGAAACTGAAATTGTTTTCTCTTTCTTTCTCTCTGTGCACCTCTATGAAAAATCCTGAGAGAGAGAGAAATGTGCTTACCACAGAGACCCACAAAGCAAGGAAGACAGAGCAGTGGGTTCTTCAGACACCAGTCCTGGGGCCAGGGGGTTGAGGGAAGATACCCAGTTGCACTTTATCTGTCCTGGTCTTTGGCCAAAACAGCCTGAAAGTGCGCCCAGGTCTCTGCATGAAGCCTGTAACAACTTTGGCCACAGCAATTTGCTATTGGAGAGGGATGGATCATTCACAGCACTGCTCCACTCCTCCCCTCTCCCTCTTGTGGGACGCTCTTTCATCCGGGGCTGTGGTAAAATGCCAAACCCAGGAATCACAGAATCGTTCAGGTTGGAAAAGACCTCTAAGATCATCAAGCCCAACCATTTAGCCAGCACTGCCATGTCCACTGCTGTTGCCAACCCAAGCCAGGGAGAGACTCACACCCCAAAGCGAGCGCTGATTAAGCAGGGCAGGGTGAGAGCACAGGAAGCCCTTTCCAGGGGAGGTGGCACAGGCAGATCCCAACACGTCCAGCTGAGCGTCAGGGGCTGTCGGCAGTGAGACGCAGGGCCGGGAGGGCAGTGAGCTGTGATGGAGAGCAGGGTGGGGAGGCTGTGCCCTGGGGACACCCTGGAGAGGCTGGCATGACACCCAGCTGGGCTGGAAAACTCTCACTGCTGCACCAGAGAAGTCCTGAGCTTAAAGAGAAACACTCAGCAGGCACTTGAGGAAGAATGGGATTTAAAATCAGTGCTGCCAGTACCTTATTTACCTGGTGTTTTTGAAATACTGTGAGAGAGATTCAGGCTTTGCTCTGCAGTGATGTAGAGCTAAGACCATTTAAAAGCCAATAAAGAGCAACTTGTGATCTGCACAGAAACACCTTGTGTGAGAGACTCGAGTAGCAACATGCAGAAGTGTAAGACAAACACTACAGCTGTGGCAATGAGAAGGGGAAAGCTATTCTGCACTCTCCCCTGGAAGAGCAGGCAGGAGCCCGTTTGCTCTGCCCCAGAGGCACAGAGTAACCCTTGACCGTGACAGGAATAAGGGCCATGGGCCAACTCAGAACATGCACAAGGAGAGAAATCTGCCTGACGAGTCTCCCCCACCCCAGTCTCCATTGCCTGATCGGATCAGAGGAAATAAATCCTGGCAGAGCCAGTTTTCACAGGAGTTCATGCCCTGACCCTGCCTCAACAGGGACCGGGTCCAATACGTTTCCCTTTTATCTATTTAAATACGATTGCTTGTCTTAGTCCACTAACAGGCAGAACGTGCCAAGTCCTGTGCTGAGTTACTGATGTCTGCTGTGTTTTAAAAGCCCCAGTGAGGCTGGCTTTGCCCCAGCATTGCCTTGCTTTTGCAAAGATGCTTAGCTTGGAGCATTGTAGGAGGTTTAGCAGGGCACAATTATAACTGACATTGGAAACTTCTATCACAGTAGCTACATCCAAAAGCACACGTGCAGTGGGGTTTAGGCATTTGCAAAATCAAAGTCTAGACTTTTGTGGTGAATGTAAAGGCTGACTTCAGCCTAACCTCTGGCAGTCTCCGCAGCTCACAGAAGATTACATCTTCCTTTAAAAAAAGGTAAGATTTAAAACCTATTCAGCAGACCAGGCCATCCCAGCTTGAAGAAGATGCTGGATGCCCTGAGATTAACTCAGCCTCACCACTGACTTGCTGAAGCAGAAAAGCCTTTATTCCCCAGGTCTCAACATAAATCCAGATTCTGATAGTGATTTATTAAAGAAAGGTGGTACTGCTCCAATGCTCACCAAGCCAAACTGCTCTCAGGACCAGACTCTCCCCTTTTCCTCTGGGCTCCTGACACATTTCTCACTGTACCTATTCCCAGGAAAGAAATTTGCTTTAGTGCAGCAAACCAGAGCAGCCAGTGCAGATCCAGACAAGCTCTTGGGTCACACGTGCAACCCACAGTCTGCACCTCCCTCCCTTTCACCAGGGCAGTGTTTTCTCTGCCATAAAGGTCCCAGCTCTAGGTCATTTCCAAAGCAAAAATTTTTGCAGAGGTGGAAACTGAAGGGCTCACTTCCCATCCTTGTCTCTGCCAGCTTTGGGGAAAGAGAGAGCTGCAGAACAGCTCCTGGCATCCCCATGGACGTGCCAAGGACACAGCCCCAGACATGCTTTCAGCACAGCACCCTGTGTTTCCTTCCCAAAGGCCTGCCAGGATGAGGCAGCCCTGCAGCAGCCCTGCAGCAGCCCTTTGCCCCAGGTGGCAGCCAGCTCAGCATGTGCCTGCAAGCACCGTGCTACAGCTGGCTCTGGCTCATGGGGCTGGCTGGGCTTTGCCAGCCAGGTTTTGGCAGGGAGGTGGTGTTGAAGATGCCACTGGACTTTATCCATTCGTTTCTCCTCATTAGTAACCAAAACAGCCACTCGAGCCAGGGTGAAGCCCGATGGTGAAGGCTGTTGTTAATGAGCTGTGCTGGCAAGCACACCCAGCAAAGAGAAAGGGCTGGGGAATCACCGTGGCTCAGAACCAGCCTGTGCCACTGGGGAAGCTGAGGCATACCTGATCCTCCCCCTCCTCCCTCTGAGCTTCCCTTCCCTCTCAATTAGCTGAGAGGTAACTCAACTCCTCCTTCCTGGAGGAGTTAGAAGAAAAAATAAACTAAAAGGCCAACAAATGTGGAGGAATACACCGGCCTTGCCCAGCTGGCAGAGGCTTGTGCCTAGAGGGGATCCCTTTTTCCCCCATTGGGTGCTGGCAGGTGAAGGGCAGAGGGGAAGCAGGGTTGGCTTGGGGTCAGGCAGTGGGTGCAGTGGCACAGCTGGCCAAGCTCACCCTTGGAAAGGGACTGTTCTGCTCCACGGTGTTTTCAGCACTGTGCTGACAGACTCTCTAGCCTGAAGCAAGCCAAGAAAAGGTGCTCCAGGGGAGGTTGTCATTCCTTTAACAAGAGCAGCCTGTTTCCAAGGCTGGGAAGAAGATTTTATGCATCTGACTCTCATTAAAACCAGAGACAGGCCGACCTGTGGGACTTGGCCAGCACTGTGCTTGATGCCTGCAGACATCTGGAACCGCTCCTTCAAATGCCACCTCTGCTCTCTCCTGGCTCACACCGCAGCACCCTGCTCCAGCCAATGCTCTACAGCATCCAGAAAAACGTTTAAAGTCAGGTTGTTTCCATGTAAAGTTCCCAGAACTGCTCTGAGGTGTGCCACAAAGTGCGTGCCACTTTGTGGCACTTTGTCCCCTCTCTGAGCTTGCAGGCAGGGCTCTCCCAGTGTCACAAGTTGGCACAAGGCTCACAACAAGGCAGTGGGACTTCCCAGGGAAGGACCCAACCCACTGATCAACCCCATCTGGGCTCTTTGGGAGGAATCAGCGGGGGCAGAGTGGGGCTGGGTGAGGTAGGAGGCAATAGGGATGGGATCTCGAGCCATTCCAGCTTTTTAGCATGGCTCTTTCCTCACTGCCCTCACAGGGACAGCCGGGTGCCCGTGCCCCTCCCTGCACAGGCACACACCTGTGCTCACTCATGCAACACTCACTTCTTGTTTTTACACTGAAAATTCTCCACTTCTCACGGCAGGGAGCTCTCAGAGCACTACATCCACCAAATTCCCCCCAGCACAGCTGCTCACAGACAGGGCCATCGCTCTCTGCTTTCCGGGGCAGACTAAAACACGAGGATGGGGATGGCACTAACTCATCCCTGCTTGTGCAATGCTTTGCTGACCTGATCCCACCGACTGCTTGCTGCCACAGCAGTCTGCAGCTCTCCCCTTTGGCTACTCCATCCCAGCTCCCTGAGGTCTATCAGAGCACCCACGGGGCTAAAAGCTGCCCCAGGGTGTGTCCCTCGAGGCTGACAAAGGTTCGAGTTAGACACAACCCTGTAATCCACTCCCGTGGGACACTGCTGCTGTCAGAGAGGAATCAAATGCCATCTGCAAGGAAAGAGGAAAAAACACCCACTTCCTCGGCCATGAACATTGGTATGGTTGTTCCCAAGTCAGCAAGCACAATATGGGTGAGACCAGCATTCCTCAAATTTGGTTTTGCCTCAGAGTTTCCTATGTTAAATGCCGAAGGAAAAATCAAATCATAATGCCTCTCTAAGAAGTTAGGAAACACAGGGCTCGTAGGGAAAATGCCTTCTGCATCCCAGTCAGTCATCACAGTCTCCACTTTATCTACAGTAAATATTTAAATATTTCCAGAATCCTACACTGCTCTTCAATTACCATTAAAAAAAATATTAATAGATACATATGTATTGTTAAACATATTCAGACACATAAATATATATGCATATATATATTCACACACATTAAAAAAAAAAAAAAAAACAAACCCTTGAAAGCATTTATTTGATTAGTCTAATGGCATCCTGCCTTTGGATTCTGCTTCTACCTCCTCTTGTCATATTTAATAATATTAAATATCTCAAGATAATTTAATAATATGACAAGATATCATCTTGTCATATTTAATAACATTCAGTAAGTCATATTTACTTTCTTTTTAGCAGTCACATGAGACAGGATACAAACTCCTACTGATTCCCCTACAATGCTACTTGTTGACAACAGCTCCAACCCTATCCCGTCCCAACAACCCAAATCCAAACCCAGGTGCAAGGACTTGGCTCCAAAATGGTACATGAGGCTGCTGCTCCTGCATCACCAAAAACTAAAGGAGCTGCAAGTAACTTACTTACTTTTGGCCTCGCCTCTTTCCAGGGGTTTATTGTGGTTTATTTGTGCCAGGCTGGATGGGGCCCTGAGCAACCTGGTCCAGTGGAAGGTGTCCCTGCCCATGGCAGTGGGGTTGGACCTGGATGATCTTTAAGGTTCCTTCCAACCCAAACCATCCTCCCCTTGTCCCCCAGCTGCCTTCTTCACCATATTTTAATAACTGTTGCTCCTCTAAGGGCCTTTCTTTGGCCCATAAAGAAGGGATTTACCAAGTATTTCTTACTTCCACTGCAGACATATGTGTGCGCACACAGAGTGGGCACTTGCAGAGCTACATTGCTTTTTATCAAGCCTCTTCCTGCCCTTCTGCTGTTTTCCCAACCTCTGTTTGTTTCCCCCTTAGGTTTACTCTAAGGCCCTGAATGTATCCCAGATTAACAAAATTCACCAAGAGACCAAGATGCGAGGGGCAAAACCTTCCAGCCAAGTGGATGAAGGCTCACAGCAAAATTAGGTTTATATATCTCAGCTAAAATTGTCCCCAAGCCCCTGGTGAGTGCCAAGGGCTCTGTGCCAAGCCCTGGCCACTCCTCACCAGCCACATTGTCGTGCCAGAGGATTATGGCTTCCTCGAAAGCCTCCTGAGAGGCTTCAATTATCTCCCTTGATCAGATATCAAAGCTCCTGTGCCAGCAGCAAGCGCCGGGAGCTGACCCAGCCGCAGGAAGATTCCTGAGCAAGGCACTGGGTGTCCTGCAGGGACAGCCAGCCCCAGCAGCTCAGCTCCACAGAAAGTTCAAATTCTTGAGAGGTCTGTCCTGGGAGAGGCACAGCCCAGCTCTTGAGAGATGCTGGGGTTCTGGGGGCAGCTCTGCTGCTCCCCAAGAGACCATGAGAGTTGAGTGAAATGGAAGAGGGAAGTCATGGGTGATGCTGGAGAAACCTGCCAGAAGGCCAGAGCCAGCCTCAGTTTTTGGGTTTGGCTCCCCCTCCAGTGCTTTTAACTCCTTAAAGCTCTTCCTGAACAACCAATCCAATCCTCCAGTTTTGCCCAAAAGACATTTGGCCAACAGCAGGGAAGTTAAGATGTCAGTAAAAACACATCTGATGCCAGCAGAGTTTGGCTGAAGATCCGAGTTGTGACACAATTAATACCTAATGAGGATATATATATTGTGACACACATAAGATCACCAGGTTTCCACAGAATGTGTTGTTGTTGAGGAGCCAAGAAATAATCCTTTAACTGTGGATTAAATTTAGTGCTGTTTAATACCCCATCCTTCAATCAAGCCATTAAGGGAACTCTGGACAGGAAGATTTCCTCACCAGAAAAACTCACATCTGGGTGAGATATTTTGTAGCATACATGCAAATAAGAAGTTGTGAGGCTGTCTGAGGAATGGCTGCTCCAATCTAGTGCCTGCTTTGTGCCTAGGCTGCATTAAATGCTGATCTCTTGTCTGAAAAACGTCATTAAACTGCAAATGTATCTGTCCTGTCTTTCTTTCAACTCAGTCTTGGGTGCAAACTTCACCCACCAGACTTTAGGCCAGCTCCTAGATGCCCACATTTGGTGTCCCTTGAAGCAGCACTCGCAGGGGTGCTGTCACTGCAGGGTGACCCAGCAGGGACACATAGCTGTGCCTGCAGTCACCACACATGCCAGGGGTCCAGCCTGCCCTTCCTTTCCTCAGGTGTGCCAGCTGCCACTGGAAGGATGCTTAAGCCTCTCTTCATCCCCTGCTCCTCTTCTGGGCCCTGCCCTTTGAGTCGTGGTGAATTCACACATCCAGAGCTGAAAGGGGAATCCTCAGTGACTCACAGGGCAGGGGGCAGGGAGGGAAGTGAACACAAAGGGCAGCCCATGTACCCATGTATTTCAGCCCTGTCCAGGGGAGATTTTCTCTCCCCTCTGTATCCTGCAGGGCTGCACTGTGATCTCCAGAGGCTGGAGGTGTCTGCTTCCCTGGAGAAGCTGTTTTAGTGTTTTGTGGGAGTACAGCTGCCAACATTCCCTGTAGCTCAGCCTGTTACCCTGCATAGTCACTACAGGCTTTTTCTCTCTCTCCCTGCCACCTACAACAGAGGTCCCCAGGGATCCACCTTCCACTTCCTCCTGGTCTTAGCTGAGTTATTAAGGATCTCTCTCGAGCAGCAGCAAAATGGGGACAGACACGGCGAACTTAGGAATTCAATGAAAAGAAAGCAAACTCCTGTAACAGAAATGTGGAGGAAGATCATCAAGAAGAGAGCTGGAAATGAAAAGCACATTGTGGAATTATGCAGTATCCCTGTAACAAAATCAGTTATACAACTACTTGTGAGGGCAGCTATTTGCATTATTCATGAGGTATTAATTACAAACCTCTTAATTTTTCCTTTTGAGACTTTGCCATTGCAGCTCAACACCTGCAGCAGGTAACCCAGCAGCGCTTTTCTGCCTCCAACACAGCCTATTCAGTTTTCTCCTCCTACCTAATTATGGCAATTACTTTCTTATCCTCCTCTTTTATTTCCCTTGACTCCCATTGTTTGAACCAGCCATTACATCTTTAACGTTTCTGTACCAAAGTTGTTCTCTGCAGACCCCACCCAAGACAGCACCATGATATCACCTGGTGTCAGGTAACAGCTGAAATCAGCTCTCCACCAGGTCTTTTTCTGGCAGCTCCTAACAAAAAGGAGGCTGTGGGTTTGTTTTGTTTCCCTCTGCCTGCTGCATCTCCCCCTGGCCCCCTCTTACCATCCATTCCTGCTCAGCACATGCTGGCTGAACACGGATGTGTGGTCTCAGAGGCTGCTCCAGAAGTGACAGGGATCCCAAGGAAGGGCTCAGCCCACTGCCTCAGCACAGCATGCCAGCTTCTCAGAGCCAAAATCCACACACCGAGAGTCTCAGCATCACCAAGGACTCCACAGCAGCACCAGGCAGCAGTGCAGGGTCTCCTCCCACACATCCCAGGCCAGGGGCTGTACTCAGACCACAGCAGGTAACATTCTTGCCAATTAATTACTGAGAGCACCGACAGAGAACCAAAAGAACACATTTGCAAGGGCTAGAAACACCTGACCAAGTCAGAGACTATTAAACCAGGGCGAATAGGGCTACTCAGCAACACTCAGTCACAGCTGTTTCTTAAATACAACTTTTCATAACCAGATCGGATGTAGCACACCCAACTTCAGGTATCCCTGCAAGTGTGCCAAAGCTCCCCCAGCAACCAGTGGGGAGAAAATGAAGAAAACACAGTGTATTTATTCATCCATCCCACCTTTCTCAGTCATGGGGCTGTACCTCTGGATGAGCTGACTGCTCAACACCAATGAGGGAGGAAGGAAGGCAAGCAAATCCCACCCAGGCTGCCTCCACTTTGTTGTTAAACAGCCAGAGGAAATTCCAGCAGTGAGAGGCTCCTGGAACACACCTTAGGGTATCAGTGGATCTACAAGAGGGTTTTTGAGCACTGGGCTCATGCCTGAGCCCAGAGGGAGGCAGAGGAGTGCAGGAGTAGCAGAGCAGTTATCTCCTCTGATGGGTCCTCCTGGGGTGGGTGCTGCTTGTGAGAGATTGCTGGCAAAGCTGATTGTCCAGCAGTGTGGGTTGAGCTGCCCAGGCTCCTGGGCTAACCCTGGGGTGGGTTATGCTCGTGGACACGAGAAGGAACCAAAGAGCTCAGTCTAACATCCTGCTTTTAGCAGGGACTAAAGACCTCCAGTTAGTGCTGCTGTCTCTGGGGGTAACTGTGTAATCCACCCTGAGCTAACAGTGCTTCTTTAGTCTCCTGTGTTAGGGTTCTGCCTCAACAGAAGATGATCTAAGAAACTGAGGCATGGAGGGAGTTTCTGAAAGGTTGGAGACACTGGCTGAGGATTCCCGGGTGTAGGGAAGGCTCAGAGCTGGAGGCATATGTCAGGTGATCTTTTGGGTGTATTGGGTTTGCATTGCAACATTTTGGGGTTTGGGGGTGGGCTATAGGGGTGGCTTGTATGAGAAGCAGCTTGGAGCTTCTTTTGTGATCAAAAGAAATAACATGAGCAATGTTACCTAGAAGATGAATGCAGGAAGAAGTAACTTATCCCAGTAACACTTAACATCCATTTGTCCTAGTCAAGGGTATCTGATTCAGCATTCCTGGCACCAGTGATCAGCCAGGTTTGCCACTCACTTCTCTTCACAATGAGGAAAACTGCTTTTCTGAGACCTAACACCCATCTTGCCTCTTGTCTTAAGCCTAGGTCACAAGCCCATCTGCTTTTACACTGTAGTTTTCTGTTCATGGGTGCAAACCAAAATACCTGTTCAGTATATAGACTATACATACATACATATATATGCATATATCTGTACACAATGAGTTGAATCTGGTCCAGAATAATCAATGCTGGATTACACCAGGAGGCACTGGCTCATTTTAGCCTCACAGTAAAAATCTCATCTGCCTTCTGAGCCAATCAAAGACTATTTGCCTCCACATAAATCAGCCCTTATCTTAGCCAGACAGGCCCTGCAGATGCTCATGTTGTATCAAACTCTGCAGTTTCTGCTCTCAACACTCTAATCCAGTGATGTTGAGCTGAACCTAAGTGAATTATGACCCTTTTGCCCCAGGTGATGCTGACTCTTCAGTTTTATGGGACTACAAGAACTGAACAGAAAATTACAGCTTTGTGAGCAGCATGAGCCCTAATGATGGGGTGATATCCTTGCTTACAGGCCCTGAGCTGGCACAAAATGAATGAGGATTCTTCGCCCACAGGGTAGTCATCCTATTTTTAAATGTCCATCAGGACACAGCAGAACAGGACATAAAGTCCAAAAGATCTTCAGCCCGTGATAAACCAACCTTGGCCATCCTGCTTTCTGCCATGTTGTTTTGTTTTGTTTTTGTTTTTTTCAAAACACACCTGAACAAATCACAGATCACTGTTTTCCCTCAGGATGACACCCTCACTTTTGCTTGTTTGGCCTTGCAGGCACACAGACATATTGATCTGTGCAGCTCTTTAGTCCCTTCGTTTTCCACGTGGTCCCTCAGACACAGGAGCCTCAACCCCCCACCCACGTGGCACCAGTGCTAATCTAAGCCCAAAGGCAGTGGAAACGCCCCAGAAAGCTCAGGGCAGGTCCAGGGCTTCATTCAGCAGGAGCTGAGGAGTTTCCTGTTTTACCACGAGGTAAATCCAGGAGCCTGGGATGCGAGCCTGCGCAGCGTCCTGAAGGGATTAGTGCTTTTCATAAGGATGAGCTGCCAGAGGTCCTGTGCTAAGATGAGGGCCAAGATTAGGAACAGCAGGGTTGGTGGAGCCCAAGTGATCCACAGAGCTCACAAGAAGAAGGAGGAGGGCTGGCATTAAATGACTTTTGGGCTATTTTGGGAGGAGGCAGGGACTCCCACATTTGTGTCTACAGGCACACACTTAATGCTTGGGTTGGCAGAGCCTGTTTTCCTGCTCTGATTGGCCCAGTGGGAAGGCAGGGTGGGAGCTGCTGTCAGGGTTATTTAGCCCTCCTCACCATCACTGTCTGGCCAAACCCACCATCAGCTCCACCCATGGGGCCTTCCCTGCTCCTTTTTCAGGCCACACTGACTCCACTTTGCCCAGTGCTACCAAACCTCCAGCATCTGGTATCTCCTAATCACCCCTTGGCAAACAGCAGCCCTCTGTTGCATATCAAAGGAGGAGGACCTGGCAGGATTAGGGATCAAAACAATTCATGGGAGATCTCAGCCTGTTTCTGAATCATTCAGGGCTGGGAAGCTGGATTAGAGAGATGGTGCCACTGGAAGCCAATAGCTCCTGCTTTTTTTTTTTTTTTTTTCTTCATCTAGGGCTGGGATGCTACTCCATGGCATGGTAGATTTAAATACAGGGTTGGCACTTTATCCCAAAAGTCTGCGCCAAACGATAAATCCTGGAGATTTGCATAAACACTGGTGTCAGTCTGGATGGCTTCTGTGTAACTCTGGGGCATGTGTGGATCTCCTGGATATACAATAGCAGGAGCAAATAACTTAATAGGTCTGTTGTGAGTAAAGCCTGCATCAAAGGCTGGAGTTGAAGTCCTGATTAAGAAAACCCAGGGATGAAAAGCTAAGCTGATTTACACATTTTGCAACACCTCCCAAAGTACAATGAGGGCTGCTGGTAATAGCAGCAAGCGTCTCCTGGTTTGTCTTGGGGCACAAATTGTTCTCCAGACAAACACAGGCAAGCCTAGAACCGGGCTTAATATTAGGGAAGGAGACAACTGAAGACCTCTTTATTGTTGTTTTCACTTTAGCTTAGAGCACTACAGTGGCTGCTGTCCTGGCAAGAGATTATCAACGTGCTCAGCACTCGCTGCCTGGTGCCTTGGGTTGGTCAGGGTGCTGCAGTCAGCACTCAGACAGTGGCACCTTCTTGCTCAGGCCCAGGAGGTCCACAGGGATCAGTTCAGGTTAACACCAAAGCCACCTGTCCTCACCAGCACCACCTTTGCTCCTCAGTCCTGGCACGAGAAACCATCTCAGAACCAGCCCCACTGCTCTCATGGCAGCACCCAAAGCCAGGCTTTGTGTCCCTTGCTCCTGCTCCCTTGCTGTCCTGTGCTATTCTGCAGCACAGCTGTGTCCTGACACCCACTAGACAAGATGCATCCAGAGAATTTATCCAAATCATCATGGGAATTGCTTGGAAGCTACAAATTCCAGAGAACACATCCTGCTATCCCCCCACACCCAGCTCCCCCAATAGCAGAAGTTGTCTTAGATGACCTATCTGAAATTTTCCATTCCCAATTAGTTCACTTAAAAAAATGTACAATTTTTTTTTAGAGTTTCTAATTGAAGTTTTATCTTCTTTTTAAGGTCATTTTTATCTTTTAGAGTTGGAGAACCTCTGTTGACTCTGAATAATTGCCTTTCTACTTCCAGCTGGCATTACTGAAAGGGCTATTGAACACGAAGCAATATGAACTTCGGTTTATAAAATTTATGTTTTATTACACTAATCTTTCACTTGAGAGGTACTTCTTCCTCTTTTATGTAGCCTTGTCCACCTTCATGTGCAAATGTATTGCTCATGAATTTTAATAGATATTGGAAATGCTCACTGGAACGGGAACAGTCTTTTTTCACTGGCCACAAACACAATATGACAGCACTAACATTTTTTTCCACCCTGCTCATTTTTTTTGATCCTGCCTTCTTATTTAATAATAAACCAGGCTGTGAACACACTGACTCATCTCTTGTTTTCTCAAAATAGTGAGAAGTTTTATTTATTTTTTTTAATCTGTAACTACCAGAGAAAGGAATGCCTCATAAGATAAAGGCATTTAATTAGTTTGTTTGCTGTTAAGAAAAATATGTAGGTGGATGTGGGCGAAATGCCAAGCCAAAGTGGTCTGGCTTTGCTGACAGTTCAGCAAAAGAAAAAGATTAGACGTCATGGAAAAAATTACTCCCTGAACAGGAAAAGCTGGACATGGCACATATTTCTCTTCATGCTCCAGCTTTGTAACAGTAAAAGGAACCTCTAGCAGCAGCTAACAGAACATATTTAGTGTGCAAGAAGGCTGCAAGACAAAGCTGGCTGATTCACAGGGCTTTGGTAATTACATGAGATTTCTTGCAAATCTCTTGTTCTTCATCAGTATTATTGTTAATATTATTATAGCAAGAGCTACGTCCCTTGTCTCCCTAGACTGCACGAAGGCCAGCACGTCAGCACTGCTCAGGGCACTGTGAACCTTTGGCTCCACTGTGCACGTTTCTGAGCAGACCCAGACATCAGGATACTTCCATTTATAACTCAGAGCACACTACAAAGCGGAATAACCTTTTGGAACGAGCTTAGCAAACAAACAGCACTGTATCAATCACCCTAATCTTGATTTCAATGCTGTTCACATTCCTGTGGACACAAAACACTCGAGGTACAACGTGCTAGAATCCCAAAACACAAACAAATCTAGAGAGCCCATAATGTAGCACAAGTCTGTTTAGAGTTTGGCCATTCTTGCTGAAGGCCAAATTTGCCACTGGACATCCTCTGTACCCTGTTCACAGCTGAGTCCTTCTGGTCTGCTGCTGCCAAGGAACTGCTCCCCACACTTGAGTTTGTGCCACATCTGAAGCGGGGTTGCGCCTGTCTGTACCAAACTTGTCTCCAGGGGCTGCAGAGCATTTCACACAAAGCTTTCCAGCTGGCTGCTGCATCAGGAAAGTCTACTAGCATGTTTTGTATACAGTATCTTAATGCCAGTCATCTTTTACCCTTTAGACTTGTGTCCCAGATAACACCCAAACAGCTCCGTTCCTTTCCTGAAATCCACGATTCTTATCGTGGTGACCCAGCTTTTTTTATGATCACTTAGTTCACTCCCACCTTGGGATTGTTCAATCAATTTCTGTTAACCAGGAAGGATACTGAAATAGCCAGTCCATTATTAGCTTCCTCCCATTTCTGAGGTGAGTTTTCTCTCCCATGTTGGAGGAACCTTGCCACACAACTCCTTCTCCTGTTGACCTTTTCCTCTTGACCTTTGGGAGAGTGAGATGTCTGTTTACCACATGGTCCCATCCTCAGACAGTCATGATATTTTTATTTTTTTTTAAATCACCATGCATCCCTTTCCATACTGTAGGGATCTGTTACAGACCCTCACATCATGGTACCTTGGTTTTCCCTTTTATAATTGAAGGGTTTGTGTGCCTGACTTGTAAGGAACTTTGTGAGAGTTTCTTCACAGCCACCCAGTCCAGGTGTGTGTAAAGGGCACATTTCTACAGATCTCCAGCAGAAATTGAACCCAGTGGGAGGAATCTAGTTTTGAAGAGCAAGTCTGACACTTCCAGCAGCTGTTAGTGATGTTACAGGGACCCGCTGGGCACAAGAGCATGGATATATGAACAGATAACAGGAATTTACATCAGGTCAAACACCATGAACGAGCAGACTGAGAATGAAAAACAGCCAGCAGGTGAATGATCTGCTCCCCAACCAGCAGAGAGAAATCTGTCGCACTCTCTTCTCCCACAGGATCTTCCCTTGCATACACTTATCCATTACAACTTCCCTTTCCCTGTGCCCCAGCAACACTTTCCAAGCTGGTGCCATGGTTCAGTTGAGGTGTTAGGGCATGGTTTGGACTCATTGATCTTTAAGGTCTCTTCCAACCTTGTGATTCTGTGAGTTCTGTGATTCTGAGCCCTTACACAACTCTGGTTTCTCTGGGACTCAGGATGGGAGCCCTACCTAAACAGCATCTGGCTCAGCACTTCTGCCTGCTGAGGCAGTAACACCGAGGGCAGTGCCCACAGCAGAGGCCAAAAGGGTGGGACTGTGCCTGGGAAGCCACAGCTGGGGCAGCAGGAGCAGCTTTGTCCCTCAGCACGGCACCAGCAAATCTTCCACGCTCCCAGGCAGGGTTTGCAACTGGTTATTTCACCCTGCACTGCCATTGCATCAGGACTGCTGTCAGACACCTTAAACCTCAGCTGGTTACTTTTCCTTTCAGGCATGGCAAGAGTAGAGGGGGCAGAAAAGAACAAGATGAATTCTGAATTTTCTCCTCCAGGAGAAACTGTAAATTAAATCCTGTGTTAATAAATTTGCTTTGCCCAATCTGGCTCCCCAGAATGAGGCTAAAGGCAGCAAGTTCTGCCTCACTACGTCCACGTGGCTTGGCCAGCTGCTGACACAACTAGAATTTTGCAACACCTTGCCTGCACACACACCAATGTGGGCCTCCCTCCTCTCTTGACATTACCCTCCCCAAAATCATGAGCTTCTCCCTCGACTGCAACCACAAGTGCTGCTTTCTACCAGGGAAAGCACACACAGCTCTCATTGCACGGGACTAGGGCTGAGCTGTTTCCTTGCTTGGTTGAATTTGAAAGCTGACTCTTGTGCACAGAGGTGTGCAACCTCCACCCTGATGGCAAATTGCCCAGCGTGGTGCCCTGCAAAATCCCACCCCTGTTCCTCATCCTCTCTTCTGATCTTTGCCCAGTCTGTATTTCCATTCTTTTGTCCCAAAGGATGCTCCTGGACTCCCATTTCCCCACTCAAAGAATCATAGAATGACTTGGGTTGGAAAGGACTTAAAAGATCATTTTGTTCCAACCCCTTGCCTGGGCAGGGACACCTCCCACTATCCCAGGTTGTTCCAAGCCCTATCCAACCTGGCCTTGGATGCTTCCAGGGATGGGGAGTCCACAGGCTCTATGGGCAACCTATTCCAGGGCCTCATCATCCTCACAGGGAAGAATTTCTTCCTAATATCAAACCTAAATCTGCCCTCCTTCAGCTTAAGGCCAGTCCCCTTTGTCCTATCACAACATGCCTTTGTGAAAATCCTCCTCCAGGTCTCTTATAACTTCTTTAGGTGCTGGAAGGTGCCCCAAGGTCTCCCTGGAGCCTTCTCTTCTCCAGGCTGAACAACCCCAGCTCTCTCAGCCTGGCTGCACAGGAAAGGTGCCCCAGCCCAGTGATCACCTGCATGGCCTCCTCTGGGCTCGTTCCCACAGCTCAGTGTCTCGTGCTGGGGCCCCAGAGCTGGGTGCAGGACTCCACGCAGGTGCCATGTAGGGGCTGTGTCATCCCTGGGGGCTTCAGGCTCAGCAGGCTGAAGAATCCTGGTGCTGTGGGGCGGGAAGGGGCACAGATCCCACTGGCTGCAGCCGTGTTCTCATCCCAGGTCTGAGGAGAAGGAAATGCAGAGTGGTGTGTGCCACAGCCAGAGACCCTGGTGCCTGGTGTGGAAACCCAGGGCAAGGGGGATATCCCCCTGTCTACCCTGGGGTGCTCTGACTCCCAGGAAGACACTGACTTTGACCCTCATTCATGGAGAAGGCCTCCTAAGCCTCAAAGCAAACCAGAGTCCACAAAAGTGTGAATTAGAATGTAGAGATTGTAGAGAGTAGTTTAGTATGTCATATGGGTGAGAAATTTAGATTTTAGGATTTTTAGCATATTGTAGATAGATGCAATATGGAGGATGCAGGGTGTTGTCCGAGTTCCTTTCTTCTTCCTTCTTCTTCTTGGGTTTGGGTGCTATCTTGTAATTGGGCAGAAAAATCTGCATTGCAGACCTTTAGGGGTCAGTTATTAGGTTAGAAAGGGAAATAATCTAGGTGTCACTTCTTAATTGGGTAGTTTAGTTTTTGATTAGACTTAAAAGGCCTTGTAGCAAGAGATTGTTGGCCATTTTTGTGCTGTTTTCCTGCATGCAAGGCCTGGGTGCAGACAGTGTGCTGAAGTCTTGATAAGATAACAATAAAACAAGAACCTGAAGACCAAAAAAGTCCTCTGTGTCTGCTTTTCCTGACAAAGAACTGCTTCAAGGGGGTTTCACCCTGCCAAGGGAACCCTCAGGGAGCTGCTGAACGTGGGGCCTACAAACTCACAGCCTGGGAACTCTGTGTGGCCCCAGGTGAGGAAAAGGTTTCTCACCCCACTTCAGCTGAACAAAAGCCTTTTCCCCTCCACTTTACTTTCTGCACTTTCCATACTCAGACCAGCTTGATCTTCACTGCACCCACAGAGAGCATTCAGCCTTGTTATTAAGCCTTTGGAGGCTGCAGCAAACACACAGCACATTACATGAAAAATACAGGAATTAATGTAATTGTTTTTGAACAGGGCACAGTCTCCAGCATCTGTTAAATGCTTAAAGGAAAATGTATGCATGGGAGATAATGGTAGCAGTATAAAAATGGCATCAGGCAAAAGAACATGTATTTCTGGTTAAGGGGGAAAAAGGCATCAAGAGAGGAAGCCTGAAAGAGTCCTCACCATATGAAACATTTCCAAAATAATTAATGAAACTTTTCTTGTGAAATTTAATATAATACATAGAGATTTGAGGACTTAAAGAACCTTAAGATTCCTTATTTTTATCCATTTAGCATGTTTTGGTGCACATGGCAAATGATATATTTATCTTGAGAAACCTTAGGTAGACAAATTGGCTGATCAGATGTTCGAGTGAACAGAGTGAATGGAGAAGAATCAAAAAGTGGGAGGAAGCATAAAGAGAACGTGTTTCTTTTTGCTAGCACACAGTAGGATACATTAAAAGTGCCAATTAAAAATTGAACAGGAAGAAGAACTTTGTCTTCATGAAATGAATATAAATTCCGAGCAAATTACAGGTTTTGCCCTTAAAATAACCATCCCAAACCCACTGTAGAAATGTAACCCCAGCTGCTCACATCATCCTCTGCTCTTTCTCCCCAGCGATGATTTGGATGTGAATGGGGAATTTTCTGGTCACAGGAGGTGTGGGAAGTGTTTTAAAGGTATGAGGAGGCTCCACAGGAATTGCAATACTGAGGGAAAGAGAAATGAGAGAGGTGAGAAGACTGGAAAAGACATCCTTCAAGAGAGAAACCTGACAAGGTAACAACAAAAAGGTGCTGGGGAACGGGAAGCTGACTTAAGCTGTGAGCAATGATGACCATTTCCAATGCCTGACATTTCCAGTCATGGGCTCAGGCTCAGCTTTCACTCCAGTGTCTGTCTGCCCAGCTGGAAACTGAGTGAGTAAAAATCCAGCACATTTCCTGCACAGTTCACTCGGGAGCAGCATTGGTTACTTATCACCAGAGTTTTTATTTAGACACCGAGTAACAACCTTGTCATGTGAGTGGGTCAAAGGCACCACTAGAAACACAAGTATTGATCCCCAGCTATCCCCTCCCTAAAGTTGTACAGTTAAATATTGACATCTAGAAAAAGAAACTGAAACAAAAGCTGAATCTGGGACATTTTTATTCCTTAAGCTGCACACAGTTCTTTTCATCCCTTATACCACTTTCTCACTGTCACTGAAATACAGTTTTTTTTTTCAGCTCATCTTTTGCCTCAAAGGCCAGCTTGACTTCTCCTGCCTGTTCACATGCATCCACTGACTGGCAGATGATAAAAACCTTCTTCCCACCTCTGCTCACTGACAGGGCAGGACGACCAGGCTCCTCTGCACATCGACAGCCTGAGTTTAGAGGAGGAAAAAGAAAAGAAAGCGAGAGCTGTTACGAGGACACAGCGTAATGGCACTTGGAGAAGGTTGTTTGTTTCCAAGTTGTGCAGAAGGAGGCCAGTTTGGGCACCAAGCTCTCTGAAGAAGGGTCAGTTTGAAGGACCAGAGCAAAGCATGGAGGGGTGAGAAGGGTAAAAGGGGAAGGGGCATCCTGAGACGTGACTGAACCACATCAGAGTCCCCACTAGCAATAGCAGGACAAGAAAAGCTTCCCTTCTGACAAAGAGAGTAGAGATTCCCCTCCCTTTGGGGCTGGGGTGGTCCCTGGTGGCTCTGTGTGCACTCCCAGCCACAGGAGCACGCAGGTTCCTCACCAAGGGCAGCTTATCAGCCAGGCAGCCATGAGAAAATGATAAAGGCCAATATAATTACACCTGCGTGTCTCATGGCTGGGCAAATATTGTGGGACTCATGCTCAGCTGTGCTGAGTCCCATAAAATCCATCTGAAGCCACCCTGCAGCTCCCAGGTGAAACACTGGGCACTCGTGTGATTCATAAAGGTGATCACAACATCTGAGGGAAGAGTTTTCTATTAAAACAACAAATAAAAGGAATTTTAAACAGAATCAAATGCTCTTCAGAATTGATTTGATATAAGTGTTATCAAGAAAGCAAGAAACCAAACAATTTTTCAAATTAACAAAATTAATGAGAAAATTGTTTTGATAGGGTGATTTTTTTAAACTATGATCTCACTATTAAAATCTGTATGGAAGTAGAGTGTAAGACACTTGTACTATAAAAATAAAAGGTTTCTGGAAAATTTTCATTAAGAGTAATTGAGTTTTGTTTTGCAAGAAATGCAGGCTTTTTTATTCCCATACAGCATTTAAGTGTCAACACTGAACTTCAGAACAGAAGTGCTAATTTCTTAGCAGCCTTACCACTAAAAACATGCTTCCCCTAATTAGAGTTTTGTGGTAACTCTGTAATAAAGGCAGGAACGAGATAAAGACACTTTTCCTCAAAGAGAGAGGGAAAATTCTGTAATCCATACATGCTTGGAAAAGAATTAAAGTGACTACATCTTTCCACAATGGTCTATTCCTTAGACTGGAAAAGAAAAAAAATCAAAAAACCACACAGAAGAGTCATGCAGCACATACCAAACCCAAGTAACTTCTCACTTTCCCACAGAGAAAATTGGCCATTGGGCATTTTCATCTCTGCATCACCAAGTTATTACATCCCAACCACTCACAGGATAAACTTCAGCTAATTAGATCACAGTCTCCCAGGTTTTAATCCTTGGATATAATTTAACTTTACACCAAAAGATCCTTGACACTGACAGCTTAATTTGGTGTCGCTGATCGCTCGACTGCCACTTTAATCAGATAGAGGCTGCAGTGTCAGAGAGCCACGGAATTACACCTGTGGTGTAATCAGGGATGTGTAATACTGAGTTTTATATTAATAAAGGCTGATATCACCATGATGCACTCCTGAGGCAGATAGCAGATGCTGAAATGAGTACAGTAATAAGGAACCCCACCCTTTCCATATATACCTGCTAATAGCTGGTTTCCCTTAATAAGACTCTCCCAAAGGACAGGCCTTTTCCTTCCCAGCAGCCACACTTAATACCCACACCAGCAGAAAGGGAGACATTTCCTCCCAGAGCATTGCTGTTACACAATGTCAAAAGCTACATCTCCATCTTTTCCAGTGGAAGGTTCCCTGCCCATGCCAAGGGGTTGCAAGGAGTTGATCTTTAAGGTCCCTTCCAAGCCAAACCATTCTTTGATTTTATGGTTCATCAAGCCAGGGGCACATAAAGTGAAATATAAAGAGAAAACCACTACTGAGCACAAGAAAATGAAGTCAAAGTGGGAACTGTCCTGTCTTGTGGATGAATCCTGCCAACTGGCCCAGAAGTCCACCTTGCAGCCTCTTTTTTTTTTTTTTTTTTTTCTGTAAATCCAATCCTTCTTCTTTTTTGCTGTTGCCACAGAGCAGGACATTTTCCCTCAAGCCCTCCCTATAACTTCCTTTCCTTCTTGCTGTGCTCGCTTGCATTTGGGCTAATTGGGGCCAGATCATCGGCCAGGTGAGCACGGCTGTGTGTCATGTCTCTGTCTGTGTCTGAGATAAAGCTGGGTGGGGCCCAGGGAGGAAAGGAGAGCAGAGGGGAGCTGGCCTGGGGCACGTGTGAAGGACCCAGGAGGGGAACCCACAGTTCAGGAGAGGGGCAGGTGCAGCTCCTTGCCCAGGACAGTCAATGGGGAGCAGTGGGAGATGATGAGAGCCCCTGGTTTTTAAGTTAGGAATGCAATCCATTCCTGCAGGGAGATGGCAGAGGAAGGGGGGAAAGGATGCAGGGAACTGAAAATCCCTGAAATAGAAGGATGGGGACAGTGTGACACAGTTTTATGTCTAGCAGTGCTCATTACACTGACATTAAGGACCACCCAAGCTACTAAAACTGCAGCCACCAGAGTCCTACCCCTCAAAAAAAGCACACCCACCCTCTCCTGCCCTGTGGACATTGGTCCAGATCCTGAAAGCTGACCAAGCCATGGACCTCTAGGGTAATGACAGACCCTGGAGATTGGCTTTGAGGAGTAACGCCAATTCAGGGAGAAGTGTGAAGGGTCTGACACATCCAAGATTTTGCCCAAAAATACCACGGCTCTACCATTACAGATCTCGAGAGAACACAGGAGGAAGTCCCAGTGCATACAAACCCCAAAAATGTACAAATGGAGCAAAACATACACCTGCCTCAGGACACTGTGAGGCTCAGGGGATGTCAGCAGGGGCCCAGACACCAGCAGTCCTCCCTCACCACCCTGCAATGGGGAACAGACCAGCACAGCTTTTGGGGAAGAGTGGATGAAGGGCATGGTGTGGAAAGGCAGGGAAGGGCGATCAATTGGCTGTGATCACTCCTACAGGCAGCATTGCCTAATCCCTGTGGCAATTTCAGTAGGCACAGGGATGGAGGGGCTGGCAGGAGCCCACGAGGTTGTGTTTCCTCTCCCAGGGGATGGGGTAATGTCCAGGGTGATGCCAAACCTTGCCTTGAGTCAGCAAAGCCCTGAGCGCGAGACGCGCAGCCGGCCGGGAGCAGAGAGCGCCTGGAGCTCCTCACATGGACAGCACGGTGGCAACTGGGGGCAAGCACAGCAGGGACAGATCCTGAGCTGATTACTCTGACCTTACTCAGTGGGAATTTTTGCCTGAACAACAACTGAGTAATCACTTTGCCTGTTGGCACACACATGACACACCATTGCATTTTATATGGGAGTTGTCTCGATTTCTAATTAGTTTGTGCTTGTCCTGGTTGTATTTTGACAAAACAGCACTAGACAAGTCTATTTTCTTCTTCCCCCTCCTGTGTTTAATAGCACCTGTGATGCACCTGGGAAACATCTGGGGGGTCCAGCTCCCTGCTGCAGCC